>NC_041383.1:393438407-393497041 GCF_002162155.2 Triticum dicoccoides | reverse complement strand
GCGGGCGTTCAGGCCCGATCCTGATTGGATCGGGGAGAGGGAGAGTGGGGGCGCGAGTGGGGGGGAGTGGGGGTGTCGGTGCCTAGGGTTAGGAGTGGAGGGGGTTATGGGGGAGTGGGGACGGGCCGGCCTAGTCGGCCTGGTGGCCAGCTGGTTGGGCCAAGGCCTAGTTGGCCTGGGGGGTTTTCTTTTCCTCTTTTTTTTGTTAGTTTTCTTTTCTGTTTTATTTCATTTAAAAGTATTTAGGCATTTTATAGAATGTGTTTTCTGTACTATAATTACCTATGCCATTTTTGGCACAGCCCGAACATTTTAGTTGTAAGATTTGAAAACTTTTAGTGTTTGCTTAATTTTTAAAGTTTGAACTAGGTTTCGAACTGGCGCGAGTTTATAAACAGTAATCCGAGGTGACGTGGCATCATTAGCGGAGGTTCACTCTAGCTTAACTATCCGGGCGTCACAGCTTTAGATCGCCGTACTATGCAGCGGGCCTCGTTTTGGTCTTCGGGAAGTTGCTACCTAATTAAGTAGGCTAGGAATGGTTCCTTCCACGGGGCAATGACTGCCATTATTTCGTGGGCTGAAGGTGTTATTTCATTGGCTGAGCCACCGGTTGTGTCAGAATGTTCGGTGTTGGGCGGTGCGGTTGGTTGCGGGTTGTTGTTTCCGGACTCCTCTTCCCATAATACGGATGGCTTAAAGAGCTGCTCCAGGAAGATGTTTGGAGGGACGGCGTCGCGCTTTGCGCCGATGCGTGCCAATACGTCGGCCGCCTGGTTATTATCCCGGGCTACATGGTGGAATTCGAGTCCTTCGAACCGAGCTGACATTTTTAAAACGGCGTTACGGTAGGCTGCCATTTTCGGATCCTTGGCGTCAAAGTCTCCATTTACTTGGGATATTGCGAGGTTTGAATCCCCGCGGACCTCTATGCGTTAAATGCCCATGGAGATTGCCATCCGGAGACCGTGTAGAAGGGACTCGTATTCGGCTGCATTGTTGGAGTCCGTGTACATTATCTGAAGTATGTATATAACTGTGTCTCCGGTTGGGGACGTCAAGACGACGCCCGCCCCCAAGCCGGCCAACATTTTGGAGCCGTCGAAGTGCATGATCCAATTGGAGTATGTGCCGTACTCTTTAGGGAGTTCGGCTTCAGTCCATTCAGCGATGAAGTTAGCCAAAACTTGCGACTTTATAGCTCGCCGTGGTTTGTAGGTTATGTCAAATGGTAAGAGCTCAATGGCCCATTTTGCAATCCTGCCCGTCGCGTCGCGGTTGTTTATAATGTCGTTGAGAGCTACTTCGGAGGCTACTATTATCGAACACTCTTCAAAGTAGTGTCGCAGCTTCCGGGATGCCCTGAACACCGCGTACGCTTTCTTTTGATAATGTGGATACCGGGACTTGCATGGAGTTAAGACAGTGGATACGTAGTATACTGGTTTTTGAAGAGGGAATTTGTGTCCTTCTGTTTCTCGTTCGACGATGAGCACCGCGCTTACAACCTGATGTGTTGCCGTGATGTATAATAACATTGGTTCGCCCAAGTTAGGCGCGGCCAGGACCGGATTTGTTGCCAATATGGCCTTTATTTCTTCGAGTCCGGCTGTGGCAGCATCCGTCCATTTGAAGTGTTCGGTGCGCCGAAGGAGGCGATAGAGGGGCAATGCCTTTTCTCCCAAGCGGGAGATGAAGCGGCTTAGAGCCACCACGCATCCAGTCAATTTTTGTATTTGTTTGAGGTCTTTTGGGATATCCAACTGTGACAGAGCTCGGATCTTGGCTGGGTTTGCTTCAATTCCTCTACCGGATACAATGAAGCCCAAGAGCTTTCCGGCTGGTACGCCGAAAATGCATTTTTCCGGGTTGAGCTTAATGTCATATGCTCGGAGGTTGTCAAATGTGAGCCTCAAATCGTCTACTAGAGTTTCGACGTGTTTGGTCTTGACGACCACATCGTCTACGTATGCCTCCACTGTTTTGCTGATCTGGGTTGCCAGACATGTCTGAATCATGCGCTGGTATGTTGCGCCGGCGTTTTTGAGCCCGAAGGGCATTGTGTTGAAGCGGAATGGTCCGTATGGAGTAATGAATGCCGTTGCGGCTTGGTCTGTCTCCACCATCTTGATTTGATGGTAGCCGGAATATGCGTCGAGGAAGCACAATGAATCGTGCTTTGCGGTAGCATCGATGATTTGATCGATGCGGGGAAGGGGGAAAGGATCCTTTGGACAAGCCTTGATAAGGTCTTTAAAATCGACACACAGGCGCTAGGATTTGTCCTTTTTTGGTACCATTACCAGGTTTGCTAGCCAGTCCGGATGCTTTATGTCTCTGATGAATCCGGCTTCTAATAGTTTGGCTAGCTCCTCTCGCATTGCCTGTCTTTTGGGTTCGGAAAATCGCCGAAGAGTCTGTTTGACTGGCTTGAATCCTTTTAGGATATTTAGGCTGTGTTCTGCCAACCTGCGTGGGATTCCTGGCATGTCTGAAGGGTGCCAGGCAAAGATGTCCCAATTTTCCCGAAGGAATTCTCGTAGTGCGGCGTCTACCTCAGGGTTTAATTGTGCCCCAATGGAGGCCGTCTTTGTGGGGTCCGTTGGATGGACTTGGAATTTGACTATTTCGTCCGCTGGCTTAAAAGAGGTGGACTTGGATCTCTTATCGAGTATCACATCGTCCCTGTTCACCGTGGAGTGCAGCGCAGTGAGTTCCTCTGCCGCTAGGGCTTCGGATAATGCCTCTAAGGCTAGTGCGGCTGTCTTATTTTCGGCGCGGAGTGCTATGTCCGGATCACTGATAAGAGTGATGATTCCATTGGGCCCGGGCATTTTAAGCTTCATGTACCCGTAATGGGGTATAGCTTAAAAAATTGTGAATGCCTCTCGCCCTAATAAAGCGTGATATCCGCTGCTGAACGGGGCCACTTGGAACATGACCTCCTCGGACCTGTAATTGTCCGGAGAGCCGAACACCACATCCAGTGTAATTTTTCCTGTGCAGCGTGCTTCCCGACTAGGGATTATTCCTCTAAAGGTTGTGCTGCTTCGCTCAATGCGGCTCCAGTCTATTTCCATTTTTCGAAGGGTTTCCTCGTAGATGAGGTTTAATCCACTGCCGCCATCCATGAGTACCTTAGTAAGACGAAAGTTGTCCACTATTGGACCGAGGACCAATGCGGCTGGTGCTCGGGCTGTTCGGAATTTAGGTTCGTCGCTGGCGTTGAAGGTGATAGCCGTGTCGCTCCATGGATTTATTTTTGCTACTTGGTAGACTTCGGCGAGGCTGCGGAGTGTTCGTTTCCGCATATTATTTGATGTGAAAGTCTCGAAGACTGTTGATACCGTACTGGTACTGTTGGGGTAGTTTTCTGGGGCTAGAAGCTCTTCACCACTTTTGGCCACCTGCCGTAGTATCCAACATGCTCGAAGGCTGTGTGTTGGAGTGGTGCCCTCTGTACTATGGATTTTACAGGGTCCGTTGAGCCATCCCTCCAATACGGTTCCGTGCCCTTTAGGGGTTTTTTGCTTTTTGGTTTTTATCCCAGGTGCTTGAGCGTGATGCACCCTTTTATTTCGGACTAGGGTTGTGTTCGGAGCCGGATTGTCCCAAAACTTGGTTTCGGTTTTCCAAGCACTCTCCATCGCACAGTACTTTCGTACTATGGACGCCAGGTCGGCGAAGCGTGTAATTTCAGGACGACTTATGGCGTTCATGATTCCCTTGTCCATGCAATTGTTGCAGAAAATAGAGATCGCGCTTTCCTCACGGCAGTCCTTTATCCTGTCCATAACCAGGAGGAATCTGGCCCAGTAATGATGTACTGTTTCAGCGGGCTCTTGCTGTATTTGAGATAGATCGCTTGTGTTTGGGTGGGCGGGTGGAATTAAATTCGGATCCCCGCCCAATCTGAGGCTCAAGGGCCGAAAAGTTTCTGAATTTGGAAGCTTGGATTGCTGGATGTTGACCAATGAATCTGGTTCGCTGCCTGACTTTAGGTTCAGTACTTGATTGACGTCCGTGCCTCCGCGGGAATCCGGCATGGAGCGATCAGGAATCCGGACATAACTGGTTTTTAATATAGAAGAAGAGTCGCCGTGCTGTTCCTCTACCACAGCGACGTGGTGGGTAGCCTGGGGAGAGTTGATCTCTCTCAGATCGGTTTTGAGCCCAATCTGATCATAGTCTGTAGCGACTCCCAGGGCGGTGATGCGATCCAAGAGCTCGTTTACGGAGGAGAGCTCCATCGGATCTAGCTGCTCGACGAGTTCTGAGTTGACGTGAAGATCGCTTTTGATGACCCGAGAGGTCATTGTCGGAGCGGCGACCGAACAGGCGGTCACAAGAAAACCACCTAGCCAGATAGTTTGGCCGGTGGCCAAAACTCCTTTGGCAACGGTACCATCTTTAAAGATGGGAAGAGGCATCCTTCCTGATTGCGACGACACAGAGGAACTCTCAATAAAAGCACCAATGTCGGTGTCAAAACCGGCGGATCTCGTGTAGGGGCTCCCGAACTGTGCGTCTAGGCGGATGGTAATAGGAGACAAGGGACACGATGTTTTTACCTAGGTTCGGGCCCTCTCGATGGAGGTAAAACCCTACTCCTGCTTGATTGATATTGATGATATGGGTAGTACAAGAGTGGATCTACCATGAGATCAAGGAGGCTAAACCCTAGAAGCTAGCCTATGGTATGATTGTTGTTCGTCCTATGGACTAAAACCCTCCGGTTTATATAGACACCGGAGAGGGCTAGGGTTACACAGAGTCGGTTACAATGGTAGGAGATCTACATATCCGTATTGCCAAGCTTGCCTTCCACGCCAAGGAAAGTCCCATCCGGACACGGGACGAAGTCTTCAATCTTGTATCTTCATAGTCTTGGAGTCCGGCCAATGATGATAGTTCAGCTATCCGGACACCCCCTAGTCCAGGACTCCCTTAGTTACTGTCTTTGCAACAGAACTTCTGAACTCAGGGAAGAAACAGAGTAACACTTTACGCAACAGCTGAAACACAACTACTTGAGACAACTTGCCAAATTCTCAATGTTTTTCTGGTCTACCATCCATCCGAATGAACTACAAATTGGCCAAAGCTCATGCGATCTGCTAAAAATATTCGAGTTTATTAGAAGTTATGCATGAGTTCTAGATTTAGGGTGTTCTTTCTAAAAGGTTGTGTACTTGTGTTGTTCATTTCATCGTTGTAAGTCTGTTGTTGCCGTAATTAATTAACAGAGTTGATGCCACACGTTAAAAGAACACGTTCATTTGCATTATATTCATGGAGAGCTCTAGATGTGGGGTGCTTTTATATGTTGGTAACTATAGAGAAACAACAGGATGCAACACACTTTGATTAATCATATGCCGCAACATATATAAAGTACAAGAGGCGGCTAATATCTCAACGGTATCCTCAATACAAAGAAGGGGTCAGGAGATATGGCATGCTAGGAAAGAATATGAACAAATCATAACATGCCTAATGTACATGCAATATAAATCATATTCACCCCCTCCCCCTTGGCAGTCGAAGCGTCGAGTCTGGTGATGCAAAACTGGACCGGAACTCCTCAAAGGTGGACATCGGCAAGCCTTTTGTCATGATATCCGTGAATTGTTGCGTTGTGGGAACGCTAAGAACTCAAGCCTTCCCAAGGGCCACCTATTCGCGAACAAAATGAATATCCAGCTCGATGTGCTTGGTGCGGCTACAATGGACCGGATTAGCAGAGAGGTAGACGGCGGATACGTTATCGCAATAGGTAATAGTGGCTTTGTGAACGGGGTGACAAAGCTCATGCAAAAGTTGTTGAAGCCACGTGCACTCAGCAACGGTGTTGGCCATGCCACGATACTCTGCCTCGATGCTCGATCGCGAAACCATAGGTTGTCGCTTGGGTGACAACCAAATGAGGGATGGTCCAAGAAACACACAGTATCCAGACATAGAGCGGCAAGTGTTCGGATAGTTAGTCCAATCAGCATCCGAGTAAGTGACAATGTCAGTGGAGGGCGACCCCTGCAAGGTGATGCCGAGATCCATGTGTCCACGGATGTACCGGAGAATCCGCTTCACCAAGGACCAATGAGCATCGCGAGGAGCATGCATATGAAGGCACACCTGCTAAACAACATCCTGCAACTCGAGACAAGTGAGCTTCAAGTACTGCAAGGCACCAACGATGGACATGTAGAAGGTGGCATCTGAAGCTAGAGATCCATCAGTAGCAGAGAGCTTGGCCTTAGTATCCACGGGCGTAGTCGCCGGCTTGCAATTAAGCAGGCGGGCGCGGTCAAGTAGCTCATGATCATACTTCCGCCAGTGGTGGAAGAAGCCATCCACATGCCGTACCACTGAAAGTGCAACTAATCCATGGATGGTTTTGGTAATTCATAACAACATATAGCTCACTGAACTAATATCCATTCAAGTTAAATATTTTCAGAACGTTCAATGATTGGCATGGCATGGACTAGAGATGTGGACCCCTCAAAATGCTAAGGACAAAGATTGGCAAAAGCTCAAGACTCTTCATTTCATTTTAGTGATCCAAGATCACATTGAGTACATAGGAAAGCAAATACTATTAAAAGGGGATGAGGTGTTGCTTAATGGTCTACTTGCTCAAAGTGCTTAGTGATATTTCTCCAAAACCCTCAGCCACTTTCACATTTCCACATTTGTTCAAAACCTAAAGTCAAACTCGGCCCCACCGATTTGATCTATACGGTGCCACCGAGTTCATTTAACCTAGACAATTCGGTCTCACCGATAGGTATCTCGGTCATCGAGATGGCCTTGCAAACTCTCTGTTGTCTTTTGTAATTATTTCGGCCTCACCAAAATGTGCAATCGGTCCCACCGAGTTTGCTTGGCCAACTCTCTGTTTGCTCATTGCTGAAATCGGTCTCACCGAGTTCATGCAATCAGTCTCACTGAGATGGGGTTTTGCCCTAACCCTAGCACATCGGTCCCACCGAGTTGATCATGCCGGTCCCACCGAGATTCCTAACGTTCACCTTTTAAACTGAATCGGTCTCACCAAGTTCTTCTATTCGGTCTGACCGAGTTGGGTCAAATGTGTGTAACGGTTGGATTTTGTGTGGAGGCTATATATACCCCTCCACCCCTTCTCCATTCAAGAGAGAGCCATCAGAACGTGCCTACACTTCCACTACTCATTCTCTGAGAGAGAACCACCTACTCATGTGTTGATACCAAGACATTCCAATCCAACCACAAGAATCTTGATCTATAGCCTTCCCCAAGTTGCTTTCCACTCAAATCATCTTTCCACCATAGCCAAATCTGTGATAGAGAGTTGAGTGTTGGGGAGACTATCATTTGAAGCACAAGATAAAGAAGTTCATCATCATCACACCATCTATTAACTTTTGGAGAGTGGTGTCTTCTAGATTGGTTAGGTGTCACTTGGGAGCCTCCGACAAGATTGTGGAGTTGAACCAAGGAGTTTGTAAGGGCAAGGAGATCGCCTACTTCGTGAAGATCTACCCGAGTGAGGCAAGTCCTTCGTGGGCGATGGCCATGGTGGGATAGAAGGTTGCTTCTTCATGGACCCTTTGTGGGTGGAGTCCTCCGTAGACTCGCGCAACCGTTACCGTTCGTGGTTTGAAGTCTCTATCAACATGGATGTACGATAGCACCACCTATAAGAACCACAGAAAAAATCTCCGTGTCTACATTACCTTTGCCTTGTCCAAACACTTACTTTTACCTTCATATGCAATGTTTTACTTTCCGCTGCTACACTTTTAGAATTGCATGTGTAGGTTGATTGCTTGACTTGTGCTAAGTTGCTAAAATCTGCCAAGACATAAAATTGGGAAAAGACTAGATTTTTAGTTGGTCAAGCAGTCTAATCACCCCCCCTAGACCTACTTTCGATCCTACAAGTGGCATCAGAGCTTTGGTCTCCATTTGCCTTGATTTCCATAGCTTTGGTGATCATAGCCTTGGTTTCACAACCTAGGAGAATACGGCGTCTAGTGAGGAAAATTACCACCGTAGACGTCCTTACTTTGATGGTACTAATTTTGCTAGTTGGAAGCATAAGATGAAATGCATATTCTTTCTCATAACCCCGTCGTTTGGGCTATTGTGTGTATTGGCTTGCAAGGTGAATACTTCGAGGATGGGAGAGAACCGGATCGTGAAGTGTCCGCGGAAGAATTGAAGATGTTGCAATACAATGCTCAAGCTTGCGATATTATTTTCAACAGATTGTGCCCCAAAGAATTCAACAAAATTAGCCGTCTTGAGAATGCAAAGGAAAATTGGGATGCTTTGGTTGATATGCACAAAGGTACCGAGTCCGTCAAGGAATCCAAATTGGATGTTCTTCAAAGTCAACTTGACAAGTTCAAAATGAAGGATGGTGAAGGAGTCGATGAAATGTACTCTAGGCTTGCTCTCATCACAAATGAGATTGCCAGCTTAGGAAGCGAAGAGATGACCGACAAATGCATCATCAAGAAGATCCTAAGAGCCTTGGATGCAAAATATGATACCGTGTGCACCTTGATCCAAATGATGCCCAACTACAAAGATCTCAAGCCAACAGAAGTCATTGGTAGAATTATTGCTCATGAGATGTCACTTAGGGATAAGGAAGAGCTTCACAACAAGTCTAGTGGTGCTTACAAAGCTTCATGTGATGCTCCTACAACATCAAGTAAGAAACAAGTCTTCAATGAATAATTGAGCTTAATGGTGAAGAACTTCAACAAGTTCTACAAGAGTAGAAGCAAAGAGAGAAGGTCCAAGTCTAGGTCCTACAATGACAAAAGATCTTCTAGTCGTGATCGCAATTTCTACAATTGTGGAAGACCTGGACACTACTCTAGTGAGTGTATGGCTCCCTACAAAAGAAGAGAAGACTCACCTAGAAGGACAAGTAAAAGAGAGGAATCACCTCCAAGAGAGAGAAGGAGTAGAGATGATCATTATTAACGAAGACCCTTTCGTAGAAGCAAGGATTTGGAAAGGAAAGACAAGTCAACAAAGAGCTACACAAGACGAAGACATCAAGCTCATGTTGGTGAATGGGTATCCGGTTCTGACTCCGACAACTACTCCGAGAGAAGTTATCACTCTGACTCTGAATATACTCAAGATGAAGGCGTTGCCGGTCTTGCACTTGTGTCATCCAACTCCTACGACATATTCGACTCACCAAATGAAGGAATTGGAAGATGCTTCATGGCTAAAGGTCCTAAGGTATCACACCCCGAGTATGTTGATTTCAATAGTGATGAAGATGATTTGTTAGGTGATGATGATTTACTTGTTGACAACACTAGTGATGAAAACTATGATGAAATTGCTATTAATCATGCTAATCAAGATGAAATGAATGACAATGATAAGAAGGAGATTGAGCGTCTAACTAAAGAACTGAACACTCTTAAGTTATCTCATGAAACTATCTCAGAGGATCATCGAGAGCTTTTAAAGACTCATGAGAAGCTACACTTTGAGAAGCTCAATTTAGAGCAAGAGCATGGGTTCTTAAAAGCAATCAATGATGATCTTCGAAAGAAAAGTTCTTCTTACATTGCCAAACATTTACTCTTGTCTACTTATATGCCACGAGTAAAATCTAGCAACAAGAACAAGAAAATCTTCTAGTAGTAACAATAGTCATGCTAAATCCAATATTGTTGCTTCTAGTAGTTCTCTTGATTCCACTAATGATTCTCTTAGCCAAGTTACACTTGAGTAAGAAAATAGCTTATTGAAGGGAATTATAGAGAAAGGTGTTTACAACAGCCTTGCCGGAAGTAACCAATTTGAGGAAATTGTACGCAAGCAAGGAAGGCACCGAAAGAATCAAGCTGTTGGTTTTGAACGCAAGTTCAATGCCAATGGAGTTGAGTGGGAAGAATATTAATACCCCAAGATGAAGTTTGTTCCTCAACATGAGAAGTATGACCCTACTTCTTTCAAGGGAACACAAGCTCAAGATGATCATCCACCACAAGACCAGAAGCTAAAAGGCAAGGACAAGCTTCAAGAAGAGATTGATTCATTTGAAGAAGCTCCAAAGGCCTTGGTCAAGTGGGTTCCCAAGACTACATCAAGTTCTACTTCATCAAGTACAACTACAACTCCAAGGATTCCCATCAAGTTGATGTGGGTCCCAACGAAGAAGAACTAGAGAGTTCTTGAGGGTGACTCCGCCAACATACTTCACTCATATTCCTTTAGGCAAGGACAAGTGCAATCAACTTCCTTATCTTTCACTAGTTCAAGGAGTCACAAACCCTCTTGATTGGTAAGACAAGGGACAAGGTAACCTAATGCTTTCATGGACATCATCATATGTGTGTTTCACTCTATTTCTATGGACATCCTAGTGTGTTCCTTGTGGGACTAAACCATGTAGGTATTGAAAGTGCAACTCACTCCAATGGACTGCTCCAAATGATCTACATCAACCTTGAGCATCCACATCTTCAACATCTACATGAAGTCATCATCGACAAAACCCAATGTTAGTTCATCCCTCTTAGGGGGGATATCACATCTAGGGGGAGCTTCTCTCTAAGAATTGAGCTAAAGCAACTATAATTGTGTGGACACAACAATGCTTTATGTAAAAGTGGTAACCCCACTTGTGCTTAAACGATGAGTATGACCTACGATCAAATGTTCTCATTTGACTCCTCGGTCAATATACTCATATATAGATGACCTAGTCATCACCAATTGCTTGATAGATGCTAGAGTGATTGTGCATGCTTTGCCACATATTTTATTTGCTATCTTATCGTGTGAGCATGTTGGTTGCAAAATTTTATCCATTCAGGACATCCATTTGTTGCTTTGATTGTTTGGTTTTTCTGATGCCAAATTGATGGACAAGAATGCCTAAGTACTCCCTCTAGCTATCTATGCTTTTCTCGTCTCAAACTCTATTCATCCTACATCATAAAGTTTGAACAAGTCGAATTCGGACCCTCCGGGTGAGGAGCACTCGGAGCCACCGATCCGTCAAGGGCTTAAACTTCCAATAATCCAAAGGTGGTTGATGGTCAAAGAATTAAGCATTATATTTCAGGTGCGCTCATTAATGTTGAGACCGATATTATCCAAACCATGACACCGGAGGAATATATTGAAGAAACCTTCCAGAACACTCCAGAACCGTGAAAAGGAAGAGCTATGTGATACGGTAAGTAAACTGACTCCAAAAATTCCAAAAAAAATTTGCCAGCTTTGGAATATTAGAAAAAAAGAAACACCAGGGGGCCACCCAGATGCGCACAAGGCACCAGGGCGCGCTACCCCCCCCCCTCCCCGGGCACGCCCTGGTGGGTGGTGGGACCACATGAGCCTTCCCAATTCTGTTTTCTTCTGGGTTACTTGGTTCGCAAGATAAAAAAATTATATATGTACACCCGAGATGTTTTGACTACCACATCGTGGAAATTGTTGGGGAACGCAGTAATTTCAAAAAAATCCTACACACACGCAAGATCCATCTAGGTGATGCATAGCAACAAGAGGGGAGAGTGTTGTCTACGTACCCTTGTAGACCGAAAGCGGAAGCGTTATGACAACGCGGTTGATGTAGTCGTACGTCTTCACGATCCGACCGATCCTAGCACCGAAGGTACGGCACCTCCGCGATCTGCACACGTTCAGCTCAGTGACGTCCCACGAACTCTAGATCCAGCTGAGGTCGAGGGAGAGTTTCGTCAGCACAACGGCATAGTGACGGTGATGATGAAGCTACCGGCGCAGGGCTTCGCCTAAGCACTGCAATGATATGACCGAGGTGGAAATCTGTGGAGGGGGGCACGGCACACGGCTAAACAATCAACTTGTGTGTCTATGGGGTGCCCCCACGTATATGAAGGAGTGGAGGAGGGGAGGGCCGGCCCTCTCATGGCGCACCCAAGTGGGGTGTCCTACTTCCGGTGGGAGTAGGATTCCCCCCCTTCCCTAGTTGGAGTAGAAGAAGAAGGAAGGGGGAGAAGGAGAGAAGGAAAGGGGGGCGGCCCCCCACCCAATTCGGACTGGGCTTGGGGGGCGCCCTCCACCTAGATGCCTCCTCCTCTCTCCCACTAAGGCCCATTAAGGCCCTATGACTCCCCGGGGGGTTCTGGTAACTGTCGGTGTCAAAACCGGCGGATCTCGGGTAGGGCGTCCCGATCTGTGCATCTTAGGCTGATGGTAACACGAAGCAAGGGACACAATGTTTACCCAGGTTCGGGCCCTCTCGATGGAGGTAAAACCCTACTTCCTGCTTGATTAATATTGACGATATGAGTAGTACAAGAGTAGATCTACCATGAGATTGTAGAGGCTAAACCCTAGAAGCTAGCCTATGATGATTATGATTGTAATTGTGATCGGCCTTCTAAGGACCAACCTCTCTGGTTTATATAGACACCGGAGAGGGCTAGGGTTTACACGGAGTCAGTTACAAGGAAGGAAATACAATATCCGGATCGCCAAGCTTGCCTTCCACGCAAAGGAGGGTCCCATCCGGACACGGGATGGAGTCTTGAGTCTTGTATCTTCAGGCTCCAATAATCCGGACAAAGCACATAGTCCGGCTGTCCGGATACCCCCTAATCCAGGACTCCCTCAGTAGCCCCTGAACCAGGCTTCAATGACGATGAGTCCGGTGCGCAGTTTTGTCTTCGGCATTGCAAGGCGGGTTCCATCTCCGAATACTATCGAACACTTAGACCGTGTCCGGATCTTCAAGATGTTCTTCACATACCGTCGTAGGGGACATAGCATAAATCTGATATGCTGGCAATCTTCATATGTCGTGCCTTTGCATCATGGCCTGGTCCAACACAAACTAGAATTTCTCGCCCCACCTCGACTCGCGTTGCGAGGCGGTTTTATCGGCACGTCCTGCCAAAGCAGAGATCGTGTTCCTATTATTACGGGATCTTCCATAAATATGGGCGTGCGTAACCCCATGACGACCGTTGGCATGACTCTGTGTGCTTTTAGATAAGCCTCAAGTGGTCACCCTGAGGACTCTTGATATTCACCCCCTTTATAAAGGGGCCGAGGCCTATGCCTCTTTTCCACCTCCCTTGCGCCTTCTCGCACCTCGAGTTCTAACACCCGAGACCTAAGCTCCAACACCCCAGATCCTCCAATATGTCCGGATCCAACCCTCAAGGCCAGTGGGTGGCCTCCTCGATCCAGGAGGAGGACATTGCGAGGCTTAGGGAGGCCGGATATCTGACCGCCGACATCCAGCACAGGCTTCCTGCCCCAGGGCAGGTCATCCCTACACCGGAGCCCAATGAGAGTGTCGTGTTTGTTCCTCACTTCCTCCGCGGCTTGGGCCTCACCCTTGATCCCTTTGTGAGGGGGCTCATGTTCTATTACGGGTTGGATTTTCATGATCTAGCTCCGGACGCTATCCTCCATATCTCGTCCTTCATCATTGTGTGCGAGGCTTTTATCCACGTCACTCCACACTTCGGCTTATGGCTCAAGACCTTTAATGTGAAGCCGAAGACAATCGAGGAGCGACATGCGGAGTGCGAAGGTGCCATAATAAGCAGGAATGCAGATGCCCCATGGCCAGAGGGTTCTTTCCTAGAAGTATCCGATGTATGGCAACAGAGGTGATTTTATGTTACGGCCGCCAGAGGCACAAAGTGGGTGGCCGCCCCTGAGTTCCGCTCGGGCCCTCCGTCACAACTGGCATCTTGGACCGACGTAGGACGGAATTGGGGGCCCGATGGCAATGTACTAATACTGCAGAGCCGCATCCGGAAGCTTCTTGAGAGGGACATTAACCTTGTCAGCATAATTCAAGTGATGTTAATCCGACGGATGTTGCCGTGCCAACGCCGGCCTCTCCGGATGTGGGAGTTCAATCCAGAGGGCCCGCGGACTGTTAAGCACTTCTTCGGCCTGAAGCTCGAAGGGATGTGTAAATTATTCTTCGGACCACAAGTAGAGTGTTCGGACACCATCGAGGATGCGGGCCTAAGCTGCAATCGCCTAGATACCCAAGTAAGTAACCTTGATACAGGACACTTTGTTTTATATTTGTCATAGTTGTTATTCTAGAAATCATCTGTGGCCGGGAATGGCTCAGCAAGGCGGAGAGAATCAGGTGTCCAGCGCCACTTCCTGAAGGCTCGCCTAGTCCCACTATTGCCAAGATGCTTGACCGGGTGCTCAGCAAAATGCCCTCAGGGAAAGACAAGGGGAAGAACAAAGAAACCGAACTTCACATGTTGCGCATCCGAACCGGGGGAATTGTTACCTCCCTTGAGGAGGATAGTCGGGAAGGGGAGGCTAAAGCCCCCTCCCCGCGCGGGAAGAAAAGGGCCGCCTCCAAAGACTTGGAGATGGAGATGCCCAAACCAGGGAAAAGGTATCACCAGGGGGCTCTGCCCCGACGAGCACCCTCACTGCGTCATGCCTTCCAATGGGCCAGCCCTCCACTGAGCTGTAGGTTAATCTTTAATTCGAAGCTACTGCATTTCTCCGGGATCAATAACCAGGATTCGTCTTTTGCAGTCCAGCTAGCAGCTCTTCTCAACAGAGTTCGTCTTCGAGGGATATTCCTCCAGAGATGATGGAGAGTGAGACCCCACCCACCTCTCCGCCTCATGAAGCGGGCGACACCGAGGTGTCGTCACGGAGGAGTCCGGATCTACCGAAGCTGGAAGCTAATACGTCATCCGCCCTGAGCCCGGAGCATTTGGCTCCCACGGGGGGCGAGGAGAAGGGTCCGGCACAGTTCGATGTCCGACCGGACATACTGACAGGCCTTCTGGAGCGAGTTGTGCTCTCGGCGGAGCACCACTCATTAATGAGCACGGTGCTCAAGAAGATTTCATCCGCCACAAGCGGTTTGAATGAAGCATTTACGAGCCTGCTCAGAGGCTTTGAGGTATGTAGTGAAAAATACACTATTTTTTGGCTGTTAGGCACGCGCTAGGTGTGCTCCATATGGATAGTAGCCCCTGAGACTCTGGTTGCCCGCCCTAGGCGGCAAATGGGGGATCATATAGTAATGATTGCGCTTTACATATGCGCAGTTATCCAAGGGTCCGGCAGCTGACCAGTCCGTTGAAGTTGCCGAGCTAAGGAGGCAGATCGGATCTATTGATGCCGATATCACGCTGGTGAACGAGTGGCTGAACGAGTCACAAGGTATGTGCTCTACTTTCCTTATTATGTTGTATAGGAAAATATAAGAGGGGCATAATATTAATGCAATATGTTTGCAATGCAGATGGTGTTGCTGCCGTGGAAGCCCTGAGGGCGGAACTTGCCCAGGCCAAGGAACAAGCTCGGGTTAGCAATGCGGCTGCCCTAAAGGCGGCCGAAGAATTGAGAGCCGAACGGGCTGCTCATCGCCGAAGCGAGGAAAAGATAGCCGAAATTGTTGTGGAGTTGAAAAATGCCGCCAACCGGTATGAACTCCTTGAAAAGGAGAATAAGGCTAGTTCGGCCGACCTGAACAAGGCACTTAATGCCGCCAAGGAGATGCGGACCGAGGTCAGGGATGTGCGGGAGGAGCTTCAACAGGCCGGTAAAATCGCGGCTGGGGGCTCCTACTTACTGCGGACGAAGTTTTTGGATCCGAAGTATGCTCCCCTGGATGGACGGTGGAGTCCTGCAGATGCATATGCGGACTTGGCGAAGAGTACAGCTGATGCAGCCAAGTTTTTCGAGGATCAAGGTGATAAAGAGGTGGAGAAGCTTTTCTGGTTGCAATTCAATGCTCCCGCGCGCCCGCTGCCGTTAAGTGAGAAGATGGCTGCTGTAGCGGAGCTTCATAGGTTGTCCGGGCTTGCAATGCGGTCTGTAATAGACCATCTTTGGCCGAAGGGGCCAAAGCCGGACAGTTACTTTGGTTTGGTGCAACAATTCCTTGGGGTCGTGCCTCAGATCGACGCCATGAGAAGGTCGGCGTGCATAGAGGGTGCACGAATGGCTCTTGCCCGCGTTAAGGCCTATTGGACAGATATGGAGGCCACCATTGTAGCGACCCAGAATCTGGTGGGAGGCCAGTATCCGGCCGAGCACTACTTGGAGCAGGTAACAGAAGGTGCCCGCTTAATAGGGGCGCAGTGCTCGAAGAATGTATTGTTCCAGTGAAAAATCGAATCATTGTAAAAACAATGTTATTTTGATTATGATGCTATATCTATACTTTGTGCCCAAAGGTATTATTTGTGCCTCCTGTGCGGCCGTTTTTATATATATGTGTAATTCTGAAAGTTAGCAGTCGTTGGCTTCAGTCCCCACGCATACAATGCGGGGGTGTTCGCAAAAAATATGCATAATCGCACTTGTTCCGACGTCTTGGTCCATTAAGGAGGTGATCGCACGTCGAACTAGGCAACCAGACTATACAGCTGTAACACTTTCACTTAGCCATAGGAGTTTGACAATGGGGCTACTATGTAGCTCCTAGTACTTTTGCGTGCATCCAAATACGGGCGCATATGTACATGGCCGGGAAACGACCCTTCGTTAATGCGGAGGAATCCTAAAGATTCCGGTAAGTCTTCGAGTGGTTGAACAGTCTCGCATTGTATCTGTACAGTCAGTTTTCGGCTTTCTCTACTGAGGTGCTCATCCGGAATAACCAGGGCACAAATCGCAGTAGTTCTTCTTTGGCCGCCGTAGCCGATAAAAACCGGAACGTAAGGTGGCAAACCCAAGAGCCGGGCAAACCCAACATTTGACCAAAGACATGATTCGGAGCTGATGCATATAAGGCCAAACTCGTGACGCCGAACACTCCCGAAGGTATTTGGACTTTATAACAGAAAATGGGCTGAAGAATGCCCATTCGTTATAAACCCTGTATTTCCAGGTACGTGCATTAGTCTGTCGTGGCGAAATGGCAATAACGGCAGTATCCTCTGTGGGTATGGAACCCATGGGATGTTTAAACAACAAGAGGCAATAGAAAAGGTTTACATAGGGGCTTAATCTAAAGAGAAACCTTTGAGCGGGGCCCTGCTGCACGTCTGCGCCTTTGTCTCCGTTGCGCCGTATCCTGGAAGGGTATCGCGCGAATGTTGTCTGTAAAAAAGAAAACTCGTGTAGGAGAGTACAACGTAAGTATGCGATGGATAGTAAAAGTGTAAGGCGTTGGCCTGCCAATAAGGTTGAGCAAAGTGTGGGGCTATATTAAATATTTATAGCCCCTGGTGTCATCTATGGGATATATACGGTGCCCTGGTTCAGTTTTATCCGGGCTGCCGGACTCGTCTAACTGTGTATGTGGTCTTAATGACCAGTCATGTTTTTTGATATTGGAGGCCGCTTATAGTCCGGCCACTAGGGCCGTCGCGTGTTCCTCTGCGCGTGAAGAGCACTCTGTGTTTCCGTTAACAGTGATGACGCCACGTGGACCGGGCATCTTGAGTGTAAGGTAGGCATAGTGCGGTAATGCGTTGAAGCGGGCGAAGGCTGTTCTTCCAAGCAATTCATGATAGCCGCTTTGGAAGGGTGCGATGGTGAAGAGTAGTTCTTCGCTTCTGGAGTTGCCTAGGGAGCCGAATGTTACCTCCAGTACGATGGAGCCCCTGTCGTAGTCTTCAACGCCTGGTATCACCCCTTCAAAGGTGGTGTTGCTTTGACTAATTCTGGATGGGTCTATCCCCATCCTGCGGACAGTGTCCTCGTATATTAAATTGAGACTGCTGCTGTCGTCCATGAGGATGCAGGTGAGATGGTATCCGTCGATTATTGGGTCAAGCACCAAGGCCTCTGATCCTCAGCGCCGAATACTAGTTAGGCGGTCCGTGTGATCGCAGGTGATCGGACAAGCCATCCAGTAGTTAGGTGTGGGTACGATGGGCTCTATATCATACGCGTCTCTGAGCGCGCATTCGTGCCTTCTTGTGGATGTGTGAGTCGCGTGGATCATGTTTACTATTTTAACCTCTGGTGGGAATTTTTTCTGTCCCCCAGTGTTCGGCTGGCGAGGTTCATCCTTGTCTTCACTTGGTGTTTCCCTTCCCTTGTGTTCGGCATTTAATTTGCCGGCCTGCTTGAAGACCCAGCACTCTCTGTGCGTGTGGTTCGCAGGTTTGTCGGGGGTGCCATGAATTTGGCACAGTCTGTCCAGGACTCTGTTCAGACCAGACGGTCCCTCTTTACTGCCTTTAAGTGGCTTCTTTTGCTGATTGTGTCGAGGGCCTGTGAATCCGGCATTGACCATTGTGTTGTTCGAGCTCTCTTCCTTGTTTTGGCATTTATTTTTATTACGCTGTGGCTTCCTGTTGCCGTCCCTTATTTCGGATGTGCTTGGGTCGCTGGTGCCTTTACGGGCCAACCAGTTATCCTCACCCGCGCAAAAGCGGGTCATAAGGCTTGTTAAGGCTGCCATTGTCCTTGGCTTTTCTTGGTCGAGGTGTCTGGCGAGCCAGTCGTCGCGGATGCTGTGTTTGAATGCCGGTAACACTTCGGCGTCCTGGACAATCGACAATTTGATTCTTCTTAGTGAGGAATCTATTCCAAAGCTTGCGGGCGGACTCTCCGGGCTGTTGGATTATGTGACTTAAATCGTCCGCATTCGGAGGCCGGACATAAGTCCCTTGAAAATTGGCCCTGAAAGCATCCTCGAGTTCCTCCCAACTCCCAATTGAATTTTCGGGGAGGCTCTTCAACCAGTGTCGAGCTGGTCCCTTCAACTTGAGGGGAAGGTATTTGATGGCGTGGAGGTCATCCCCACGAGCCCTGTGAATATGCAGGATAAAATCCTCGATCCAGACCCCTGGGTCTGTCGTTCCGTCGTATGCCTCTATGTTCACAGGTTTAAAACCTTGTGGAAATTCATGGTCCAGTACTTCTTCTGTGAAGCACAGGGGGTGAGCAGCCCCTCTGTATCTGGACGTGCTGTGGCATGCCGTCGACTGTTGTTGTGTCCGGTGTTTATTCTAAACTGGTATTGGGGTGGTATGATTGTTTTGGTGACCATAGTCTCTCGCCGGGGTGTGTCCTTTAGATCCGTAGATGGATCTAGCCGCGCCGGCTTTCTTGTCCAGGCGCTCATGTAGATCGTGCGCGGCGTCGGTAGCCGCTCTGTTGCGGTTATGAAGCGGTATGTCTGGCCTCCTGGTTGTGTTATTCTTTGGTGGAACGGCCTCGTCGTCGAATTATGGTAGTAGCTTGCATTTTGGATAGCTCTTTGTATGGCGATCGTCGCCGTATCTTTCTTCAGTGTCTAGCACTTTGTTCCATCTGCGGTTGAGCGTTTCCTGTGCGGCTTTTAGCCGTTGCTTCTGCTTCTTTAGACTTCTTGCTGTGGCCATAAGCCTTCTGTGGAGGTTTTCTCGTTCCACACGCCTTTCCAAGATGATGAATGCATCATCGTCCGGACTGTGTTCTTGTCCTGGGGCGGTTTGATGACCTCGTCCCTCGGGATCATTGTGATCGAGCGTCTGCTCCGAACTAGGTTTGACGTGACCTGGCTCATCCCGCTCCATCACTGGGTCCATGTGGTCGTTGTTGCCTTCGGAGATGACTGGTATGTCGATCTTTCTAGCGCTCTTGTTGCTACTTTTACTGTTGCTGGACTTTGAGCGGCGTCTGCGCCGTCGTTTTGGCTTCTGCCCGGGGGTTTTATCTTCCGGATTGTCGCCATCGTCCTCCTTGGGCATATCCACCATGTATATATCGTATAATGAGCTAGTAGTCAAGCGCCACAGAGATTCTGAATCTTCTCCTGCATCATCGTCCATACCGTCGATGCCTTCGGAGTTGAAGTCAAGCCCGTCGGTTAAATCATCAACCGTGGCAATGAAGTGGGTGGTGGGTGGGCAACGAATTCCTTCGTCGCCTGCTTCCCACTCGAGCCGGACATAGTTCGGCCAAGAGTCTCCTGTCAAAGAGAGAGATTTTAACGAGTTCAGCATGTCGCCAAAGGGCGAGTGCTGGAAAATATCCGCAGCGGTAAACTCCATTACCGGGGCCTAACCTGGCTCGGCTGGCTCGGGAGTGCGCGGACTGGAACCAACAACCGGATACGAGTCCGGGGGTCCGGAGTTACAGAATTCCACAGAGGTGAGACATGTGTTCGGCTCCACCGCCGGTGAGTATGCGGCCTGCGGGGTGGGGTCCATCCTTCCGTCCTTAGGCAACGCAGCCTGCCCCGGATTTAGGTCCGGGGCTACTGCAGGGGTGATATCCCGAGCATTGTCCGACAGCAGGTCTAAGCCGTGCTCATCGTGACTGTCCGGTGCTCCTGGCACAGGCCCGAATCCGTCGAAGATCAAGTCTCCGCCAATGTCCGCTGTGTAGTTCAAGTTTCCGAACCTGATCTGGTGGCCAGGGGCGTAGCTGTCGATCTGCTCCAAATGGCCAACCAAATTAGCCCGCAGTGGGAAGCCGCCGAACACAAAGATCTGTCCGGGGAGAGAAGTCTCGCACTGGACCGTGTTGTCGACGATTGAAGGCGCCATCAAGCCTTGAAGTGACGACACAGAGGAACTCTCAATAAAAGCACCAATGTCGGTGTCAAAACCGGCGGATCTCAGGTAGGGGGTCCCGATCTGTGCGTCTTAGGCTGATGGTAACAGGAAGCAAGGGACACAATATTTACCCAGGTTCGGGCCCTCTCAATGGAGGTAAAACCCTACTTCCTGCTTGATTAATATTGACGATATGAGTAGTACAAGAGTAGATCTACCACGAGATCATAGAATCTACACCCTAGAAGGTAGCCTATGATGATTATGATTGTAATTGTGATCGGCCTTCTAAGGACCAACCTCTCCGGTTTATATAGACACCGGAGAGGGCTAGGGTTTACACGGAGTCGGTTACAAGGAAGGAAATACAATATCCGGATCGCCAAGCTTTCCTTCCATGCAAAGGAGAGTCCCATCCGGACACGGGATGGAGTCTTGAGTCTTGTATCTTCAGGCTCCAATAATCCGGAAAAAGCACATAGTCCGGCTGTCCGGATACCCCCTAATCCAGGACTCCCTCAGTAACCCCCCGGTACTCCGGTAAATGCCCGAACTCACCGGAACCATTCCTATGTCCAAACATAGCCTTCCAATATATTGATATTTATGTCTCAGCCATTTCAAGACTCCTATTCATGTCCGTCATCACATCCGGGACTCCGGACAACCTTAGGTACATCAAAACACATAAACTCATAATACCGATCTTCATCGAACGTTAAGCGTGCGGACCCTATGGGTTCGAGAACTATGTAGACATGACCGAGACTCATCTCCGGTCAATAACCAATAGCGGAACCTGGATGCTCATATTGGTTCCTCCATATTCTACGAAGATCTTTATCGGTCAAACCGCATAACAACATACGTTGTTCCCTTTGTCATCGGTATGTTACTTGCCCGAGATTCGATCGTCGGTATCTCAATACCTAGTTCAATATCGTTATGGGCAAGTCTCTTTACTCATTTCGTAATGCATCATCCCGTAACTAACTCATTAGTCACATGGCTTGCAAGGCTTATAGTGATGTGCATTACCGAGAAGGCCCAGAGATACCTCTCCGACAATCAGAGTGACAAATCCTAATCTCGATCTATGCCAACTCAACAAACACCATCGGAGACACCTGTAGAGCATCTTTATAATCACCCAGTTATGTTGTGATGTTTGATAACACACTAAGTGTTCCTCCGGTATTCGGGAGTTGCATAATCTCATAGTCATAGGAACATGTATAAGTTATGAAGAAAGCAATAGCAATAAACTAAACGATCATAGTGCTAAGCTAACGGATGGGTCAAGTCAATCACATCATTCTCTAATGATGTGATCCCGTTACTCAAATGACAACACATGTCTATGGTTAGGAAACTCAACCATCTTTGATCAACGAGCTAGTCAAGTAGAGGCATACTAGTGACACTCTGGTTGTCTATGTATTCACACATGTACTAAGTTTCCGGTTAATACAATTCTAGCATGAATAATAAACATTTATCATGATATAAGGAAATATAAATAACAAGTTTATTATTGCCTCTAGGGCATATTCCCTTTAGTCTCCCACTTGCACTAGAGTCAATAATGTAGATTACATAGTAATGATTCTAACACCCATGGAGTCTTGGTGCTGATCATGTTTTGCTCATGAGAGAGGCTTAGTCAATGGGTCTAGTACATTCAGATCCGTATGTATCTTGCAAATCCCTGTCTCCCTCCTTGACTTGATCGCGGATGGAATGGAAGCATCTCTTGATGTGCTTGGTTCTCTTGTGAAATGTGGATTCCTTTGCCAAGGCAATTGCACCAGTATTGTCACAAAAGATTTTCATTGGACCCGATGCACTAGGTATGACACCTAGATCGGATATGAACTCCTTCATCCAGACTCCTTCATTTGCTGCTTCCGAAGCAGCTATGTACTTCGCTTCACACGTAGATCCCGCCACAACAGTCTGCTTGGAACTGCACCAACTGACAGCTCCACCATTCAATAAAAATACGTATCCGGTTTGTGACTTAGAGTCATCCGGATCAGTGTCAACTCTTGCATCGATGTAACCATTTACGACGAGTTCTTTGTCACCTCCATAAACGAGAAACATATCCTTAGTCCTTTTTAGGTATTTCAGGATGTTCTTGACCGTTGTCCAGTGATCCACCCCTGGATTACTTTGGTACCTCCCTGCTAAACTAATATCAAGGCACACATCAGGTCTGGTACACAACATTGCATACATGATAGAACCTATGGCTGAAGCATAGCGAATGACTTTCATTTTCTCTCTATCTTCTGCAGTGGTCGGGCATTGAGTCTGACTCAACTTCACACCTTGTAACACAGTCAAGAACCCTTTCTTTGCTTGATCCATTTTGAACTTCTTCAAAACTTTATCAAGGTATGTGCTTTGTGAAAGTCCAATTAAGCATCTTGATCTATCTATATAGATCTTGATGTACAATATATAAGCAGCTTCACCGAGGTCTTTCATTGAAAAATTCTTATTCAAGTATCCTTTTATGCTATTCAGAAATTCAGTATCATTTCCGATCAACAATATGTCATCCACATATAATATCAGAAATGCTACAGAGCTCCCACTCACTTTCTTGTAAATACAGGCTTCTCCAAAAGTCTATATAAAACCATATGCTTTGATCACACTATCAAAGCATATATTCCAACTCCGAGATGCTTGCACCAGTCCATAAATGGAGCACTGGAGCTTACACAATTTGTTAGCACCTTTTGGATCGACAAAACCTTCTGGTTGCATCATATACAACTCTTCTTTAAGATATCCATTAAGGAATGCAGTTTTGACATCCATTTGCCAAATTTCATAATCATAAAATGCGGCAATTGCTAACATGATTCGGACAGACTTAAGCATCGCTACGGGTGAGAAGGTATCATCGTCGTCAACTCCTTGAACTTGTCGAAAACCTTTCGCAACAAGTCGAGCTTTGTAGACAGTAACATTATCGTCAGCGTTAGTCTTCTTCTTGAAGATCCATTTATTCTCTATGGCTTGCCGATCATCGGGCAAGTCAACCAAAGTCCACACTTTGTTCTCATACATGGATCCCATCTCCGATTTCATGGCCAAGTAACATGGAATCTGGGCTCATCTTCGCTTCCTCATAGTTCGTAGGTTCGTCATGGTCAAGTAACATGATCTCCAGAATAGGATTACCGTACCATTCTGGTGCGGATCTTACTCCGGTTGACCTACGAGGTTCGGTAGTAACTTGATCAGAAGTTTCATGATCATCATCATTAGCTTCCTCACTAATTGGTGTAGGAATCACTGGAACTGATTTCTATGATGAACTACTTTCCAGTAATGGAGAAGGTACAATTACCTCATCAAGTTCTACTTTCCTCCCACTCACTTCTTTCGAGAGAGACTCCTTCTCTAGAAAGGATCCAGTCTTAGCAACAAAGATCTTGCCTTCAGATCTGTGATAGAAGGTGTACCCAATAATCTCCTTTGGGTATCCTATGAAGACACATTTCTCCGATTTGGGTTCGAGCTTATCAGGTTGAAGCTTTTTCACATAAGCATCGCAGCCCCAAACTTTAAGAAACGACAACCTGGGTTTCTTGCCAAACCACAGTTCATATGGTGTCGTCTCAACGGATTTAGATGGTGCCCTATTTAACGTGAATGCAGCCGTGTCTAAAGCATAACCCTAAAATGATAGTGGTAAATCAATAAGAGACATCATAGATTGCACCATATCTAATAAAGTACGATTACGGCGTTCGGACACACCATTACGTTGTGGTGTTCCAGGTGGATTAAGTTGCGAAACTATTCCACATTGTTTCAAATTAAGACCAAACTCGTGACCATTCTCCTCCATTTTGCAGCTGTAGAACTTATTGGAGACTTCATATCTCTCAATCCAGGCATTTTCTTGAAATATTAACTTCAACTCCTGGAACATCTCATATGCTCCATGATGTTCAAAACATCGTTGAAGTCCCGGTTCTAAGCCGTAAAGCATGGCACACTGAACTATCGAGTAGTCATCATCTTTGCTCTGCCAAACCTTCATACCATCTGGCGTTGCTCCAGCAGCGGGTTTTGGCACCTAGCGGTGCTTCTAGGACGTAATTCTTCCGTGCAGCAATGAGGATAATCCTCAAGTTACGGACCCAGTCCATGTAATTGCCACCATCATCTTTGAACTTAGCTTTCTCTAGGAACGCATTAAAATTCAACAGAACAATAGCACGGGCCATTTATCTACAACAACATAGACATGCAAGATACTATCAAGTACTAAGTTCATGATAAATTAAAGTTCAATTATTCATATTACTTAAGAACTCCCACTTAGATAGACATCCCTGTAATCATCTAAATGATCACGTGATCCATATCAACTAAACTATGTCCGATCATCACGTGAGATGGAGTAGTTTTCAATGGTGAACATCACTATGTTGATCATATCTACTATATGATTCACGCTCGACCTTTCGGTCTCAGTGTTCCGAGGCCATATCTACATATGCTAGGCTCGTCAAGTTTAACCCGAGTATTCTGCATGTGCAAAACTGGCTTGCACCCATTGTATGTGAACGTAGAGCTTATCACACCCGATCATCACATGGTGTCTCGGCATGGCGAACTGTCGCAACGGTGCATACTCAGGGAGACCACTTATACCTTGAAATTTAGTGAGAGATCATCTTATAATTCTACCACCAAACTAATCAAAATAAGATGCATAAAGGATAAACATCACATGCAATCAATATAAGTGATATGATATGGCCATCATCATCTTGTGGCTTTGATCTCCATCTTCAAAGCACCGTCATGATCACCATCGTCACCGGCTTGACACCTTGATCTCCATCAGAACATCGTTGTCGTCTTGCCAAATATTGCTTCTACGACTAGCGCTACCGCTTAGTGATAAAGTAAAGCAATTACATAGCGATTGCATTTCATACAATAAAGTGACAACCATATGGCTCCTGCTAGTTGCTGATAATTGTGTTACAAAACATGATCATCTCATACAACAATTTATATAATCACGTCTTGACCATATCACATCACGACATGCCCTGCAAAAACAAGTTAGATGTCATCTACTTTGTTGTTGCAAGTTTTACGTTGCTGCTATGGGCTTAGCAAGAACCGTTCTTACCTACGCATCAAAACCACAACGATTTTTCCTCAAGTTTGTTGTTTTAACCTTCAACAAGGACTGGGCATAGTCACACTCAATTCAACTAAAGTTGGAGAAATAGACACCCACTAGCCACCTGTGTGCAAAGTGTTGGGGAACGCAGTAATTTCAAAAAAATTCTTACGCACACGCAAGATCTATCATGGTGATGCATAGCAACGAGAGGAGAGAGTGTAGTCCACGTACCCTCGTAGACCTTAAGCGGAAGCATTATGACAAAGCGGTTGATGTAGTCGTACGTCTTCACGATCCGACTGATCCTAGTACCGAAAGTACGGCACCTCCGCGATCTGCACACATTCAGCTCGGTGACGTCCCACGAACTCTTGATCTAGCTGTGTGTCGAGGGAGAGCTTCATCAGCATGACGGCGTGATGACGGTGATGATGAAGCTACCGGCGCAGGGCTTTGCCTAAGCACTGCGACGATATGACCGAGGTGGATTATGGTGGAGGGGGGCACCGCACATAGCTAAGACAATGTCAACTTGTGTGTCTATGGGGTGCCCCCCTCCCCGTATATGAAGGAGTGGAGGAGGGGGAGGGCCGGCCCTCTATGGCGTGCCCTGGAGGAGTCCTACTCCCACCGGGAGTAGGATTCCCCCCTTCCCTAGTTGGACTAGGAGAGGAAGGAAAGGGGGGCGCCGCTGCCCCCCTTCCTAGTCTAATTCAGACCCAACGGGGAGGGGGCGCACGGCCTGCCCTGGCCGCCCCTCTCTTTCTCTCTCCACTAAAGCCCATTAGGGCCCATATACTCCTCGGGGGGTTCCGGTAACCCCCCGGTACTCCGGTAAATGCCTGAACTCACTCGGAACCATTCTGATGTCCAAACATAGTCATCCAATATATTGATCTTTATGTCTCGACCATTTCGAGACTCCTCGTCATGTCCGTGATCATATCCGGGACTCCGAACATTTTTCAGTTCATCAAAAACCATAAACTCATAATACCGATTGTCACCAAACATTAAGCGTGCGGACAGGTTCGAGAATTATGTAGACATGACCGAGGCTCATCTCCGGTCAATAACCAATAGCGGAACCTGGATGCTCATATTGGTTCCTACATATTCTATGAAGATCTTTATCGGTCAAACCGCATAACAAACATAAGTTGTTCCCTTTGTCATCGGTATGTTACTTGCCCGAGATTCGATCGTCGGTATCTCAATACCTAGTTCAACCTCGTTACCGGCAAGTCTCTTTATTCGTTCTGTAATGCATCATCCCGCGACTAACTCATTAGTCACAATGCTTGCAAGGCTTATAGTGATGTGCATTAGCGAGAGGGCCCAGAGATACCTCTTCGATACTCGGAGTCACAAATCCTAATCTTGATCTATGCCAACTCAACAAACACCATCAGAGACACCTGTAGAGCATCTTTATAATCACCCAGCTATGTTGTGACGTTTGATAGCACACTAAGTGTTCCTCCGGTATTCGGGAGTTGCATAATCTCATAGTCATATGAACGTGTATAAGTTATGAAGAAAGCAATAGCAACAAACAAAATGATCATAGTGCTAAGCTAATGGATGGGTCAAGTCAATCACATCATTCTCTAATGATGTGATCCCGTTGATCAAATGACAACTCATGTCTATGGCTAGGAAACTTAACCATCTTTGATTAAGGAGCTAGTCAAGTAGAGGCATACTAGTGTCATTCGGTTTGTCTTTGTATTCACACATGTACTAAGTTTCCATTTAATACAATTCTAGCATGAATAATAAACAATTATCATGATATAAGGAAATGTAAATAACAACTTTATTATTTCCTCTAGGGCATATTTCCTTCAGTCTCCCACTTGCACTAGAGTCAATAATCTAGTTCACATCGTCATGTGATTTAACACCAATAGTTTACATCACCATGTGATTAGTTCATGTCGCCTTGTGACTAATTCCCAAAGGGTTTTACTAGAGTCAATAATCTAGTTCACATTGCTATGTGATTAACACCTAGAGAGTACTAAGGTGTGATCATGTTTTGCTTGTGAGAGAAGCTTAGCCAATGGATCTATCACATTCAGAGCCATATGTATTTTGCAAATTTCTATGTCTACAATTCTCTGCACGGAGCTACTCTAGCTAAGTTCTTCCACTTTCAATATGTATCCATATTGAGACTTAGAGTCATCCGGATCAGTGTCAAAGCTTGCATAAGCGTAAGTCTTTACGATGAACTCCTTATCACCTCCATAACCGAGAAATATCTCCTTATTTCACTAAGGATAATTTTGACAGCTGTCTAGTGATCCACTCCTGGATCACTATTGTACCCTCTTGCCAAACTCATGGTGAGGTTCACAATAGGTCTGGTACACAGCATGGCATACTTTATAGAACCGACTGAAGCATAGGGGATGAATTTTCATTCTCTTTCTATTTTCTGCAGTGGTCGGGCATTGAGTCTGACTCAACTTCACACCTTGCAACACAGGCAAGAACTCCTTCTTCGATTGTTCTATTTTGAACTACTTCAAAATCTTGTCAAGGTATGTACTCATTGAAAAAACTTATCAAGCGTCTTGTTCTATCTCTATAGATCTTGATGCTCAATATGTAAGCAGCTTCACAAAGGTCTTTCTTTGAAAAACTCCTTTCAAACACTCCTTTATGCTTTCCAGAAAAATTCTACATTATTTCCGATCAACAATATGTCATTCACATATACTTATCAGAAATGTTGTAGTGCTCCCATTCACTTTCTTATAAATACAGGCTTCTCAAAAAGTCTGTATAAAACCATATGCTTTGATCACACTATAAAAGTGTATATTCCAACTCCAAGATGCTTGCACCAGTCCATAGATGGATCGCTGGAGCTTGCACACTTTGTTAGCACCTTTAGGATTGACAAAACCTTCTTGTTGTATCATATACCACTGTTCTTTAAGAAATCTATTAAGGAATGCAGTTTTGACATCCATTTGCCAGATTTCATAAAATGTGGCAATTGCTAACATGATTCAGACAGACTTAAGCATCGCTACGAGTGAGAAAATCTCATTGTAGTCAACACCTTGAACTTGTCAAAAACTTTTTGCGACAATTCAAGCTTTGTAGATAGTAACACTACTATCAGCGTCCGTCTTCCTCTTGAAGATCCATCTATTCTTAATGGCTTGCCGATCAATGGGCGAGTCCACCAGAGTCCGCACTTTGTTCTCATACATGGATTCTATCTCAGATTTTATGGCCTCAAGCCATTTTGCGAAATCTGGGCTCATCATCGCTTCCTCATAGTTCGTAGGTGTCGGGGAAACTGATCCACGAACACCTATGGGGCCGGCGGACTGAGCCCCTTTCGGTTCGGCGGGGGGCGGAGATCACACGAAGAGCAGATCGAGGCGAAGCACACGAGCAGTTTACCCAGCTTCGGAGCTCTCCGGAGAGATAACACTCCTACTGCTGCTTGTTTGATTATCTTGTGTTCTTGCTCCAGAGAGAGAGCGTAGTGTTTTTCTGGGTTCCGAACCAGTCGAACCCCCTCTACGTTGCGCATGGGCCTCCTTTTATACGCTAAAGGGGTCACCGACAGGTGGCAACGCAGAGAAGGGTACAAATGTAAAAAGTGAGGTGGTTGGTATAGTTACTTGTACAGTGCACCCTACCTAACCCTGACGGCAGGGGACAAGGGCATTAAATGCCCATCTGAGTCACCCAAACAGTGCAGAAAAGGACCGTTAGGGGCGCCACCGTTCGCCACGATGGCGATCTTGTTAGCTTCGCATGCCACTGCGCACCACTGGCTGCACAGCCTCCCGCCATGCGCGCCTGGAGAGGCCCCTAGAGCGACACGTTGGTGGATGCGCTGGAGCGTGGGCACAGAGTGGCCGCCTGCCGCGGCAAGCGCCTTGCCGCTGCTGTTATCTTGTCGGGTTCGGAAGCTTGTCGCTCACCGGGCCTCGAGGTACCTTGGTTGGTCTTCCCGGCAAGCTCCTCTTGCCGGGCCTTGTTGCCTTGCCGCAACGCGTGGCGCGTCGCGGCAAGTTCCTTGGAGTGCCTTGGTTGGCCTTCCCGGCAAGCTCCTCTTGCCGGGGCCTTGTCTCCTGAGCTT
Organism: Triticum dicoccoides; assembly: GCF_002162155.2. NCBI lineage: Eukaryota > Viridiplantae > Streptophyta > Magnoliopsida > Poales > Poaceae > Triticum > Triticum dicoccoides. The sequence continues at coordinate 393,467,289 of NC_041383.1, read as the reverse complement.
AAATACTTTGTTCTTGAATGGCTCCAAGGGAACCACGGAGGATCTTGGCTTTCGCCCGGCAAGCCTTGCCGCGGGGTGCTGCAACTTCCCGTGCACAAGTTCGGGGTACTAGGGTACCCCTATTCTAGTACACCGACAGGAGCCCCCGGGCCTGGGCCAGACACGGTGTCGAGCGCTGTTGGGCCAGGCCCAAGACAGGGCACGGGCACACGCGGATTGGGCCACGCCGAATCTCGCTCCGTATCCACCGCGCTCTTCCCTAACGGCACGCGTTGAATGCGACGTTGTGGGAGAGATCGTGGGTGGTTCTTTATTCGGAAGGGCAAAACGTCTGCCCCGTCCCTCTTTATAAGCAGAGGAAACAGGGGCAGTTCGTTCCCCCTCGCTGGTTGCTACTACTCCATCTTCACGAACCTCCGCCGCTCCCCCCTTCTTCTCGAAGCCGAGAGAGCAGCGCTCCGCCCCCCATTGCCACCAGCATCACCAACGCCGTCGACCTCCCCCACCACCTCCGCCATGGCTCCGAAAGCCGACAAGGGAAAGGGCGTGAAGTCGGCCGAGGCGCAGCGGCTCGCGGCGCTGCAGAAGGAGCGGGCGATCTGCTTCCCCCAGCTCGGCACGAAGGAGCTGAGGGAGTACTTCTACCTCTTTTGGGCGACGGAGACGCGGGCGCATCCGCGCACGAGGGTACTCCCGGCCGATGCTTCGGAACTGGCTCCAAACGGGTACCCATTCTTCGCGTTGTACTTCTATTGCGGGCTCTGCCCGCCCTTCTCGGAGTTCTTCTGCGATATCATGAACACCTATCGGAGTCCACCCCAATGTTGCCCTTTTCCGCCACTTCTTCATGCCTCGGGTAGAGAGAGGAGAGCCGCTTGCCGGAGGGATCGCCTAGATCTCGAGAGTCGGCAAGAAGGAGGCGTGCTTGGAGGGTGAGCTCCGCAGCAAGTGGGAGGAGTGGAGAGCGGAGTGGTGCTGGATCGTCGAGGAGAATCCGCAGCCCTTCACTGCCGTGCGCCAAGCTCCAATAGTGCGCGGCAATGACTGGAGCAACGTGGCGCCGGAAGATGAGAGGCTGAAGATCGCCATTACTAGGATCCTTCGCCTCGGGCTTGCCGGGCTCACCGTAGGCGCTGTAGGCGCAGATTTCCTCCGCCGCCGCATCGCCCCCCTGCAGGAGAGGGGGAGGCCCACCTGGGAATTCAAGAACTCGGCGGACATCATGAGGCTGCGGCCGGGCCTCAACTACAACTTCACCGTCTTGGAGCTGGATGCAATGCTCCTGGAGTTGTTCAAACGCGATCCCCAGCACCCATTCACGCTGGCGAGGGGCATCGTTCCATTGTGCAATAATTCTTCGCTTGACCGGATCCACGCCATGATGCCGTTGTGCGATTCACACGGAATCGTTCCAACTTGGCAAGAGCCTGCGGATGACGTCGTGCAAGCGTTCTTCGACAACTTGGAAGAAGTGCCGGTCCGCGCTGACGAGCAGAAGAGCCTCACCCGTGACACCACCGACAAGGAGCTGCAGCGCATCGCCACTAGGGCGGAAGAGGTTGCGGCCGCAGCTGCCGCGGGCGCGTTCGGGTTCACTGTGGAGGAGGCGGAGGCGGCAGAGGCGGTAAACCTCGCCGAGCGCGCGGAGTTCATTGGCGAGGAAGAGCCTGCCGGCTCTGAAGCTGAGCCGAGCAAGGCCGGCGAGGAAGAGCCCGAGCCTTCAGAAAGCTTGCCGCAGGCGGAGCCCCCGGCCCCGCCAAGAAGGCGTCTTCGCAGGGCCGCGGACGTAGCGGGGCGGCAGCCGGGTCAACAGCCGCCGAGCCGTGCGACACGCTCCACCGCGGCAAGCAATGTTCCCGGGCCTCACATAGCAGCGGCAACTGGAGCGGGATCTTCCCGGGCCACCGCCACCGCCCCCGCCAAGCGGGCAAGGGATCCTACTCCTCCGCCTCGCCGCACCGGAGGGGAGCCGGACTTCGATCTTTCCGTGCTCAGCTCCGACGAGGAGGAAGAAGAGTAAGTTTCTTTGGTGCTCTTGTAGTTCTTCAATCTTGCTGTTTTTATCTTGTATCTGACTTGCTTCAATCTGAACTCCTTTCTTTTCAGGACGCTGGCCCAGAGAGCGGCGAAGAGGGCCAAGGCCGCGGTGATTGTCATTGAAGATGACCCCACCGTGTCAGCAGGGGGTGGGTCCGAGACCACTTTGACGGACCCGGCAACCACTCCTCAAAGCAGCCCCCAGCGTAAGTTCATAGTTAGCTTTCTGCTGTCAAGCACGCATGAGTGCCTTTTCCTCTATTGATATCTTGCTTGTTGATTTGTGTAGGAGCAGAGCAGCCATATCAGGAGCGCCCGGAAGCTGGTCCCGAAGTGCCATCTGCTTCGACTACGCCGCCAAGGGAGGAGTCCCCGGCAAGGGAGCGCTCTCCGGCAAGGGAGAACTCTCCGGCAAGGGGCAGTTCTCTAGCAAGGGACAACACCGTCGATCCTGCGGCGGCCGAGACCGCAACTGCAGATCTTGGCACAGGTAATTCACTTGTCCAAAAACTTTCCCTTGGGTTCTTCTTCTTCTGATTTTCTTCTCTTGGATTTTTGATTGATTTTTCTCCCTTCTTCGTTCTTCAGACCCATCTGCTGCTGAGCCAATGGAGACAGAGGGCGCCGGAGAGGAAGGCGCGCATGGCAGCACTGACGACGCCGCCGCCAACGAAGAAGGGGCCGGTGCTGATGAGACCGCCGGCGAGGAGGCCGCCAAGGCTGCCGCCATAGAAGCCGGCGAGGGGTCGGGCGATCGCACTAACGACCCTAAGGCCGCAGGAGCGCCAGGCGCTGCGCCGATCGCCGATCCCTCTGCCGCTGCTGCGGAGCCGGGTTCCGAGGAGCCCCAGCCCGGCGCCTACTTGAAGGCCGGCGACGATATCTTCATCAAGCTACCCTGGGCGTCGAGCTCCAGGGCGCCGGTCGAGGGGGAAACTTTCGATGAGGAGGTGCTCGCCTCCTCTGGACTGTCGTTGGTCGACGCGCCCAGCAGCAACAGTGGCGAGCCTGAGGAGGAGCAGCTGCTGCGGAAGCTACTGTCACTCTACCGCGCACGGCAAGCCAAGCTGGCTTCCCGGGAAGCGCTTGTCGCGAAGGCGGGAGTTGATATGGAGAAGTGCGCGGAGGAGCTCCGGGGCCATAATCAAGAAGCTCTCCGGTCCCTGGCATAGGAGCGGGAGCAACTCGCCGAGGAGCGCACGGCCTTCCTTCTCAAGAAGGCCGAAGCTGAGGAGGAACAAAGGCTGGCCGCCGAGAAGTAGTCCGCGCGAGAAGGCGAATTGGTGCAGCAGAAGGCCAACCTCGACAGCTACGAGGAGGAGCTCACCGAGTGCGAGCAAGCACTTGGCGGGGCGCTCAAGGAAGCAAAGGACGCTGCCGCAATCGCAGAGGCCGCCAAGAAAGAGCTGGAGGAGAAGGTGGCGCAGCTGGAGGCCAACATCGGGAAGAGCGGCGAGGAGCTTGCCGCGCTCAAGCACGAGCGTGAGAAGGATGTTGCCGCCCACGGTGAGCTGCAAGGTCTTCTCGCTGAGAGGGGCAAGGAGCTCAGCGCCGCCAAGGATTCCAATGCAGACCTCGAGTTGAAGCTGGCCACGCTGATGCAGACGCTGGACGACACCAAGGAGCGGGAGAAGACCTTGTCGGATAAGGTCATGGCTGACAAGGCGCTGCTGGAGAGCATCGCAGTTACCCAGAACTCAATCAGAGATACTGTGGAGCACTGGACCGAGGGTCTGGTGAATATTGCCGCAGTCATCGACGAGGAGCTAGCGCAGCTGGGGATGGAGGACTTTGGGTATCCCTCCAATGAGAATCTCCAACCCAGCGCCAAGCTTAGCCTGTTCTTCAAGGGCGTGGCGACAGCACTCCAGCGGCTCCGGGAGAGGATCCCAAAGCAACTGGCTGACGAGTCGCGCAGAATCTGCGCCGGGGTTCTCCAGAAGGTGCTGATGAAGGTGGCCTTCCGCAATCCAGGCCTCAGCTTCACCAACATCCTCAAGTCCTTGCCGCCAGACGCCGATCGGGACGCACTCAAGGCCCTTGTCGCACCCATTGTGGACAAGGTGAGCGAGATCAAGAGGGTTGAGGGCGATCGCGTAGACTAGGCCGCCCATTTCTCCTTTTCCCTTGTCGCTGCTAATCATGTTATGAAAACAGTCTGTTAGAGCTGCGACAAGTTATCTTGTAATATAACTTTATTTCTGTTATCAATTGCTATGTTATTTCCTCTACTAGATTCCTTCCTTTGTATGTTTTTACCCTACGCTTCTAGGGAACTTGTCGGCGCAGGCACCCGAGCCGCGAGCGCTGAGTGCGGAACATCAGCAGTCTGCTGGCGGTGCTGCTTCCGACAAGAAACCTTGTCGCGACTAGATGCAGCACACTTAAGTTGTTGAGCAGACTCGAAACAAAGTAAGGGCGCAACTAGCCACGAGTTGGTTCCTCCGTGCACAGGTTTTCCATACAAAGCAGGGTCGTTCGAGGAAGATAACTCAAAAATTTAAAAACTGATTGCTCAAACTTTGGCAACTTAGCTTTTCTGTCGTTTGCTTCGCGGCAAGGCAAAACTTTGCTTGAACGACGCCTGGTCCATACCACAATATTCTCCTTCCCCCCCGGCAAACTTGTGTGTGAGGGAACCTTCTTTTCCTTTGTTGAGAAAAAAAGATAGAAGAGAAAATAATGATATGGAGCCCTTCGGCTCGTTATTGCTTACCGGATGTAGGTGCTGCACAAAGTGTCAGATAACGCATGCAAGAAAGAAACTAATGCATGAAATGGACAAGTTGTGCGGAGCACATGGGGTGTTATTTATGCACGGGATCTGTGCCCGGCTTTGTACAAAGGATTACATGCAACAGCGGCAAGACTTGTACAAAAGGTGGTTGCCGAAACGGATTCCGGCAATCGCGCCCTACGGGAAAAACTTACGAAGATGTTCTATGTTCCAGGAGTTGCTCACCGGAATGCCATCTTCGGTCTCAAGGCGGACAGCGTCGGGCCTTGTGACTCGTTTCACCCGATAAGGGCCTTCCCACTTTGGCGTCAACTTGTTGGAATTCTTGGCGGACTGAACGCGCCGAAGAACAAGGTCGCCTTCCTCGAAGCTTCTGGCCTTAACTTTGCGGCTATGGTAGCGGCGCAAAGCTTGCTGGTATCGAGCAGCTCGTACAGCAGCCTGAAGACGATCTTCCTCAAGGAGCAGCGCGTCGTCTTGCCGCAGCTGTTCTTGCTCAAGCTCATCATAAGCGAGCACTCGAGGCGATCCGTATACGAGTTCCGTGGGGAGAACTGCCTCTGCTCCATAGACTAGAGCGAAAGGCGTCTGGTCAGTGGCTCGATTTGGCGTCGTTCTGATCGACCAAAGAACCACCGGCAGCTCCTCGATCCAGTTTCTTCCGCACTTGTGCAGCCTGTCGAAAGTTCTGGTCTTGAGCCCGCGCAGCACTTCAGCATTTGCTCTCTCTGCTTGACCGTTGCTTCTCGGATGAGCAACAAAAGCGAAGCAGACCTTGGCGCCAAGGTCTTGGATGTACTGCATGAAGGTGCGGCTCGTGAATTGCGTGCCGTTGTCGGTGACGATCCTGTTAGGGATCCCGAAACGGCAAACAATTGACCTGAAGAACTTGACTGCTGACTGTGCTGTCACCTTCCTCACTGGCTGCACTTCCGGCCACTTTGTGAACTTGTCGATTGCGACGTACAAGTACTCAAAGCCCTCAACAGCTCGGGGGAAAGGGCCGAGGATATCGAGCCCCCAGACCGAAAATGGCCAGGATAAAGGGATCGTCTGGAGAGCTTGAGCTGGCTGGTGTATCTGTTTGGAGTGGAACTGGCACGCTTCACACTTGGTTACTTGTGTAGTTGCATCCTGGAGGGCTGTCGGCCAAAAGAAACCTTGCCGGAAAGCTTTGCCGGCAAGTGCTCTTGCGCCAATGTGGTGGCCACATATGCCTCCATGTATCTCTGCCAACAGCTTTTGTCCATCTTCCCGGCAAATACACTTCAATTTCACACCGTTGAGTCTTCTTCTGTACAGTATGCTATCGACAAACTGGTACATACTTGACTGTCGGGCTACTTTTTCCGCTTCTTCTTACTCTTCGGGAAGTTCTCCTGTCTGAAGGAAATGGACAATCTGCTGTGCCCATGCTGGAGCTTGTGGCTCGACAACAAGGACTAAAGGCACATCTGCTGCTGCGGGAACATCCACTTCTACGGCAAGGACTTGCAGCCCTGCCGGAGCTTGATGTTCCCCGGCAAGCTTGCCGGAGCAAAACTTGTTGGGAGCGTCTGCTTCAACGGAACAAACCATAAGGCTTGCCGGAGCAGACTGCCCCTCAGCATCCTTGGTGTTGATCTTGGGGACTTTCTTGGCGGCGGCTTCGGGGAGCTCTACCAGAAAGTAGTCACCAGAAACCAACTTCCACTTCTTGCTTTGTCCAGTTGATGGTGTTCTGAGTATGCATCAAGAAATGAAAGCAAATCACATCCGGCTGTGGAGTCAACAATCTGGTCAATGCGCGGCAAGGGAAATGGGTCTTTGGGACAAGCTTTATTAACATCAGTGAAGTCAATACAAAGCCTCCATTTCCCGTTAGCCTTGCGCACGACAACAGGATTGGCCAACCACGTGGGATGGAGCACTCCACTGACAAGGCATGCTGCTTCCAACTTCTTGATTTCTTCTGCGATGAATTCTTGGCGCTCCACTGCCTGTTTCCTGACTTTCTGCTTGACGGGCCGCGCATGAGGACAGACGGCAAGGTGGTGCTCAATTACTTTCCTGGGAACACCGGGGATATCAGACGGTTGCCATGCAAACACGTCGACATTCGCCCGCAGGAAAGCAACGAGCGCGCTTTCCTATTTGGGGTCGAGAGTGGCGCTGATGGTGAAGGTACCACCAGTGCCGTCCTCCTTGGCGGACACCTTCTTGGTCTCAGGTGGAGCTGCCATTTCCTTCTTACACTTGCCGGTGGAGCTCGATGGTGCGTCCTCGACGGTAGCGCAGCACTCCGAAGAGGTGCGCTTGCCAGAGTGGGCATCAGAGCTCTTGCCGGACTTGGTCTTCTTCTTCCCCCCGGGAGCTTCAGCGGCAAGTGTCTTGCGTTCTGCTGCGGCTGCTGCTTCCCGGTAGATCTTGTCGGCACAGATAAGAGCATCCTTCTTGTCGCCAGGGACAGAGATGACACTTATCGAGCCTGGCATTTTCAGTACGTTGTACGCATAGTGAGAGGCTGCCATGAACTTGGCGAGTGCCGGACGGCCAAGGATTCCATTGTAAGGTAATGGAAAGTCAGCAACATCAAACGTGACCCTCTCAGTCCTAAAGTTCAGCTTGCTGCCAAATGTTACCGGCAACGTGATCTTTCCCTTCAGCTTGCTCCTTCCCGGGTTGATTCCTTGAAATGTACCGGTCTCTTCAAGCTCGCTGTCAGGGATCTGGAGTTTCTGGAGCACCGCGGAGGAGATCAGGTTCAAGCCGGCCCAGCTGTCAACTAGCATCTTAGTGACCTTGAGGTTGCGGATTGTTGGTGAAACCAACATCGGCAAGCCCCCGACCGCAGTTATGCGATCAGGGTGGTCCTCAATATCAAAGATGATAGGTGTGCTGGACCATTTCAGAGGCTTGCGAGACTCGACGGGTGGTTCTGCTGCATTAACTTCCCGCACCCACTGCTTGAGGTGACGGTGCGAGGTATGCAGAGAAGCACCACCGTCAACGCACATGACCTCTGTGGCTTTCTGGAACTCCTGCTCATCAGTCTCCTCATCATCCATGTCTTCATCGTCGTCGTCATCTTCATCCTTGTCGCGGCCGCGAGGAGGTCTGTCTCCTTGCCGTGCTTGGCCTTGCCGCGGCGTCCTCCTCGGCCGGGACGTTTCTTGCCGGATCCCCCAGCACCTTCCTGGGCCTTCTCCTTGTCGCGCCGCTCGTATTCAGCTTTCTGTTGCTCAACAAGCTGCTCGACTTTCTTGCAGCTCTGGAGATCACGGCCCTTGGTGCGGTGGATCTTGCAATACTGCTTGTTGGTGTCGTCCTGCTTGTCGGCGACCGCCATCTCCGCAGCAACCTCCTTGCCGGAGTCACCAGCTTTGGCTTTCTTGGCGCAACCACCGTTGCCGGACTGCTCAACAACTAGCACCTCTTTGCCTTTCCTCTTCCTGTTGTTCCGCCGCCGGTTTTTCCTTGCCGGGGCAGCATCTTCACTGTCAGATCCTCCCGCTCCTACATTCTCTCCGAGGAGTCTCCTCCCTTCCTCAGCACGTGCACACTTGTCGGCTAGTGCATATAACTCACTGACGTCCCTGATCTTGCACATCGCCATTTCCTCCCGCATCCTGCGGTTTCGCACGTTCTGATGGAATGCGCTGATCACCGCGGCAGGGTGGACGTCTGGGATGTTGTGCTGCACACTGCTGAATCTCTGAATGTACTTGCGCAGGGGCTCTCCTTCCTTCTGGGCGAGCAGATGAAGATCACTCTCCTGGCCATGAGGCTTGTGTCCGCCTGTGAAGGCGCCGACAAACTGATGGCACAGATCAGCCCAAGAGGATATGGAGTTGTCCAGCAAGTGCATGAGCCAGGATCTGACGTTGGGCTTGAGCACCAGCGGGAAGTAGTTGGCAAGGATCTTGTCATCCCGTCCCCCGGCAGCCTGCACCGCAATGGTGTAGATGCTGAGGAACTCCGACGGATGCGTCTTGCCGTCGTACTTCTCTGGTACGTCTGGCTTGAAGTTCTTCGTGCTGGGCCACTGGACTTGCCGCAACTCACGAGTGAACGCAGGGAAACCTACCGCGTACGGCAGATCGCCTGGTTCCCCTGGCGCATGCATGTCAACAGAGGGCCCAGCGCGCTTGTCGGATTGACGTCGCGCTTCTCTTTGGCGCTCGATGCGAGTTCGAGCGTCTTCTTGTTGTCGATCATGAAGAACTTGGCGCTGATCGCGACGAGCTCGTGGATCCGACGATGCGGTGGAGTCGCTGTCGAGGTGGATCCGGCGAGTCGGCGATCTTGGCCTTCGGGGTGGTGATTGCATGGTAGTTGCACCTCCACCCGTTTCGTCGCCACCGGCTCGCGCCCGGCAACCCTGCCGCGGCGGCGACGCGCTCGGCCGCCGTGGAGTGTCGCCATTGGCGTAGCCGATGAGACTCTGAATGGTGGCCCTCCATTCGTCGATCTTGTCCGACGTCGGAGGGTAATCTAGGAGCAGTTGAGCTCGTGCCAAAGCTTCTGTTGGAGTGGTGGGTGGCAGTGGCGGAGGGCGCGAGGAGCGGGACGTGCTCGGACTTCTAAAGATGTTAGAAGGAGCAGTATCCCGTCCAGGCGACTGTGCCCCGCTCGTGCCAGCACGCTGGCGTGCATGCTGGTCTTGAGCGCCCCGAGATCCACCAGCTTGGTCTTGGCCTATCATGCGTATGGCACTGCGAGTGCCATGACGCTATTGGTCTTGCGCCTCCTGAGAGTGGCGCGGAACATGTACAGTCGCCGAGGTTTGTGCAGCCTTGTCCTTGGACCTGGCAGCATCATAAGCTTCCTCGTCGATGTCCATTCTTCCGCTGGTGTCCATTCCACCACCCGTTTGCTCCAACGGTGGCGGAAGTGACGTGGATGGAGCGGCTGCCGCCGAAGTCTTCTTCTTCGGTGGCATGTTGATGAAGGGAATGAAGATCTAGCTCGTGCGAACGCCGGATCAGGTTCACACAATCTCGACGCCCCCTACCTGGCGCGCCAAAGATGTCGGGGAAACTGATCCACGAACATCTATGGGGCCGGTGGACCGAGCCCCTTTCGGTTCGGCGGGGGGCGGAGATCACACGAAGAGCAGATCGAGGCGAAGCACACGAGCAGTTTACCCAGCTTTGGAGCTCTCCGGAGAGACAACACTCCTACTGCTGCTTGTTTGATTATCTTGTGTTCTTGCTCCAGAGAGAGAGCGTAGTGTTTTTCTGGGTTCCGAACCAGTCGAACCCCCTCTACGTTGCGCATGGGCCTCCTTTTATACGCTAAAGGGGTCACCGACAGGTGGCAACGCAGAGAAGGGTACAAATGTAAAAAGTGAGGTGGTTGGTACAGTTACTTGTACAGTGCACCCTACCTAACCCTGACGGCAGGGGACAAGGGCATTAAATGCCCGTCTGAGTCGCCCAAACAGTGCAAAAAAGGACTGTTAGGGGCACCACCGTTCGCCATGATGGCGATCTTGTTAGCTTCGCATGCCACTGCGCACCGCTGGCTGCACAGCCTCCCGCCACGCGCGCCTGGAGAGGCCCCCAGAGCGACACGTTGGTGGATGCGCTGGAGCGTGGGCACAGAGTGGCCGCCTGCCGCAGCAAGCGCCTTGCCGCTGCTGTTATCTTGTCGGGTCCGGAAGCTTGTCGCTCACCGGGCCTCGAGGTACCTTGGTTGGTCTTCCCGGCAAGCTCCTCTTGCCGGGGCCTTGTTGCCTTGCCGGAGCGCGTGGCGCGTCGCGGCAAGTTCCTTGGAGTGCCTTGGTTGGCCTTCCCGGCAAGCTCCTCTTGCCGGGGCCTTGTCTCCTGAGCTTAAATACTTTGTTCTTGAATGGCTCCAAGGGAACCACGGAGGATCTTGGCGTTTGCCCGGCAAGCCTTGCCGCGGGGTGCTGCAACTGCCCGTGCACAAGTTCGGGGTACTAGGGTACCGCTATTCTAGTACACCGACAGTAGGTTTGTCATGGTCAAGTAACATGACCTCCAGAAAAGGATTACCGTACCATTCTGGTGCGGATCTTACTCCGGTTGACCTATGAGGTTCGGTAGTAACTTGATCAGAAGTTTCATGATCATCATCATTAGCTTCCTCACTAATTAGTGTAGGAATCACTAGAACCGATTTCTATGATGAACTACTTTCCAGTAAGGGAGAAGGTACAATTACCTCATCAAGTTCTACTTTCCTCCCACTCACTTCTTTCGAGAGAGACTCCTTCTCTAGAAAGGATCCAGTCTTAGCAACAAAGATCTTGCCTTCGGATCCGTGATAGAAGGTGTACCCAACAGTTTATTTTGGGTATCCTATGAAGACACATTTCTCTGATTTGGGTTCGAGCTTATCAGGTTGAAGCTTTTTCACATAAGCATCGCAGCCCCAAATTCTAAGAAATGACAACTTGGGTTTCTTGCCAAACCACAGTTCCTATGATGTCTTCTCAACAGATTTAGATGGTGCCCTATTTAACGTGAATGCAGCCGTCTCTAATGCATAACCCCAACACGATAGTGATAAATCGATAAGAGACATCATAAATCGCACCATATCTAATAAAGTACGGTTATGACGTTCGGATACACCATTACACTGTGGTGTTCTAGGTGGCGTGAGTTGCGAAACTATTCCACATTGTTTCAAATGAAGAGCAAACTCGTAACTCAAATATTCGTCTCCGCGATCAGATCATAGAAACTTTATTTTCTTGCTACGATGATTTTCCACTTCATTCTGAAATTCTTTGAACTTTTCAAATGTTTCAGACTTATGTTTCATCAAGTAGATATACCCATATCTGCTCAAATCATCTGTGGAGGTCCGAAAATAACGATACCCGCTGCGAGCCTCAACACTCATCGGACTGCATACATCAGTACGTATTATTTCCAATAAATCAGTTGCTCGCTCCATTGTTCCGGAGAACGGAATCTTAGTCATATTGCCCATGAGCCATGGTTTGCAAGCATCAAGTGATTCATAATCAAGTGATTCCAAAAGCCCATTAGCGTGGAGTTTCTTCATGCGCTTTACACCAATATGACCTAAACGGCAGTGCCACAAACAAGTTGCACTATCATCATCAACTTTACATCTTTTGGCATCAATATTATGAATATGTGTATCACTACGATCGAGATTCAATAAACCATTCACCTTGGGTGTATGACCACAGAAGGTTTTATTCATGTAAACAGAATAACAATTATTCTTTGATTTGCATGAATAACTGTATTGCAATAAACATGATCCAATCATGTATGCTCAATGCAAACACCAAATAACATTTACTTTAGGTTTAGCACTAATCCCGAAGGTAAAGGGATTGTGCGATGGTGATCTTATCAACCTTGGAATCACTTCCAACTCACATCATCACCTTGCCCTTAACTAGTCTCTGTTTATTTTGCAACTCCCGTTTTGAGTTACTACTCTTAATAATTGAACCAGTATCAAATACTGAGGGGTTGCTATAAACACTAGTAAAGTACACATCAATAACATGTATATCAAATATACCTTTGTTCACTTTGCCATCCTTCTTATCCACCAAGTATCTAGGGTAGTTCCACTTCTAGTGATCATTCCTTTGCAGTTAGAAGCACTCAGTTTTAGGCTTGGGTCTAGCTTTGGGCTTCATCATGGGAGTGGCGACTTGCTTGCCATTCGTCTTGAAGTTCCCTTTCTTTCCCTTGCCCTTTTACTTGAAACTAGTGGTCTTGTCAACCATCAACACTTGATGCTTTTATTGATTTCTACCTTCGCTAATTTCAGCATCGGGAAGAGCTTGGGAATTGTTTCCGTTATCTCTTGCATATTATTGTTCATCACGAAGTTCTAGTAACTTGGTGATAGTGAATAGAGAACTTTGTCAATCACTATCTTATCTGGAAGATTAACTCCCACTTGATTCAAGTGATTGTAGTACTCAAACATTCTGAGCACATGCTCACTAGCTGAGCTATTCTCCTCCATCTTGTAGGCAAAGTACTTTGTCAGAGGTCTCATACCTCTTAACACGGGCATGAGTCTGAAATGCTAATTTCAACTCTTGTAACATATCATATGCTCCATGGCGTTCAAAACATTTTTGAAGTCCCGGTTCTAAGACGTAAAGCATGGTGCACTAAACAATCAAGTAGTCATCATACCGAGCTTTGTCAAACGTTCATAACGTCTATATCTACCCCTGCAATAGGTCTGTCACCTAGCGGTGCATTAAGGACATAATTCTTCTGTGCAGCAATGGGGATAATCCTCATATCACAGACCAAGTCCGCATCATTGCTACTATCATCTTTCAACTTATTTTTCTCTAGGAACATATCAAAAAATAAATGGGGAGCTACATCGCGAGCTATTGATCTACAACATAGTTATGCAAATACTATCAGGACCAAGTTCATCATAAATTAAAGTTCAATTAATCATATTATTTCAGAACTCCCACTTAGATAGACATCCCTCTAATCATCTATGTGATCATGTAATCCATATCAACTAAACCATGTCCGATCATCACGTGAGATAGAGTAGTTTTCAATGGTGAACATCACTATGTTGATCATATCTACTATATGATTCACGCTCGACCTTTCAGTCTCAATGTTTCGAGGCCATATCTACATATGCTAGGCTCGTCAAGTTTAACCCGAGTATTCTGCGTGTGCAAAACGGGCTTGCACCCGTCATATGTGAACGTAGCGCTTATCACACCCAATCATCACGTGGTGTCTCGGCATGACGAACTAAGCAACGGTGCATACTCAGAGAGAACACTTATACCTTGAAATTTAGTGAGAGATCATCTTATAATGCTACCATCGAACTAAGCAAAAATAAGATGCATAAAGGATAAACATCACATGCAATCAATATAAGTGATATGATATGGCCATCATCATCTTGTGCCTTTGATCTCCATGTCCAAAGCACTGTCATGATCACCGTCGTCACCGGCGCGACACCTTGATCTCCATCGTAGCATCGTTGTCATCTCGCCAACTATTGCTTCTACGACTATCGCTACCGCTTAGTGATAAAGTAAAAACAATTACAAGGCGATTGCATTGCATACAATAAAGCGACAACCATATGGCTCCTGCCAGTTGCCAATAACTCTGTTACAAAACATGATCATCTCATACAATAAAATTTAGCATCATGTCTTTACCATATCACATCACAATATGCCCTGCAAAAACAAGTTAGACGTCCTCTACTTTGTTGTTGCAAGTTTTATGTGGCTGCTACGGGCTGAGCAAGAACAGTTCTTACCTACGCATCAAAACCACAACGATTTTCCATCAAGTGTGTTGTTTTAACCTTCAACAAGGACCGGGCGTAGTCACACTCGATTCAATTAAAGTTGGAGAAACTAACACCCACTAGCCACCTGTGTGCGAAGCACGTCGGTAGAACCAGTCTCGTGTAAGCGCACGCGTAATGTCGGTCTGAGCCGCTTCATCCAACAATACCTCCGAATCAAAGTATGACATGCTAGTAAGCAGTATGAATATTATCACCCATAACTCTTTGTGTTCTACTCGTGCATATAACATCTACGCATAGACCTGGCTCTGATACCACCATTGGGGAACTCAATAATTTCAAAAAAAAATCCTATGCACACGCAAGATCTTTCATGGTGATGCATAGCAACGAGAGGAGAGAGTGTAGTCCATGTACCCTCGTAGACCATAAGCGGAAGCGTTATGACAAACAACGCGGCTGATGTAGTCGTACGTCTTCACGATCCGACCGATCCTAGTACCGAGAGTACGGCACCTCCGTGATCTGCACACATTCAGCGCGATGACGTCCCACGAACTCTTCATCCAGCTGAGTGTCGAGGGAGAGCTTCATCAGCACAATGGCGTGATGACGGTGATGATGAAGATACCGGCGCAGGGCTTCGCCTAAGCACGACAACGATATGATCGAGGTGAATTATGGTGGAGGGGGCACCGCACACGACTAAGACAATGTCAACTTGTGTGTCTATGGAGTGCCCCCCCCTCCCCCGTATATAAAGGAGTGGACGACGGGGGAGGGCCATCCCTCTATGGCGCGCACTGGAGGAGTCCTACTCCCACCAGGAGTAGGATTCCCCCCCCCTTCCCTAGTTGGACTAGGAGAGGAAGGAAGGGGAAGAGAGGGAGAAGGAAAGCCCCCCCTCCTAGTCCAATTCGGACCCAAGGGGGAGGGGGCGCGCGGCCTGCCCTGGTCGCCCCTCTCTCTCTCCACTGAAGCCTATTGGGGTCCATATACTCCCCGGGGAGTTACGGTAACCCCCGGTACTCCAGTAAATGCCCGAACTCACTCGGAACCATTCCGATGTCCAAACATAGTCATCCAATATATTGATCTTTATGTCTCGACCATTTCGAGACTCCTCATCATGTCCGTGATCATATCCGGGACTCCGAACAACCTTCGATACAACAAAAACCATAAATTCATAATACTGTTCATCACCGAACGTTAAGCGTGCGGACCCTACGGGTTCGAGAACTATGTAGACATGACCGAGACTCACCTCCGGTCAATAACCAATAATGGAACTTGGATGCTCATATTGGTTCCTACATATTCTACGAAGATCTTTATCGGTCAAACCACATAACAACATACGTTGTTCCCTTTGTCATCGGTATGTTTTGTTGCCCGAGATTCGATCGTCGGTACCTCAATGCCTAGTTCAATCTCGTTACCGGCAACTCTCTTTACTCGTTCTGTAATTTACCATCCCGTAAGTAACTCATTAGTCACAATGCTTGCAAGGCTTATAGTGATGTGCATTACCGAGAGGGCCCGGAGATACCTCTTCGATACTCGGAGTGACAAATCCTAATCTTGATCTATCCAACTCAACAAACACTATCGGAGACACCTATAGAGCATCTTTATAATCACCCAGTTACGTTGTGATGTTTGATAGCACACTAAGTGTTCCTCCAGTATTCGGGAGTTGCATAATCTCATAGTCATAGGAACATGTATAAGTTATGAAGAAAGCAATTGCAACAAACTAAATGATCATAGTGCTAAGCCAATGGATGGGTCAAGTCAATCACATAATTCTCTAATGATAAGATCCTGTTGATCAAATGACAACTCATGTCTATGGCTAGGAAACTTAACCATCTTTGATTAACGAGCTAGTCAAGTAGAGGCATACTAGTGAAATTCTGTTTGTCTATGTATTCACACATGTACTAAGTTTCCGGTTAATACAATTCTAGCATGAATAATAAACATTTATCATGATATAAGGAAATATACATAACAACTTTATTATTGCCTCTAGGGCATATTTCCTTCACGGAGCACGTTGGTAGAACCAGTCTCGCGTAAGCGTACGCGTAATGTTGGTCTGAGCCGCTTCATCCAACAATACCGCTGAAGCGAAGTATGACATGCTAGTAAGCAGTATGACTATTATCGCCCACAACTCTTTGTGTTCTAATCGTGCATATAACATCTACACATAGACCTGGCTTGGATGCCACTCTTGGGGAACGCAGTAATTTCAAAAAAAATCCTACGCACACGCAAGATCCATCTAGGTGATGCATAGCAACGAGAGGGGAGAGTGTTGTCTACGTACCCTTGTAGACCGAAAGCAGAAGCGTTATGACAACACGGTTGATGTAGTCGTACGTCTTCATGATCCGACCAATCCTAGCACTGAAGGTACGGCACCTCCGTGATCTGCACACGTTCAGCTCAGTGACGTCCCACGAACTCTAGATCCAGCTGAGGTCGAGGGAGAGTTTCGTCAGTATGACGGCATGGTGATGGTGATGATGAAGCTACTGGCGCAGGGCTTCGCCTAAGCACTGCAACGATATGACCGAGGTGGAAATCTGTGGAGGGGGGCACCGCATACGGCTAAACAATAAACTTATATGTCTATGGGGTGCCCCCCTCCCCCGTACATAAAGGAGTGGAGGGCCGGCCCTCTCATGGTGCGCCCAAGGGGGGAGTCCTACTCCCAGTGGGAGTAGGATTCCCCTCCCCCTTCCCTAGTTGGAGTAGGAGAAGAAGGAAGGGGGAGAAGGAGAGATGAAAAGGGGGGGGGGGCGGGCCCCCACCCAATTTGGATTGGGATTGGGGGGCACGCCCTCCACCTGGTCGCCTCCTCCTCTCTCCCACTAAGGCCCATCAAGGCCCAATGACTCCCCGGGGGGTTTCGGTAACCCCCCGATACTTCGGTAAATGCCCGAACTCACCCGGAACCATTCCGATGTCCAAACATAGCCTTCCAATATATCGATCTTTATGTCTCGACCATTTCGAGACTCCTCTTCATGATCGTGATCACATCCGGGACACCGAACAAACTTAGATACATAAAAACACATAAACTCATAATACTGATCATCACCGAACGTTAAGCGTGCGGACCCTACGGGTTCGAGAACTATGTAGACATGACCGAGACTCATCTCCGGTCAATAACCAATACCGGAACCTGGATGCTCATATTGGTTCCTACAGATTCTACGAAGATCTTTATCGGTCAAACCGCATAACAACATACGTTGTTCCCTTTGTCATCGGTATGTTACTTGCCCGAGATTTGACCGTAGGTATCTCAATACCTAGTTCAATCTCGTTACCGACAAGTCTCTTTACTCGTTCCGTAATGCATCATCCCGCAACTAAATCATTAGTCACATTGCTTGCAAGGCTTATTCTGATGTGCATTACCGAGAGGGCCCAGAGATACCTCTCCAACAATCGGAGTGACAAATCCTAATCTCGATCTATGCCAACTCAACAAACACCATCGGAGACACCTGTAGAGCATCTTTATAATCATCCACTTACGTTGTGACATTTGATAGCACACTAAGTGTTCCTCCAGTATTCGGGAGTTGCATAATCTCATAGTCATAGGAACGTGTATAAGTTATGAAGAAAGCAATAGCAATAAACTAAACGATCATAGTGCTAAGCTAACGAATGGGTCAAGTCAATCACATCATTCTCTAGTGATGTGATCCCGTTAATCAAATGATAACACATGTCTATGGTTAGGAAACTCAACCATCTTTGATTAACGAGCTAGTCAAGTAGAGGCATACCAGTGACACTCTGTTTTTCTATGTATTCACACATGTACTAAGTTTCCGGTTAATACAATTCTAGCATGAATAATAAACATTTATCATGATACAAGTAAATATAAATAACAACTTTATTATTGCCTCTAGGGCATATTTCCTTTCAGAAATATCCTTTGTTCTTGTTTCGTGCTATTTTTCTGACAGATACGAAGTTATGTCGTCCCCAGATTCAGATGGAGTGTTGGGGATATAACTATTAGGTATAACCCGCCCGGGAGGGGCCGGGTTATACCTATGAGTACTCTTGAAGCCCAAGAGCAAGCTTGAAGATGGCGGTTCAATTAAGGGCCCAAAGCCCAGAGGCGACTTAAGGCCCGTAGAGATAAAACGCCATATGTACATGACTTGTATTGTAAGGCAAGAATAGTTAGAGACCGAGCCGGACACTGTTTATGAGCCGGCCGAGACTCTATGAGCCACTTGGCATTGACCCATATATATAAAGGGATGACCTGGTGGCGGTTCAGGGCAAGTAACATCAGATCGAGAGCTAGGTCAAGCGATTTCGCTCCCTGGTGATCGAGACATAAGCAATCCCACTCAAAACTGGATCGTAGGCTTTTACCTTCACCGTAAGGGGCCTAACCAGTATAAACCCCGTGTCCTTTGTCGCGATTAACCCCTTTAAGCTTCCTAGTTGCAATGGCTCCATGATAAAGTCCTTCCACTAGGACATCTGAAGTGACAATTCCACGACAGTTGGCGCCCACCGCGAGGCCAGTGAATGGTGGATTTGAGTTCTTGAAGGGCCTCTTCGAAGGGCTCAAGGGATACACTGTGTGCTGGATGACCAAGAGTCGTCGCAGCAAGCTCTACATCGATTACGCAGGCTGGGGCCCCGAGGCCGGCTCAATTGAGTACGGGTACCAGGTCCCCTTCGGTGGAATCCACGTCTTCATCGGCAAAATCAGCGAGCCGGGCCCTGAGCTGGACATCTGCACTGACCTCGTCGAGACGGCTCAGCGTGCGAGACCCACCCGGGCTCAGCCTGCTATGAAGCCTGCCTTCATGGGATGCATCCACGGAGGGGAACTTTCTGAAGGATGTGTGTCTGCCGGTGAGATGGTCATCTACTCTGATGGCGAGTCATCCACAGGTGAGACCGATTTGTTGTATCAATTGCAAGACGGGGGGCTTGGGGCTGTTCCGATGGCAGTAGTATTCCAGACCTCCTTGAGCCGCCGAGCAGAGTCGGGATCTTCATGGCTGGCACGCAACCCGTTCAAAATTTTACGACTACGACAGCGATAACCTCTGGGTCAGCGGCAGCCAGGGCAGGAGGCCCTGTGCGCCTGCCGGCTCAAGTGTTGATGGATCTCATGGACAAGATGACAGCCCTATTAGCCGCCGTGGTCAACCCGGCAGATCAAGCCCAACATGATGCGGAAGTAGCATAGTTAAAGTAGGATATAGTGCAAGCTAAGGAAGACCTGGCGGCGGAGGACGTCAGGATGACCGTAGAGCGGGCGGCCCTAGACGCTCAAGCTCAGCGGATTCAGGCGCAAGCTTTCCGGCTCACGATGGATCAGAATGCATCCAATGAGGTCATGAGGAGAAGATACCAGAAGACTCAATCTCGGCTGCCTCCGGTTTATGATCCTCGGAGTCTCTTCCATATGCTCGGTGTAGGGCCCAGTAACCCGCCGGAGATAAACCGGGTTGCAACACCCGAGGCTGGGATGTCGGTTCAGCCGCGTATGATGGAGCCACCCCAGATGAACACTGCTCCGCCTCAGTATGTACCAACACCACTGGGTCATTATTCTAACCCTTTGGAGAATATGATTGCTGCAGCGGCACGATTGGCGACTCTCCCGATGGATGGCGACTATCTGACGGCGGTTGAAACTCGCAGGATCAGAGAGCTTCTTTAGACGGCTTTAGCGCAGTAGGAGGTGTACTCATATAGCCGAGACAGGATTCATTCAACCCCTCGTCCAAGCCGGAGCCCGAGTTATAGCAGGCACATGGACTCAGCGGCCGTTTCAAGCAACGCCCCGGCGCCGTCACCAGACGTGTGGGCATGACCCGGTGCGTGATGGAGCTCTTAACTTGGTTAATCAGGACAGAATACGTCAAGAGGCTGAGCGGGCGGCTCAGCAGGCGGCTGAGCAGGCGGCTTAGCGGGCGGCTTACCAGCCTGTTTTGGTGTATCCGACGACTTCTACTGAGGCAGGCATGACCACTAGGACCGGAGGTGTCCCTTTTCTGGTGCCGGCGCGTAACGAGCGTTTGCCCAAGGATTTCAAAGGGCCTCGAAAGGTGCCTAATTATACAGCCGACTTATAGCCTGGGGCGTGGATTGAAAGCTACGAGATGGCTATGGAGTTACTGGAGGTCAGTGACGCTGCGATGGCCAAGTACTTCACCATGATGTTGGATGGGACTGCCCACACTTGGTTGAAAGGGCTGCCGCCTAATTCCATCGGTTCATGGGCAGAGTTAAAAGTCCGGTCATTCCAAACTTCAAAGATACTTGCAAGCAGCCCATGTCAATTGTGGATTTGACTAATTGCAAGCAAGAGGAGGGTGAGTCCACAACCCATTGGGTGCACCGGGTCAAGGCCATAACACATTCGTCTGATAAGATGGATGCCGGCTCTGCAGTCTTAATGTTGGAGAAAAATTGCCGTTTTACGCCGCTGAAGATGAAATTGGGGCGGCTCAAGCGCGATTGTAATGACATGGGCCAGCTGATGGCGGCTCTAGTCAAATACGCTGATTCCGATAGTACCAAGGATCCCGAGTTTGATGATGAGAAGACAGGAAAGGGAAAGAAGAACGGCAACGCCAAGGATCCTCAGCATAACCCGACAAATCAATGAGGTAATAATAAACGTAAGGCTGATGGTAGCTTGGAGTTTGTGGCTAACACCAATGCGCAGGGCAACAATCAACAACGTATGGGGAGGCCACCTCCTCGGTCCGGCGGGTCAAGCCCCATGCTTGAGCAGTTGCTGAATGAGCCCTGTCTGAGACACGACACCCCACAGAAGCTGGCTACTCACCTATGGAAGGACTGCACGATCATGAAGGCTTTCAAGAATTCCAACATGTTAGATGGTAATCATGGGTCGGGCGGCGGCTCAGGTGGAGGCGACTTTCATGGCCCGGGCGGCGGTTCAAATTCCAATTTTCAAAACTCTCAAGGTAATCAAGGTGGTTATAACCAGCAATCTGGCCAGAGAGGTCAGCAGCAGCAGCAGGGTGGATATCAGAGTAACCCAAAGCAGCTGAATAGTGGACAATATCATGTGTTTACCACCAGTTTGTGCAAACGAGACCAGAAGCTTCATAAGAGGGCGTGAACACTGTTGAGCCGGCAGTTCCTCGTTATTTGAGATGGTGTGAGCAGCCTATTCTATGGAGTAGGGAAGATCACCCTCCCCGGGTTGACAATCCGGGCCACCTGGCCTTGGTGGTGCCACCTCAGGTTGGTGGATATAAATTCACTAAGGTGCTCATGGATGGAGGAAGTAGCATCAACATCCTCTATTATGAGACTTTCCATCGCATGGGTTTGACTGATAAAAATCTCAAGACTTCCAACACTGTTTTTCATGGAGTGGTCCTTGGTAAGTCGGCATATGATACGTCTCCAACGTATCTACTTTTCCAAACACTTTTGCCCTTGTTTTGGACTCTAACTTGCATGATTTGAATGAAACTAACCCGGATTGACGCTGTTTTCAGCAGAACTGCCATGATGTTGTTTTATGTGTAGAAAAGAAAAGTTCTCGGAATGTCATGAAAATCCACGGAGGCACTTTTTGGAATTAATAAGAATTTCTGGGCGAAAGAAATACACCAGGGGCCCCACACCCTATCCAAGAGACAGGGGGCGCCCCCCCCCCTATAGGGCGCGCCCCCTATCTCGTGGGCCCCCTGGACCTCCACCGACCTCAACTCCAACTCCATATATTCACGTTCAGGGAGAAAAAAATCAAAGAAAAAGTTTCATCGCGTTTTACGACACGGAGCCGCCGCCAAGCCCTAATCTCTCTCAGGAGGGTTAATCTGGAGTCCGTTCGGGGCTCCAGAGAGGGGGATTTGTCGCCGTCGTCATCATCAACCATCCTCCATCACCAATTTCATGATGCTCACCGCCGTGCGTGAGTAATTTCATCGTAGGCTTGCTGGACGGTGATGGGTTGGATGAGATTTACCATGTAATCAAGTTAGTTTTGTTAGGGTTTGATCCCTAGTATCCACTATGTTCTAAGATTGATGTTGCTATGACTTTGCTATGCTTAATGCTTGTCACTAGGGACCGAGTGCCATGATTTTAGATCTGAACCTATTATGTTTTCATGAATATATGTGTGTTCTTGATGCTATCTTGCAAGTCTATAGTCACCTATTATGTGTTATGATCCGACAGCCCCGAAGTGACAATAATCGGGATACTTCTCGGTGATGACCGTAGTTTGAGGAGTTCATGTATTCATTATGTGCTAATGCTTTGTTCCGGTTCTCTATTAAAAGGAGGCCTTAATATCCCTTAGTTTCCACTAGGACCCTGCTGCCATGGGAGGGTAGGACAAAAGATGTCATGCAAGTTCTTTTCCATAAGCATGTATGACTATTTACGGAATACATGCCTACATTACATTGATGAACTGGAGCTAGTTCTGTGTCACCCTATGTTATAGCTATTACATGAGGAATCGCATCCGGCATAATTATCCATCACAGATCCATTGCCTATGAGCTTTTCATATATTGTTCTTCGCTTATTTACTTTTCCGTTGCTACTGTTACAACTACTACAAAAACCCAAAAACAATTATCTTTACTTTAGCTACCGTTACTTTTATTATCATACCACTTTTGCTACTAAATACTTTGCTACAGATACTAAGTTATCCATGTGTGGTTGAATTGACAACTCAACTGCTAATACTCAAGAATATTCTTTGGCTCCCCTTGTGTCGAATCAATAAATTTGGGTTGAATACTTTTCCCTCGAAAGCTGTTGTGATCCCCTACACTTGTGGGTTATCAGTATACCCAGTAGGTAAGATTAAGCTGGAGGTATCCTTTGGAGATGAGCATGATTCTAGGGCCGAGAAGTTAACCTTTGAGGTGGTCAAAATCAAGAGCCCGTATCATGCCCTGTTTGGACGGCCGGCTTATGCCAAGTTCATGGCACGACCGTGTTATGTTTATTTGCAGCTCAAGATGCCGGGTCATAAGGGCACCATCACAGTGCATGGGAGTCAGAAAATAGCCTTGGAATGTGAGGAAGGTGATGCTTCTTATGTTGAATCTGTTTTTGCAACAAAGGAGTTGAAGTTCTACAAGGACAATGTTGACCCAGCGGATATGACGTCTTTGAAGAAGCCAACCACAAAGCATGATCCGGTAATGAAGTTTAAGTCAGCCGATGACACTAAGCTTGTTGATTTTGTTCCAGGCGACTCATCTAAGCAGTTCAGTATCAGTGCCAATATGGATCCCAAATAGGAAAGCACGCTCATTGAGTTCATCCATGAGAACCGGGACATCTTTGCATGGAAGCCTTCTGACATGCCGGGTGTACCGAGAGAACTCGCTGAGCACACTCTAAATATTGATCCAAAATTTAAGCCGGTCAAGCAGTTTCTTCGGTGATTCAATGAAGAGAGGTGTAAGGCCATTGGTGAGGAAGTGACCCAGCTCTTGGCGGCCGGGTTCATTATCGAAATTTTTCATCCAGAATGGTTGGCTAACCCGGTGCTAGTGCTTAGGAAGAACGGCACCTGGCGTATGTGTGTGGACTACACGGACTTAAACAAGGCTTGTCCGGCTGATCTCTTTGCTCTCCCTCCTATTGATCAAATCATTGATGCTACGGCGGGTTGTGAGCATTTGAGTTTTTTGGATGCTTATTCTGGTTATCATCAGATCAAGATGGCAGTTAAGGACCAGGAGAAGACGACTTTTATTACTCCATTTGAAGCCTTCTGCTATGTGTCTATGCCTTTTGGGCTTAAGAGTGCCCAGCCAACTTATCAGCGATGTGTGCAGAATTGTCTTCACAATCAGATTGGGCGCAATGTTCATGCTTATGTGGACGACATTGTGGTGAAATCCAGAGAGAGGGAGACCTTGATAGCTGATCTGAAGGAGACCTTTGATAATCTCCGGGTCTACAAGATGATGCTTAACCCGGCCAAGTGTGTTTTTGGTGTGCTTGCAGGCAAGCTTTTGGGTTTTCTGGTTTCTAACAGGGGCATTGAGGCTAACCCGGAGAAGATCAAGGCAATCACTTCTTTGGCTAAACCGGCGTGTATCAATGATGTTCAGCATTTGGCGGGTCGTATTGCTGCTTTAAGCTAGTTCATAAGCCGGTTAGGTGAGAAGGCCATACCGCTGTATAAGATGATGAAGAAGACAGACGACTTCATTTGGAGTGATGATGCCAATGCTGCCTTTGAAGATTTGAAGAGACAGCTAGCTGAGTCGCTAGTCATTGCTGCTCCCATTGATAAAGAGCCATTATTGTTATATGTGGCTACTAACACACGTGCCGTCAGTGTAGCCATTGTGGTGGAACGCAAGGAGGCTGGCAAGGAGCATTCGGTTCAATGGCCGGTTTATTACATCAGTGAGGTACTTATTGAATCCAAGCAAAGGTATCCACACTGGCAGAAGCTTGTTTATGGGGTGTTTATGGCAAGCCGGAAGCTTAAGCAGTATTTTCTGGGCCATCCCATCACTGTGGTTAGTTATGCTCCTTTAGGAGATATCATCCAAAATAGAGAGGCCACGGGACGAGTCGCCAAGTGGGCCATTGAACTTGGGCCTCATTGTTTAAAGTATGGGCCACGCACTGCTATTAAGTCTCAGGCACTGGTGGACTTCATCAACGATTGGACAGAACTGCAGATGCCTAAAGAGAAGCCGGACAACACCTAGTCCAGGAAATTGGAGGGCTTGGGGGCTAGAGTTGTTTTAGCTTCCCCACGAGGTGACAAATATTCTAATGTGCTATGGTTGATGTTTCCCTGTACCAACAATGCAGTTGAGTATGAGGCCTTACTCCATGGTCTTAGGACGGCTAAGGAGATGAGCTTAAGCCGGGTAAGGTGCTTTGGCAACTCAGATTTGGTGTCCCAACAAGTATGAGGCAAGTGGGATTCCAAGGATCCTCTCATGGCGGCTTATCACCGTGAAGTTGATGCCATTGCTGGACATTTCAAGGGTTACCAAGTGGAGCACATTGACCGCAGAAAGAACGAGGCGGCTGAAGCCTTAAGCTGGCTGGGCTCTCAGCGTAAGCCGGTGCCGCCTAATACTTTCTTGGATATTCTGCATAATCCTTCTGTCAAGTTACCTACAGAGGAAGACTTGGCTGTTCCTGACCCGGAAGCACAATTGGTAGCGGCTCTTCACGTCATCCCAGATTGTACAGTGCCATACTTGGCTTACATGACCTGGGGCGAGTTTCCTGAGGATGAAACCTTGGCCAGGCAGATAACCCGGCGGTCTAAGTCAATGACAATTGCCAATGGCGAGTTGCATCATCGCAGTGTCATTGGGGCGTTTCAGCGTTGTGTTTCTCCTGAGGAAGGTCAAGAAATTCTTCGTGAGATTCATGAAGGAGATTGTGGCCATCATGCCGGGTCAAAGTCCCTTGTGGCCAAGGCTTTTAGTCATGGATTTTATTGGCTGGCGACTCATGCTGATGCGGAGGATTTGGTTAGTAAATGTGACAGTTGTCAGAAGTTCTCGAGACGTGCTCACGTACCGGCTCAAGAGTTGAGGATGATTCCAATTACTTGGCCGTTTGCAGTCTGGGGGCTTGACATGGTTGGGCCTTTCAAAAGGTCCAAAGATAAAAAGACCCACCTCTTGGTGGCGGTTGACTAGTTCACAAAGTGGGTTGAGGCAGAGCCAGTTAGTAAGTGTGGCGCAGCTACAACGGTTCAATTCATAAAGAAGGTGATATTTTGCTTCGACTTTCCACACAGCATTATAACTGACAATGGTACCAATCTGTCTAAAGGCGCCATGGAGGAATTTTGTCAACGTGAGCATATTCGGCTTGATGTTTCATCAGTGGCTTATCCTCAGTCCAATGGTCAAGCTGAAAGAGCCAATCAGGAAATCTTGAAAGGCATCAAGCCTCGGCTTTTGGTTCCCTTGCAACGGACGCTGGATTGATGGGTTGAGGAGTTACCCTTTGTGATACGGAGCATCAATACTACTCCTAACAGGTCTACGGGTTATACGCCTTTTTTCGTGGTTTATGGAGCCGAGGCGGTTCTCCCTAGTGACATCAGTCATGACTCGCCTCGCGTGGCAGCTTATGTGGAGGCGGACAATGAACAAGCACGTCAGGATGCACTTGACCTGTTAGATGAAAAGCGTAACTTGGCAGCAGCTCACTTGGTGATTTATCAGCAGGACCTGCGCCGTTATCACAGCCGCCGGGTTAAGCCCAGAACCTTTCAAGAAGGTGATTTGGTGCTCCGGCTCATCCAGGATCAAACTGATGCACACAAATTATCCCCACCTTGGGAAGGGCCCTTTGTGGTCAGCAAGAACTTGAACAATGGGTCATACTACCTTATCGACGTTTGAGAGCACAAAGACTCACGTAAGTCGGAGGAGGAGACGCGCCGGCCGTGGAATATCGCTCATCTGCGGCCTTACTACACTTGAGCCACCGGCTCTCATGATGTACATATTTTGAAGATGTATATATTATGATAAGTAATAAAGTAGGACCTCTGTCCTTTTCATCCTCAATGGTCATATGTCTTCATCATTGTCATTTCAAATGGCCAATTGGGGGCTGATCATATTCGAATCTAGTTTAACCCTCTTTGTCTGGCTCATGATCATATTCGAATCGATCCATTAAACCTTATGATCACTAGGGGGCTTCCTGTTCAAACATAGGTCATATTCGAACCAAAGAGAACATAGTTGTCGATACCCTCTTGATCGGCACACTAGCAAGCTCACTAGGGGGCTTCTTGATCGTATTCGAATCATAGCTTAACCCCTTTTGAGTCCGACTTTGATCGTATTCGAATCAGAGTCGTTAAAAAACTCTCAAGGTCATTAGGGGGCTTCCTGTTCAAACATAGGTCATATTCGAACCAAAGAGAACATAGCTGTTGGTACCCTCTTGATCGGCGCAACGCCAAAGCCACTGGGGTCTACATGATCATATTTGAATCCTAGCTTAACCCCTTTGGAACGGTTTACTGATCGTATTCGGATCAGAAGCCTCGATTATTTCTTCTTATTTGGTTTAAGTTTTATTTGAGGGCAGCCTCTGTTTTGACTTGAGACTTTTTTGTTCAAAGATCCAAGTGTAAGTGTGGTTTAAATTTAACCCGGCTTGATTTTGAACGATAAGTCACCAACATATGAGAATCATCTTATCTTTGGAAGTGTTGGTTTCAAAAGATTGGGTTATCACCCGTATTGTTTGGGTCGCATAAACCGGCAGTACAAATCAAAAGATCACAGGTATGACATTATAGTTGTCTTTCAAAATTATATGTCACAACAGGTTTATCTGTGACTCTTTTTCCATCTTAGTGGTTATATGTCAAGATATTATGACCCGCCTTGCGGCAAGCCGCCAAGGGATCTTGTGATCTATTTCTGTGTGCGGGACAGTTCAGAGACTTGCTCAAGCATAAGGAAAATATACGGGTGGATATAAGATGGCGGCTTAACATGAGCACCAAAGACATGCACGATGGCACGGAAAAACAACGTTATTTCTACCCTATTACATGACTCCCCGAGTCCAAATGATTAATACTGTTTTTCAGCAGATCACGGGTATGAGCCGCCTGGCGGGTTAATTCTCGTGTTGACCTGAAGCGTCCGGGTCAGCCCTCTTTGCTCCTACGCCCTGTTCCCTTTCCTGGAAGGTGGTTGATGACCAGTCAATGCCATTCAAAGCTTCAAATTTAGCTTCATCATCAATTAGTCCGGCCGGGTCAACTTCAGGAGCGAAGGTATGCTTACGGATTGGGGGGATCAGGCTGGTCACTTTATAATGTGTCGTTGGAATTCTTCGGTTCTCCACGTCATAACCCGACTGGTACTTGGTGAGATCCGCTTCATCGGCTATCAGGGTGGCCACGGGGCGTATCTCCTTCACACAAGTGGCGAAGTCTTCCTGTTCAAAGAGAGTGCCATCCTCCTTAAGGCTTGGATAACCAATGGTGATGTCGGCCGGTTCTAATTCCGGTAGCCAAGCTTTGGCCCGAGTTAAGGCAACCACAGCTCTGGCTCTTGCAAACAATCGCCTTAGTTCAGTAAATCACTCGGGCAGCACAGAGAGTTTCCTTAGCACATCTACCATGAGTGTGGGCACTTGATACGTCTCCAATGTATCTATAATTTCTGATTGCTCCATGCTACTTTATCTACTGTTTTGGACTATATTGGGCTTTATTTTCCACTTTTATATTATTTTTGGGACTAACCTATTAACCGGAGACCCAGCCCAGAATTGCTGTTTTTTGCCTATTTCAGTGTTTCGAAGAAATGGAATATCAAACGGAGTCCAAACGGAATGAAACCTTCGGGAACGTGATTTTCTGACCGAACGTGATCCAAGAGACTTGGACCCTACTCCAAGAAGTGCCAGAGGCGGTCACGAGGGTGGAGGGCGCCCCCCCTGTGACACCCGGGTAATTAAGCTACAGTGATCCTCTGCTAATGATGCCACGTCACCACAGTTACTGTTACTAATCTCGGGTTGATTCGAAACCGTTTTAAAAATTCAAATTTAAATTAGTGTCAACAATAAAAGTTTTCAAAAGTTGAAACAAAAATGTTCGGTGGGTGCCGAATACTACAAGGGTAATTATAATAAAGCAAACACATTTTTATAAAATGCCTAAATGATTTAAAATGAAATAAAACAGAAAAGGTAGAATAAATAAAAAAGTAAAAATAAAACAACAGAAACCCCCTACCCCGCTGGGCCAAGTGGCCCAGCTGGCCTCCGCCGCCCGAA
>NC_041383.1:393428566-393438015 GCF_002162155.2 Triticum dicoccoides | reverse complement strand
CCGCCAGGGGAGAGCCCCGCGCGCGACCTCCCCACCTCTCTCGCTCGCTGACTCGCCTCTCCCCCGATCCAATCGGGCTCAGGCTCGACGCCCCGGTGCTGCCCCGCCGCCACACCGACGCCGCCCGTCCTCACCTCCTCCCCGACCAGCGACCCAGGGCAACGGCGCCCCTCACCGCACGCCCGACGCCATGCCTCCCCGGATCCCGTCGTCGGAACCACGCCGCTCGCCTCTCCGTCATCGACGCGTCCCCGTCCTCCTCCCCGCCGGCCTGCGTCCCCTACGTCGCTGAACCGTCCCCATCCTCCTCCCCACCGAACCACATCGAGCCTCGCCGCTTGTTCCCCTGCAACGTGGGGTGAGGAAACCCCCTCCTTCTCTCTCTCCCCTCTCTGACCCCGCGCCCGTGGCGTCCTCGCCGGCGCTGTCTGCGCCCTTCCCGGACGCACCAGGGCTTTGCCCTCCTCCCGTCGTTGCTCGCGTTCGCCCTGCCTAAAGCCGTGCCCATCACCGCACGCACCGGCCTTCCCAGCTACGGTGCCCGCCTGCGCCTACCGCGGCCGGCCGGCCGAACGCCGTTGCCGCCGTGACCCTGCTCGGCCCCTCGCGCCGTCTCGCTCCCGCGCCCCAGCTCCCTTGCTGCTGCTCTCTCCGGCCACGGCCTCACCTAGTGCTTGTTGCCCCGCCGTGGCCTCGCCGCTGCCACGCCGGCGCCGCGCCGGCCTCCTCCCCTCACCGTGGCACTGACTGGCCGCGCCCAGTCCGGGCGCTCGCGCCCCCGCGTCCCCGGGTCCAGGCGCCCGTGCACCCACACCCGATAGCCCACCCGTTTAACCCCCTCTGCCATTGAGAACTGGGCCCCATGCCCCCATTAAAAAAAAGAATTAGAAAATTAATTAGAAAAATATTAATTAATTAATTAGATAATTAATTAACTTAATTAAACCGGTTAAATTAACCTAATGACTTAATTAAACTAATTAAACTTGCTCAGTTAGTCTAAGACAATGACGAACGGGCCCCACCTGTCAGTTTGACCGGTCAACAGTCACAGTTGACCGCTGATGTCATGCTGATGTCATGTTGATGTTAGCATGCACTGTTCTGAATAATGTCGAATTAAATTAATTGAATAAATTCTAAAAATAATTTAAAACTTTAGAAAATCATATAAAATAAACCGTGGCTCGGATGGAAAAAGTTTGTACATGAAAGTTGCTCAGAATGACGAGACGAATCCGGCTACACCCTCCGTTCGTCCGCCACACACTCCTAGCATAGCGAACATGGAACTTTTCCCCTCCGATTCGTCTGTCCGAAAATGCTAAACCTGGGGAAACATTCCCGGATGTTATCCCCCTTCGCCGGTAACGTGTAGCATCGCGTTAGAACACGTCTAGCTCTGTTTGTTGTCCTGTTATGCTCTTGCTTGCTATGTATTTACTGTTTCTGCCCCCCCTCTTCTCTCCGGTAGACTACGAGACCGACGCTGCTGCTGCCCAGTTCGACTACGGAGTTGACGACCCCTCTCTCTAGCCAGAGCAACCAGGCAAGCCCCCCCCTTTGATCACCAGATATCGCCTACTCTTCTCTATACTGCTTGCTTTAGAGTAGTGTAGTATGTTACTGCTTTCAGTTAATCCTATACTGCTGCATAGCCTGTCCTTGCTACTACTGTTGTTACCTTTACCTACAATCCTATATGCTTAGTATAGGGTGCTAGTATTCCATCTGTGGCCCTACATTCCTGTCCGTCTGCCGTGCTATACTATCGGGCCGTGATCACTCGGGAGGTGATCACGGGTATATACTATACTTTATACATGATACATGTGGAGGCTAAAGTCAGGTCGGCTGGTGGAGCACCCGCGAGTGGATCTTTGAGGCGGAGCGACAGGGCAGGTTGAGACCACCTAGGAGAGAGGTGGGCCTGGCCCTGTTCGGCATTCGCGGATACATAACACGCTTAACGAGATCTTGGTATTTGATCTGAGTTGGCTACGAGCTTATACGCACTAACCATCTACGCGGGAGTAGTTATGGGTATCCCGACGTCGTGGTATCAGCCGAAGCACTTCAGACGTCAGCGACGGAGCGGCGCGCGCCGGATTGGACTGGAACGCCTGCTAGGCTAGGTCTGCTTCCGGCCGCCCTCGCAACATGCAGGTGTGCTATGGGCGATGGGCCCAGACCCCTGTGCGCTTAGGTTTAGACCGGCGTGCTGGCCTCTCTGTTTTGCCTAGGTGGGGCTGCGACGTGTTGATCTTCCGAGGCCGGGCATGACCCAGGAAAGTGTGTCCGGCCAAATGGGATCAAGCGTGTTGGGTAAGTTGGTGCACCCCTGCAGGGAAGTTAATCTATTCGAATAGCCGTGATCTTCGGTAACAGGACGACTTAGAGTTGTACCTTGACCTTATGACAACTAGAACCGGATACTTAATAAAACACACCCTTCCAAGTTCCACAGACAAGCCGGTGATCGCTTTTCTACAGGGCGACGAGGGGAGGATCGCCGGGTAGGATTATGCTATGCGATGCTACTTGGAGTTGCTACTTGGAGATGCTACTTGGAGTTGCTACTTGGAGATGCTACTTGGAGATGCTACTTGGAGGACTTCAATCTACTCTCTTCTACATGCTGCAAGACGGAGGCTGCCAGAAGCGTAGTCTTCGACAGGATTAGCTATCCCCCTCTTATTCTGGCATTCTGCAGTTCAGTCCACCGATATGGCCCTTTACACATATACCCATGCATATGTAGTGTAGCTCCTTGCTTGCGAGTACTTTGGATGAGTACTCACGGTTGCTTTCTCCCCCCTTTTCCCCCTTTCTTTTCTTTCTGGTTGTCGCAACCAGATGCTGGAGCCCAGGAGCCAGACGCCACCGTCGACGACGACCCCTACTACACCGGAGGTGCCTACTACTATGTGCAGCCCGCTGACGACGACCATGAGTAGTTTAGGAGGATCCCAGGCAGGAGGCCTACGCTTCTTTCAATCTGTATCCCAGTTTGTGCTAGCCTTCTTAAGGCAAACTTGTTTAACTTATGTTTGTACTCAGATATTGTTGCTTCCGCTGACTCGTCTGTGATCGAGCACTTGTATTCGAGCCCTCGAGGCCCCTGGCTTGTATTATGATGCTTGTATGACTTATTTTATTTGTAGAGTTGTGTTGTGATATCTTCCTGTGAGTCCCTGATCTTGATCGTACACATTTGCGTGCAAGATTAGTGTACGATTGAATTGGGGGCGCCACAAGTTGGCATCAGAGCCGACTGCCTGTAGGAATCCCCCTTCCAACTCCTTGGCCGAAGTCGAGTCTAGACATTGCAAAAACTTTTACTAACATGGCTGTGTGCCTTACGGGCCCACGTCGCCATTGGGTGGTATTAGGATCTTTTACTCCTCGACCTTTACTCTGGGATTCTGAACACTCTTCTATTTGGGTTAAACGATTTTGCTAAAAACAAAACTAACTTTAGGTTCTCGCAAGTACTTTCTCCCGGAGAGCCCCTCACTTCAGATGATCGCCTGCTACATCAGAAGATTCCGAAGATACTCTCTGATGTTCTCTCGAGACTTTGTGCCCATCACTTTTGCTATTCCTGACCACCGATAAATCCGTATGGATAACTACTCACACTTGCCATTCATACGATCATCCCCCATTGATCTTGTTATTACAATATACCCCGAAGTTTTCTTTATTGTTCCGAAAATACTTTGTGCCTACTGCCTAGCAGTTCTTTGCCACATGAATACCCCTTCAAATAAATCCTCGCACTTGTCGAGTATCCGCTCATCCCTAGTTGTTCATGTGTTTCACAAAAGTCTTCAAAATACTATTCGATCTTCCGAAAATCCTCTGGAGCCTTTGGCTCTTGAAATTCTTGCTTGCTTGCATTATGGTTAATCCCATAAGTCTCGTAGTCTTATTGACATTCCTTGTCATTATCATTTTGAGTCTGTTGACTCAATATGTTTGCGAATACCTGCAATCATCATTGATCCTTATAAATTACCTTTCCGGCTGAGCTGCCATTCTTTTAACTGGAATTGGTTCTCGACCAATCCAATTGTCGTTGATTGTACCCTAAGGCTATTCAACTTATCCATCCCTAATCAGAGCATTGCTTCTGATCCCTTGATTTGGAAATCATAATTCCTTTGCATTTGACAATTGAGTTAGTCAGTTGTTTCTATAATTTGATCTCCTTGCATTCTTCTTCCTCTAGTTGAGTATCGATGCTCACGTCAGATCCCTTGTGGACCACCATATCCACTGTTGGATTATTATCCGACAGTGTCCTTCATAATTAATCACTTTGTGAGTTCCTTCTCCGATACATAATGCCTTTGGTAAATTGTATCCTTTCCTTTTGTCAACCATGCTCTGCTTTTGAGCTGGTGATATTTACTCTTGAAGCTTACGGTATATGTTCGTAAGAAGCCCCCGATGGGATTGAACCAACGCCTTCCCTCATCGGGGTGAACCCGAAAGATTTCACGAGTCATACTTATCTGGTATTGCACTAGGTAAAACTTTCAACAACTAATGTCATCTTCGAAATACAAGAGGTGAATGGAAGATTATACATTGAAGAAGTGGGAGTCGACCTTGAACTTTGTGTTCATGCCCATAGACACGATGTAGATCTTCTCATCGAAGCTTCTTTTAAAAATTAATTATTCCCTTGGTATAAGTTCATCTTATATCTGGGAGCTGGCCTTTTTCAATCGTGGTTCCGACCATGTTCTCCTTTAAATACCAATTCTCGTGCAAGTTTAAGCACTTGTCTTCTGCAGAGCAATACCCCAGTCCAACCTTTATTTTGATCTGTCGTCGAGTATTACCACCTGGTATCTCGAGATTATCATGGAACTAGATAACTTCTTATGAGTTCTTCATCAAGTGTTACCTTCCCACTGATTCCAATTTTTTCATGGGCTCTGAGTTATTATACACTCAAAAACACCGATAACTGAACCGAGTCTGCACTAAGGTTCAACAACTCTTCAGTAAGCTTCTATAAGTACGAGTTTGTACCCGATCACGCCATTCCTAGCCTGTTTGGCTATATCATTGTCGTGACGATTTTAACTGTGCTACCTGGTCCTTATTCTCGGAGCAACAATTTGCGACGATAGCTAAGCTTACATCGATTTTCCTCGTCATACCCTTTCACCTTAAACAACAAGCTTGAGTTCGAGTTTGTGTCCTACCCATGGTTCCAATAACCTTCCGCTTCATTATTCCTTTGACTTGATGTCATCACTGATTGATTACATCTTCATGAAATCTCTCGACAAATGCGTCGTGATCATCATCAACCTTATGAGCTCTTCCAGGATATCAATTGAGTTCATGATGAGAAATACCATCCTTGCACCTGATGATTTGTGTTACCTTTGACCACTTATTTGCCTTCCGTTGA
Source organism: Triticum dicoccoides (assembly GCF_002162155.2). Taxonomy (NCBI): domain Eukaryota; kingdom Viridiplantae; phylum Streptophyta; class Magnoliopsida; order Poales; family Poaceae; genus Triticum; species Triticum dicoccoides. Next base: position 393,432,581 of record NC_041383.1, on the reverse strand, counting down.
ACACAAACTTGTTCGTGTTTTGAGTTATACCTTGAGATCCCTACTATCCAGCATTTGTTCTTTCTTACCTTGGAGTATTACCATCTTTTAGTATCAAGGATGTTGTGAGGACTGCTCCACCTCTTAAAGAGTTCTTGGTATAGTGATACTACTCACCATCACCACTCTTTCATGGTCCTCATGTTGATTCCAACCGGGGTACCAACCAGTGAACGGTGCTGTTTGGATCATGCACTCCTAGCAACCCTATTGCTTTGAAGTTAATAGTCGGCCATTCATTCTTAGTCTATTGATTATTGAATCACCATTCCGACATTGGTCGTGCAACCCAACCCGTATTTCGGGCGCACCGTTCAACCAATGTTTAATTATGTATGTTTTCCTCGAGCATATCCCATTTTATTGTTTAATCTGACAGATGTTATCCCCTTATCCACATAATTGTGGAGATCCATCTTTTGGATACCTCGTTGAATTATCGCTGAGTCCATCAGCCACCTCATCATCCTCTCCTTGGGTTAATGATGAACTCTTGTTAACGGAAATCACTTCTTAGTTCATTTCCCGAGAATCTTACAGTGTCATCCCGTCAATTTGTGTTGCACCTTTCTTCTCGGGCATCCTGAGCCTGAGGTATCCTGACACCCATCATATCTGAATCTCCATCAGATATGATGGTCGGAACATATTTTCAAGAGTTATAACATTGGTCCTTTGATGACCTGGTAACATGATGTCATGCCTAGCACCCCCCCCCCCTGGGTAGAGGACCTATTATTGTAGTATCCTTTTTAGCAAGTTTAGCCATTCTTCCCTGAGGAAATTGTAAGACATATCCTGCAAGTTGTTCCTAATGGATCCTTCCTATATCCAAAGTCTGACCTTTTGCTTGAAGACCATGTCAACGCTATCTCGAAGCATGTCTATGGTACTCCAATTTTCAACAAGAACATTTGAAGCCCAATGTTAAATGTTTCCTGCTCAATTATCCAAACACCGTTGTATGGGTAATATCATGAAATTTCTCTCCCCTACCTAAGGAGTTTTCTACATAATATCCTGTCATGGATATCATGCTCTGCTTGTCCTTGGGAAGGATATACCCCTGATATACGTGTTTAAGCACATTTTCCTTCCCGTTGTTTTGTTCAAACTTACTTGTAAACTACTTAACCGAGCAGTGGTAATCCCCTGCTTAGGTAAACACCTCGGTGTACCTTCCTGTCTGGTGTAACCCTGTTTCTACTGTTGATGACTTCCGGTAACCGCCGATGGACGAGAACTTTGCCTATTGGTCCGCCTCGTTCAACGAGCAGGAAAATGGTTCTCTTTGTCCCTCACCCTTGGTACCGACATTGTTGACAACAAAACCGACAGGCTATCCTCTGACATACCTTGTTATCTTGACCGTGCAAATATTAGCGCCTTCCCGCTTTTAACCCACATGGTGGGCCCATAACCCACGGTTCCACAGGATCGAAACCTGACTCTCCTGTACAACCCTGTTTCCAATGGTTATTCCCCACGCTTGGCTTCGTATTTAATTCATGGGCCACCTTCCTAGTGCTCTATTATGGTATCTGACGCAATACCTACTCTCGCTACTCTGAGCCCCTTTCTCACTCTGGTTCAGGCCTCGAGCAACTATCTATCCGCTTGGAACCTCTTATTGTACCTTCGTACCTTACTCTCGATGTATTTTATATGTTCAACTAGAGAGATACTCTTATGCTCATTCTTGGGTTAACCCCAGCTTGTTCCCTCATAAGCATTTTTGTCGTAGCCGAGCTGCCCTTATTGATTCGTTAGTACATTGGAGATCCTGAATAAAGAATGACGGCTCTATCATGATGACCTGGAGCAGAGAAATGAAGACTTCAACGTAATGGATCCACCTCTTCGAGAAGAGCAACCAAAGACGAGAAGATTCGTTAGAATTTCGTAACCAAATCCCTTCCCCCCTTATAACCGCTCCTAAATCTCGGGACGAGATTTCTTGTAGTGGAGGAGAATTGTGACGCCCGGGTAATTAAGCTACAGTGATCCTCCGCTAATGATGCCACGTCACCACAGTTACTGTTACTAATCTCGGGTTGATTCGAAAACCGTTTTAAAAATTCAAATTTAAATTAGTGTCAACAATAAAAGTTTTCAAAAGTTGAAACAAAAATGTTCGGTGGGTGCCGAATACTACAAGGGTAATTATAATAAAGCAAACACATTTTTATAAAATGCCTAAATGATTTAAAATGAAATAAAACAGAAAAGGTAGAATAAATAAAAAAGTAAAAATAAAACAACAGAAACCCCCTACCCCGCTGGGCCAAGTGGCCCAGCTGGCCTCCGCCGCCCGAATGGGCCGGCCCAGCCGCCCCCCCACACTGCCTTATCCCCCCGGGCACCGAAACCCTAACCAACCCGACCGCACACCCTCCCACTCCCCACGATCTCCACCCTCTCCTCCAGCGCCGCCAGGGGAGAGCCCCACGCGCGACCTCCCCACCTCTCTCGCTCGCTGACTCGCCTCTCCCCCGATCCAATCGGGCTCGGGCTCGACGCCCCGGTGCTGCCCCGCCGCCACACCGACGCCGCCCGTCCTCACCTCCTCCCCGACCAGCGGCCCAGGGCAACGGCGCCCCTCACCGCACGCTCGACGTCGTGCCTCCCCGGATCCCGTCGCCGGAACCACGCCGCTCACCTCTTCGTCATCGACGCGTCCCCGTCCTCCTCCCCGCCGGCCTGCATCCCCTACGCCGCCGAACCGTCCCCGTCCTCCTCCCCGCCGAACCACATCGAGCCTCGCCGCTTGTTCCCCTGCAACGTGGGGTGAGGAAACCCCCTCCTTCTCTCTCTCCCCTCTCTGACCCCGCGCCCGTGGCGTCCTCGCCGGCGCTGTCTGCGCCCTTCCCGGACGCACCAGGGCTTTGCCCTCCTCCCGTTGTTGCTCGCGTTCATCCTGCCTAAAGCCGTGCCCATCACCGCACGCACCGGCCTTCCCAGCTACGGTGCCCGCCTGCGCCTACCGCGGCCGGCCGGCCGAACGCCGTTGCCGCCGTGACCCTGCTCGGCCCCTCGCGCTGTCTCGCTCCCGCGCCCCAGCTCCCTTGCTGCTGCTCTCTCCGGCCACGGCCTCACCTAGTGCCTGTTGCCCCGCCGTGGCCTCGCCGCTGCCACGCCGGCGCCGCGCCGGCGTCCTCCCCTCACCGTGGCACTGACTGGCCGCGCCCAGTCCGGGCGCTCGCGCCCCCGCGTCCCCGGGTCCAGGCGCCCGTGCACCCACACCCGATAGCCCACCCGTTTAACCCCCTCTGCCATTGACAACTGGGCCCCATGCCCCCATTAAAAAAAAGAATTAGAAAATTAATTAGAAAAATATTAATTAATTAATTAGATAATTAATTAACTTAATTAAACCGGTTAAATTAACCTAATGACTTAATTAAACTAATTAAACTTGCTCAGTTAGTCTTAGACAATGACGAACGGGCCCCACCTGTCAGTTTGACCGGTCAACAGTCACAGTTGACCGCTGATGTCATGCTGATGTCATGCTGATGTCAGCATGCATTGTTCTGAATAATGTCGAATTAAATTAATTGAATAAATTCTAAAAATAATTTAAAACTTTAGAAAATCATATAAAATAAACCGTGGCTCGGATGGAAAAAGTTTGTACATGAAAGTTGCTCAGAACGACGAGACGAATCCGGCTACACCCTCCGTTCGTCCGCCACACACTCCTAGCATAGAGAACATGGAATTTTCCCCTCCGATTCATCTGTCCGAAAATGCTAAACCTGGGGAAACATTCTCGGATGTTATCCCCCTTCGCCGGTAACGTGTAGCATCGCATTAGAACACGTCTAGCTCTGTTTGTTGTCCTGTTATGCTCTTGCTTGCTATGTATTTACTGTTTCTGCCCCCCTCTTCTCTCCGGTAGACTACGAGACCGACGCTGCTGCTGCCCAGTTCGACTACGGAGTTGACGACCCCTCTCTCTAGCCAGAGCAACCAG
>NC_041383.1:393424198-393428288 GCF_002162155.2 Triticum dicoccoides | reverse complement strand
CTATACTGCTTGCATTAGAGTAGTGTAGTATGTTACTGCTTTCAGTTAATCCTATACTGCTGCATAGCCTGTCCTTGCTACTATTGTTGTTACCTTTACCTGCAATCCTATATGCTTAGTATAGGGTGCTAGTATTCCATTTGTGGCCCTACATTCTTGTCCGTCTGCCGTGCTATACTATCGGGCCGTGATCACTCGGGAGGTGATCACGGGTATATACTATACTTTATACATGATACATGTGGAGGCTAAAGTCGGGTCGGCTGGTGGAGCACCCGCGAGTGGATCTTTGAGGCGGAGCGACAGGGCAGGTTGAGACCACCTAGGAGAGAGGTGGGCCTGGCCCTGTTTGGCGTTCGCGGATACTTAACACGCTTAACGAGATCTTGGTATTTGATCTGAGTTGGCTACGAGCTTATACGCACTAACCATCTACGCGGGAGTAGTTATGGGTATCCCGACGTCGTGGTATCAGCCGAAGAACTTCAGACGTCAGCGACGGAGCGGCGCGCCGGATTGGACTGGAACGCCTGCTAGGCTAGGTCTGCTTCCGGCCGCCCTCGCAACGTGCAGGTGTGCTATGGGCGATGGGCCCAGACCCCTGTGCGCTTACGTTTAGACCGGCATGCTGGCCTCTCTGTTTTGCCTAGGTGGGGCTGCGATGTGTTGATCTTCCGAGGCCGGGCATGACCCAGGAAAGTGTGTCCGGCCAAATGGGATCAAGCGTGTTGGGTAAGTTGGTGCACCCCTGCAGGGAAGTTAATCTATTCGAATAGCTGTGATCTTCGGTAACAGGACGACTTGGAGTTGTACCTTGACCTGATGACAACTAGAACCGGATACTTAATAAAACACACCCTTCCAAGTTCCACAGACAACCCGGTGATCGCTTTTCTACAGGGCGACAAGGGGAGGATCGCCGGGTAGGATTATGTTATGCGATGCTACTTGGAGTTGCTACTTGGAGATGCTACTTGGAGTTGCTACTTGGAGATGCTACTTGGAGATGCTACTTGGAGGACTTCAATCTACTCTCTTCTACATGCTGCAAGACGGAGGCTGCCAGAAGCGTAGTCTTCGACAGGATTAGCTATCCCCCTCTTATTCCGGCATTCTGCAGTTCAGTCCACCGATATGGCCCTTTACACATATACCCATGCATATGTAGTGTAGCTCCTTGCTTGCGAGTACTTTGGATGAGTACTCACGGTTGCTTTCTCCCCCCTTTTCCCCCTTTCTTTTCTTTCTGGTTGTCGCAACCAGATACTGGAGCCCAGGAGCCAGACGCCACTATCGACGACGACCCCTACTACACCGGAGGTGCCTACTACTACGTGCAGCCCGCTGACGATGACCATGAGTAGTTTAGGAGGATCCCAGGCAGGAGGCCTACGCTTCTTTCGATCTGTATCCCAGTTTGTGCTAGCCTTCTTAAGGCAAACTTGTTTAACTTATGTCTGTACTCAGATATTGTTGCTTCCGCTGACTCGTCTGTGATCGAGCACTTGTATTCGAGCCCTCGAGGCCCCTGGCTTGTATTATGATGCTTGTATGACTTATTTTATTTGTAGAGTTGTGTTGTGATATCTTCCCGTGAGTCCCTGATCTTGATCGTACACATTTGCGTGCATGATTAGTGTATGATTGAATCAGGGGCGCCACAAGTGCTCGATCATAGACAAGTCAGCGGAAGCAACAATATCTGAGTACAGACATAAGTTAAACAAGTTGCCATAAGATGGCTAGCACAAACTGGGATACAGATCGAAAGAGGCGCAGGCCTCCTGCCTGGGATCCTCCTAACTACTCCTGGACGTCGTCAGCGGGCTGCACGTAGTAGTAGGCACCTCCGGTGTAGTAGGGGTCGTCGTCGACGGTGGCGTCTGGCTCCTGGACTCCAGCATCTGGTTGCGACAACCAGAAAGAAAGGAAGGGGAAAAAAGTGGGGAGAAAGAAACCATGAGTACTCATCCAAACAACTCGCAAGCAAGGAGCTACACTACATATGCATGGATATATGTGTAAAGGGCCATATCAGTGGACTGAACTACAGAATGCCAGAATAAAAGGGGGATAGCTAATCCTGTCGAAGACAACGCTTCTGGCAGCCTCCGTCTTGCAGCATGTAGAAGAGAGTAGACTGAAGTCCTCCAAGTAGCATCTCCAAGTAGCATCTCCAGTAGCATCGCATAGCATAAACCTACCCGGTGATCCTCTCCTCGTCACCCTGTAGAAAAGCGATCACCGGGTTGTATCTGGCACTTGGAAGGGTGTGTTTTATTAAGTATCCGGTTCTAGTTGTCATAAGGTCAAGGTACAACTCCAAGTCGTCCTGTTACCAAAGATCACGGCTATTCGAATAGATTAACTTCCCTGCAGGGGTGCACCAACTTACCCAACACACTTGATCCCATTTGGCCGGACACACTTCCCTGGGTCATGCCCGGCCGCGGAAGATCAACATGTCGCAGCCCCACCTAGGCAAAACAGAGAGGCCAGCACGCCGGTCTAAACCTAAGCGCACAGGGGTCTGGGCCCATCGCCCATAGCACACCTGCACGTTGCGAGGGCGGCCGGAAGCAGACCTAGCCCAGCAGGCGTTCCAGTCCAATCCGACGCGCGCCGCTCCGTCGCTGACGTCTGAAGTGCTTCGGCTGATACCACGACATCGGGATACCCATGACTACTCCCGCGTAGTTGGTTAGTGCGTATAGGCTCGTAGCCAACTCAGATCAAATACCAAGATCTCGTTAAGCGTGTTAAATATTCGCGAACGCTGACCAGGGCCAGGCCCACCTGTCTCCTAGGTGGTCTCAACCTGCCCTGCCGCTCCGCCACAAAGTAACAGTCGGGGGCCGTCGGGAACCCAGGCCCACCTCTACCGGGATGGAGCCACCTGCCCCTTCAGCCCCCATCTCCGAATAGTATCACAGATAATGTAACTGTGTAAAGTATATCGTATATGCCCGTGATCACCTCCCGAAGTGATCACGGCCCAGTAGTATAGCATGGCAGACGGACAAGAGTGTAGGGCCACTGATGGAACACTAGCATCCTATACTAAGGAGTAGGATAGCAGGTAATTGTAACAACAGTAGTAGCAAGGACAGGCTATGCATCAGGATAGGAATAACGGAAAGCAGTAACATGCTACACTACTCTAATGCAAGCAGTATAGAGAAGAATAGGCGATATCTGGTGATCAAAGGGGGGGGCTTGCCTAGTTGCTCTGGCAAGAAGGACGAGTCACCAACACCGTAGTCGAACTGGGGGTCGCCGGCAGTCTCGGGGTCTATCGGAAAGAAGTAACGGAGAGGGAACACAATAAATAACAGAGCAATCAAGGCATCACAAAGCGTAACAAGACAATACTCGGTGTTCGGTGTGCCCTAACGCGGTAGTAGGTGATACCGGTGAAGGGGGGAAACATCCGGGAAAGTATTCCCGGTGTTTCGTGTTTTCTGACAGATGAACCGGAGGGGGAAAGTTGCGGGTTTGATATGTTAGGGGTGTGTGGTGGACGAACGGGTTGCGTATCCGGGTTCGTCTCGTCGTTCTGAGCAACTTTCATGTACAAAGTTTTTCCATCCGAGCTACGGTTTATTTTATATTGATTTTAAAAGATTTAATTCATTTTTAGGATTTATTTAATTATTTTAATTCAGCATTATCCAGAACAGTGCCTGGTGACGTCAGCATGACGTAGAGGTGACGTCAGCGGTTAACGGTCCGTTGACCAGAGTCAACCTGACCGGTGGGTCCAGTGGGACCCACCTGTCATAGTCTGAGACTAATTAATTAGGTTTAATTAGTTTAGTTAATTGACTAGGTTAATTACTAATTAGATTAATCTAAATATGATTAATTAACTTAATTAAATCCTTAATTAATTAATTATTGTAATTATTAATTAACTTTTTATTTATTTACTTTATTTTTTTTAGAGAAAAAAGGGGCATGGGGCCCCTGGGTCAGTGGCCCAGGGGGCCAAAACGGGCGGCTGTGTAGCGGGCGCGTGCGGGGCGAAGCCCGCCCGGGCGCAGGGGATGGCCGCGGGGCGAGGGCGGTCGCCGGCGGGGAGCAGGACGGC
>NC_041383.1:393423049-393423608 GCF_002162155.2 Triticum dicoccoides | reverse complement strand
CCAGGCGGCTGTGGGCATGGTCAGGTGCGGGCCGCGGCACCACGGGGCAGAGGCCGAGCCCCGGGGGAACCGGTCGCGGAGCGGCGAAGGCGAAGCAGGGGCGACCGCGGCGCGGTAGTAGTGGCGGAGGCGGGGCGGCACAGCAGCAGCGATGGGGTGCGGCAGGCGCTGGGCGATGCAGGTGAGGGGCACAGCCGGCGCGAGCGGCGACCGTGGTGAGGCCAGGGGGAGCGCCGACCGGTGGCGCTGAGCACGAACTCAGGCGGTGCCAGGAGCAGCTGCAGCAGAGCCGCGGGCGAGCGCGGCGCGCGGGCATGGGGAGAAGGACCGGGGCGCGTGTGGCGCGGCCACGAGCGCGGGCGCTGAGTGCGGTGACCGCGGCGACGGACGAGGAGAGGGGGAGCTCACAGGGGGAGTAGGGCACGGGCAGCGGGCTCGGGGAAGTCTGGGGAGGCCGACGGGGACGAGCGACGGAGTGGAAGAAGTTCGGCGAGGTGGCGGCGTCCTGGCATGGGGCGGCGAGCTCCGGGCGGCGGCGCGGTCCTGGCAGCGACGGACG
>NC_041383.1:393395008-393423039 GCF_002162155.2 Triticum dicoccoides | reverse complement strand
GGTGTGTCGGTGGGTGTGTGGGGGAGTGGGGGGAGGTTATGGGGCACGGGGTGGGCCGGTTGGGGCCGGTGGGTTGGCCTAGTTGGGCCACGGCCCAGGGGGGTTTCTCCTTTTTTCTGTTTTGCTTTTTTTCTTTTGTATTTTCTTTATTGTTTCTTTTCTGTTCAAATTCATTTTAAACCATTTAGTCATTTTATAAAAATGTGTTTGTTGCACCATAATTACCTTTGTAATATTCGGCAACCACCGAACAATTCTGTTTTAATTTTTGAAAACTTTTATTGTTATCATTAATTTAAATTTGAATTTCGAACGGTTTCGAATTATTGTGAGGATAGCAACAGTAACCGAGGTGTCATGGCATGATTAGCGTGGGATTACTGTAGCTTGATTATTCGGGCCTCACAATTCTCCTCCACTACAAGAAATCTCGTCCCGAGATTTAAGAGGTGGAATAAGGGGGAAGTTCTGGTTACGAAATTCTAACGATTCTTCTCGTCTTTGGTTGCTCTTTCGAAGAGGTTGATCCCTTTCGTTGATGTCTTCATTTCTCTGCTTCAGGTCATCATGATGAAGTTAGCGTCCTTTCTTCAGGAACTCCATCGTACTTACGAAAGAATAAAGGGTGGGCATTCTGGGAGAACGGACCTCGGCAAGGTTGACTATAGGGTCGACAACATCGAGGAAGGTGGCGGAAAGTAACTCTTGAATCGAAACTTAAGAAAATATAGAGAGCAAAGTAAGGAGGTATCATAGGAAGTTTCGAGCGGGCAGGCAATCGTTCGATGCCTGTTATAGGGCGTGAAAGTGTCAAAGCAACGGGAATAAGTATTGTGTCCGATATCAGACCTGAAGGTGGCTCGTGAATTACATGTGAGGCCACGCGCGAGGAACAACCTTGGGAACAGGGGGTGTACAGGAGAGTCAGGTTTTGATCCTGTGGAACTGTGGGTTATGGGCCCACCATGTGGGTTAAAAGTAGGGATGGTGAAGACGTCTTGCGTGATCATGCAAGCAAGGTATGTCAGAGGGTAGCCTGTCAGTTATGTCGGCAACAACAGCGATACCAAGGGCAAGGGATGAAGAGAACCATTTCCTGCTCGTTGAACGAGGCGGACCAATAGGCAAAGTTCTCGTCCATCGGTGGTTATCGGGATGTCATCAACAATAGTAACAGGGTCTTACAGACAGAGTGGTACAACAAGGTGCTTACCGAAGTAGGGAATTATCTCTGCTCAGTTAAGTCAGATTACAGGAAAGGTTAAACAAAACAATGGAAAGGAAAATGTGATCATCAGATTAAACAGAACAATGGAAAGGAAAATGTGTTTAAACACATATTCAAGGGGTATATCCTTCCCAAGGACAAGCAGATGATATCCATTACAGGATAGAAGGTAGAAAACCATTTAGGTAAGGGGAGAAAAATTTAATGACATTACCCATACCACCGTGTTTGGATAATTGATAAAGAGAATTTAGCATTGTGCTTCAAATGTTCTTGGTGATGAATGGAGCACCACAGGCATGCTTCAGGTAGCAATGATATGGTGTTTCAATCAAGGGCCAGACTTGGGATATAGGAAGGATCCATTAGGAACAACTTGTAGGATAAGTCTTACAATTTCCTCCAGGAAGAATGGTTATCTTGCAAAAGAAATTACAATGATAGGTCCTCCAGCCGGGGGGGGGGGGTGCTAGGCATGACATCATATTACTGGGTCATCAAAGGACCAACATCATAACTCCTGGAAAGTTGTCCCAACCACCATATCTGACCGAGATTCAGATCCGATTGGTGTCAGGATAACTCAGACTCAGGATGTCTGTGAAGAAAAGGTGCAACACAAATTGTCGAGATGACATTGTAAGATTCTTGGGAACTGAACTATGGAAGCGAGTTCCGAAACAAGAGTTCATCATTAAGTCAAGGAGAGAATGAGGAGGTGGCTGATGGACTCAGCGACATTCCATTGAGATCTCAAAAGATGGATTTCCATGATTATCTGAACAAGGAGATAACCCTTTTCAGATCAAAGGTTATAGTGAGGTATGCTCGAGGAAAACATACATAATTAAACATTGGTTGAAAGGTGCGCCCGAAATATGGGTTGGGTTGCATGAAAATTGTCGGAATGGTGATTCAATAATCAATAGACTAAGAATGAACGACCGACCATTAACTTCAAAGCAATAGGGTTGCTAGAAATTTTGGAATTACACATCACAGTCCATTTGTCGGTGGTTAGAAATAACACGGTGACCAAGAAAAGAATGGTGATGGTGATAAGTATCACTTGTATCAAGAATTCTCCAGAGGTGGTGAAATTCTCACAACATTGAGGACATAAGAGATGGTAATGTTCCAAGGTAAAGAAGAAAAATTGCTGGATAGCTAGGAACTCAAGGTATAACACCAAACACGAACAAGCTTGTGTTGGTGGGAAGGCAATAAAGTGGTCGATGACAACACAAATCAGCGAGGGCAAGGATGGTATTCCTCATCATGAATTCAATTGATATCCTGGAAGGGCTCATAAGGTTGATGATGATCACGACATAATTGTCGAGAGATTTCATGAAGATGTAATCAATCAGCGACGACATCGAGTCAAAGGAATGATGAAGCGAAAGGTTATTGGAACCATGGATACGACACAAACTCAAAATCAAGTCTGTTCAAGGAGAAATGATATGACGAGGAAGATCACGGAAGATTTGCTTACCATCTAAATCTGTGCTCCGGAAAGAGGGGCCAGGTAGCACAGTTAAAAGTTGCACGATAATGATATAGCCGATCAGGCTAGCAATGACTTGAAAGATTAATAAACTCATAAGCAATGAAGAATACTTAAAGTTATCGAATCAAAGTGCGGAATTGATTCACTTATCAGTGTTCTCGGTTGACGACAACCCAGAACCCAGGAAAATTGGAATCGGTGAGAAATAACAGTTGATGAAGAACCCATAAGGAGTTATGTAGTTCCATGATATTCCCGTGGTACCAGAGAGTATACTCAAGGGTAGAGCGGGATAGAGGTTGGACAAGTGAAATCATTTGCAGAAGGCAAGCACTTAAACTTGTCCAAGAAATGGGATCAAAGAAGAACAATATGGTCGAAACCACGGTCGCAAAAGACCAAGCATAGATAAGAGAAGAAGTTATAACAAGGGGATTATTATTACTACGAGAAGCTTCCATGATAAGTTCCACCTCGGGTCCATGGGCATGAACACAAAGTTCAAGGTCGACTCCCACTTCTCCAAAGCATAACCTTACATTCACTTCTCGTTTCGATAATGGCATTAGTGTTGAAAGTTTTACCTGGTGAAATACCAGATGAGTATGACCCGTGAAAACTTCCGAGCTCACACATAGTAAGGAAGGCATAGGTTCAACCCATCAGGGCATCTTAGGAACATATACCACAAGCTTCAAGAGTAATTATCACCAGCTCGAAAGCAGAGCATGGTTGGCAAAAGGAGAGGATACAATTTACCAAAGGCATTATGTATCAGAGAAAGAACTCACAAGATGATTAATTATGAAGGACAATGTCGGATGAAATCCAACAATGGATCGGGCGATCCACAACGGAGCTAATGTGAGTATCGATACTCAATCAGAGGGAGAAAGAATGCACGGGCATCAGATTATAGAACATCTGAATAATTCGATGCTTAGATAACAAAGGAATTATGATTTCCAAAACAAGGGATCAGAAGCAGACACTCTGATCAAGGATGGATAAGTTGGATAGACCAGAGGCACAATTGACGACAATTAGTTTGGTCCAGAACCAGCTCATGTCCGGAGTGACGTCTGGGCTGAAGGGAAGAATTCTATTGCTTGATGATTGCGAGCATTTGCAACATATCAAATTAATGTACTCAAAATAATAGTGACAAAGGATGCCAATAAGATACTAGACTTATGGGATTAACCATAATGCAAGCAAGCAAGAATTTCAAGAGCAATAGCATGTTGAGGATTTTCGTAAGATCGAGTAGTATTTCAAAGAATTTTATGAAACACATGAACAATTGGGAATGAGCGGATACTCGATAAGTGCGAGGAATTATCCGTAGGGGTATTCATGCGGCAAAGATTTGTAAGGCATAAGGCTCAAGAGATTCTTAAAAGTCAAAGAATAATTCGATGCATCTTGTAATAACAAGAGCAGCTGGGACTGAAAGTAAGAAGGACATGTGTAAGCATTTATCCATAGGGATGTATCGGTGGTAGGGGATTGCAAAAGCGACGGACACAGAGTCTCGAGAGAACATCAAAGAGTATCTTCAAAATCTTCTGGTGCAGCCGACGATCATCGGTAATAAGGGGCTCTCCGGGTGAAAGTGATCACAAGATCCTAATGTTAGATTTAGTTAAACTCATTAAACCCGAATAGAAGAGAGATCAGAGTCCCAGAGTATAGACGAGGAGTAAAAGATCCTAATACCATCCAAATGGCGACGTGGGCCCATGGGCCGCACAGCCATGTTAGTAAAACAGTTTTCAATGTCTAGACTTGACTTCGGCCAAAGAGCGTGGAAGGGGAATTCCTACAGGCAGTCGGCTCTGATACCCCCCTTGGGCGCGCCCCCTGCCTTCTGGGCCCCCTGTTGCTCCACCGACGTACTCCTTCCTCCTATATATACCTACGTATCCCCAAACGATCAGAACAGGAGCCAAAAACCTAATTCTACCGCCGCAACCTTCTGTATCCACGAGATCCCATCTTGGGGCCTGTTTTGGAGCTCCGCCGGAGGGGGGATCCACCATGGAGGACTTCTACATCAACACCATAGCCCCTCCAATGAAGTGTGAGTAGTTTACTTCAGACCTTCGGGTCCATAGCTAGTAGCTAGATGGCTTCTTCTCTCTTTTTGGATCTCAATACAATGTTCTCCCCCTCTCTCGTGGAGATCTATTCGATGTAATCTTCTTTTTGCGGTGTGTTTGTTGAGATCGATGAATTGTGGGTTTATGATCCAGTATTATCTATGGAAAATATTTGATTCTTCTCTGAATTCTTTTATGTATGATTGAGTTATCTTTGCAAGTCTCTTCGAATTATCCTTTTTGGTTTGGCCAACTAGATTGGTAGTTCTTGCAATGGGAGAAGTGTTTAGCTTTGGGTTCAATCTTGCGGTGTCCTTACCCAGTGACAGAAAGGGTTGCAAGGCACGTATTGTATTGTTGCCATCGAGGATAACAAGATGGGATTTTTATCATATTGCATGAATTTATCCCTCTACATCATGTCATCTTGCTTAAGGTGTTACTATGTTTTTAACTTAATACTCTAGATGCATGCTGGATAGCAGTCGATGAGTGGAGTAATAGTAGTAGATGCAGAATCGTTTCGATCTACTTGTCTCGGACGTGATGCCTATATACATGATCATTGCCTAGATATACTCATAACTATGCTCAATTCTGTCAATTGCTCAACAGTAATTTGTTCACCCACCGTAGAATATCTATGCTCTTGAGAGAAGCCACTAGTGAAACCTAGGCCCCCGAGTCTATTCTCATCATATCAATCTCTATAGCTTTATTTACTTGCTTTGCTTTTACTTTGCCTTTTACTTTTTACTTTTCATCTATCTATCAAAAATACCAAAAATATTATTTATCTTCTCTATCAGATCTCACTCTCGTAAGTGACCGTGAAGGGATTTTCAACCCCTAATTGCGTTGGTTGCGAGTAGCTATCGTTTTGTGTAGGTACGAGGGACTTGTGTGTGGTCTCCTACTGGATTGATAGCTTGGTTCTCAAAAACTGAGGGAAATACTTATGCTACTTTGCTGCATCATCCTCTCCTCTTCGGGGAAATCCAACGCAGTGCTCAAGAGGTAGCAAGAAGAATTTCTGGTGCCGTTGTCGGGGAGGCTCACGCAAGCAAGTCAACTATACCAAGTACCCATCGCAATCCCTATCTCTCGCGTTACATTATTTGCCATTTGCCTCTCATTTTCCTCTCCTCCACTTCACCCTTGCCGTTTTATTCGCCCTCTCTTTCCCAATCTCCTCCTCTCTTTCCCATTTGCCTTTTTCCTGTTGCCTTTCTGTTTGCTTGTGTGTTGGATTACTTGTTGCCATGGCGCAAGATAATACCAAATTGTGTGATTTCTCGAATACCAATAATAATGATTTCCTTAGTATTCCGATTGCTCCTCTTAATAATGACGAGTCTTGTGAAATCAATACCGCTTTACTGAATCTTGTTATGAAAGATCAATTTGCCGGCCTTCCTAGTGAAGATGTCGCTACTCATCTAAACAATCTCTACTCCTAATATAGCAGTTGGTGAATAGTCCGCCGGTTTTTTTTCGCTAGTTTTTTTCGTCTATCCTCCCACCACCCCCTACCATCGCTGGTTTTTATTCGTCTAACGCCCCGCCCACGTTACGTCACACCTCCACCGCCAAAAAACCTCCCGATCGATGCGTCGTGCCCAGATCTGATCTTCCGCCGCCGCCAACCTCTCCTTCGCTAGCCCGATCCATCCCCTCGCCCCCACCGGACATCATTGCCTTTGCCGCTGCCGATCCTAAGTTTCGCCTCCGCCGCCCTTCAGCGGACGGCGCTGCGTTCCCGTTTTCGAGGCGCCGCTGATCACTCACTGGAACCGACGGTGAAACCGACGGCGAAACCGACAGATCCGCGCATTGGTTCCCTTCTGGACACTGCCGGGGCTGATCCCAGTTCCTGATTAGGTATTACAACAGATGCGCTTACAGTACATACTTTCAACAGATCCGCGCATTGGTTCTGTCTTACATCCATTGTTGAAATATCCACTAATTGTTTTAGTCTTACATCCATTGTTTCAAATACATTAACGTCCAACTTTCGCTCCTGGACACCCAGACGGGATGCATGATCTGCATGGCATTGATTTAATGCTTCAGTATCTAGACAACAGAAAAGTTTTGGTTGGATAATCAAGTCTGTTTTACCCCTGATACTTTGCATGGGAACTCAAGCCAGAAAAAGCAATCCAGTTCCTTTTTACATTACAATGGTTTCATTCATCATTAAAGTATACTCCTATCAAATTGGAACCATTCATTAATCACCAATCAAGTTTAATAGCATAGTTAGTGCAAATAGCTGGGACTGTATGATCTAGCATATATGCATAGGTATGAATAACAGGATGAAAGAACTATCCCTTCCACATAGAAGAGCATTACAAGCAAACATAAGAAAATCGGATGTGCACACAACAGTAAAAAAACATGTACACACAACTGCATAGAGCGTACCTGAGATGCTCTCGCCAGCTCCAATGTAGATGATCTCGCCAGCTCCAATGTAGGTGCAGTGAATATGCAAGCACTACATACAATATATAAGAGTGATTGTATCATCTTAGCAAACCGGCAACTATAGTGTTTATTAATTGTTTTCCTTCTGATTTTGCTGTATTTGAAGATTTAATTTGTAGATGCCGGTTAAGGCACAAACCAGCATGATGCATCAAGTTTTGGATTGATAAATCTGTGCCATGTTGACCATATCTCTCCCAAAACATGTTTGGCATTATTGTTCTTTTTGAAATAGAATAGAAAGATCAAATGCCTTTAGGGCTGTTCTTATGAGCTGCTCAAGAGCCCAGATTACCATTATTGGAGGGTCGGGCACTGATACTAATGGACACATAGAGAACCAATCAGTTTATATATGCAAATACATAGAGAAGAATGTCTTGTACATGAGTACTGTCCTCACACTGTCACCTTCAGTTCTACAAATGTGTCAATTAATCTGAAAGGAACATAACCTACTCTACGAAGCTATTGTTTTGCCTATATAGATTATCAATGTCTATTCAAAGTGGCAAATTTGATATTCTGACCTATGATCACTAAAGTAGACGAGCAGATCATTTTTTTTGCCACAGAACAATCAACTACTCAAATGATGATACTGGATGCAGGTATATGTTTTTATGGCATAATGGAAAGCATGTTTTTTGTAACAAGTTGGATCGCAAACCCGAATTTAATTGAAATATCTGCATATCAGGAAGAAAACAATAATAAACTTGGCAAAAAGCATTTCATAAATTTAGTACACATTTGGGAGTTAAGATTATAAAGTCTGTGCTTACAGGTACGTATGGGGAATCCACAAAGCAAAGCAGCAGAAAATATGACATCGACGGCTGTACCTCCAGGTATATATTAACCTAAAAATCTTGCTATACATGTCAAGCTAGATCCCAATTGTGGTTTCATGTACAGAAGTGGTTGCAGATGAGTTGGTTGGGACATATGATGTTGAGAACTACCCAAATACCCCAAGTATGCCAGTTGGATCCACACCGCAACCTATTGTTCTGCATAATGAGATGGATGAGACAGTACTTGATGATAATAACCCTATTATTCAAGGTATGAGACTATGCGAAGAGAGTACCCATAATTTTACTGTCTAAATTTGATTAACTGTATCTCAGTTACTTGTATGAACCAACTTCAGATCGGGATTTAACGAGTCACACCGCACAGCCGGTTGTTCCCCAACACACTAATGGTGATATCACATATGTTCAGCCTTCTGATAGGGTATCAGGTGACAACTAAACATAAAGAATAATCGACACTTTTTGGTTAGCAGTAAACTCAATAGTTATTTCCACTATCGGTTATTTTTTCATCAAGCAGACAAACCGGCTAGCTCATTCATATTGAATGAGGCTTCATTTGTGCATCTCAGTTGTATCTCAAACGAGTCCGCCACAGCCGCATCACAAAGTGTAAATGGTATTACCTGATTCTACTTTATTTGTGAACCTTATCATGCTTTATGTTTTGATCTTGCATATGTACAAAAATCATGTTTCTCTTCTGTTGCAACAGAGACTCCTGAGATGTCTCATATAGATGGAAGAAGACAAGTATACATTAATGCAACTGCTCATGTTTTACCGGCATCCGACTCAACATTCGAGAAGATGACTACACGATCTACCAGCTATGTCCACAATCAAACTAAGAAAGTTATCTACTCTGATGAAAAAAAGGAGCAGATAAACGCCAAGAGGCGAGCTGCTTATCGGAAGAAAAAAGATGAGGAATCAGAGAAACTACATCATGAATATCAATCTTCCATTTCAATGTTTGGTATGTTTCTTTGATTATTAATCAGTATAAGTAACCATTAATACAATGTGCATTCCTAGGTTCACTTCTCTCACAAATTGATGTTTCACTCAGTATTTGACAAGAGGGACCTAATAAACGCGCGGAGACGGGCATCGTATCGTAAGAGCAAATCGGACGCTGACGAAAACAAGGAGCCATTTATAGCTCCGATTCGTGGTGGACATCGAAAGAAAAATGTGGACGCCCCCAACAATCATCTCCATGAACATCTCCCTGCCCTTGACTTAGCAGGTACGAGTATGCTATATTACAGCAGTATATGACACCTTCAAGGAAACAAGATGTATCTAATATATCCGGTTGTTAGCTCCAAGTCAGAAGTATCTCCAAGTTAATGTTTTTGCTGTAGCAGTTGCTATACATATCTTCCTATATCCCGATTGTGAAAACATTTGCTGAAGTGGTTGCAGATAAGACAGAGGAATCCCTTGATGGTGATAACTACCAAAGGATGATAAGTATGATAGATGGAACAACCCCGCAACCGGTTGTTCCCCAACAAACTGATGTTGATATCATATATGTTCATGGGCCTTCCAATTTGATCTCAGGTGAGTATTAAACATAATTAAGAATCGACGTTGTACGGTTAGCAGTAAACTGACACATTATGTCCACTACCGGTTATTTTTGCATGAAGCAGTCAACCCGGCAACCTCATTAGGGGGTAAAGACGCTGCGTTTGTCCCTCTCAGTTGTCTCACACGCGATTCTGGAGCCGACATATCACAAAGTAGTAATGGTGTTACCGGTTTCGTATTTAGTTGTACAGTGTTTAAGGAGGTTTTCTTGCAGATGTTCATGACCCATATTGTATTTGTGTTGTTTCAGAGGCTCTAGATGTGAATCCTATAGATGGCAGAAGACACTCGTTAATGTGTGCAAATGCTCAAGCTTTACCGGTACCCGATACAACATCCGAGCAGATCACTACAGGATCTGTCGTTAATGTGTGCAAACTAACTAAGAAAGTGTTTCATGTCTGACGAAAAAAAGGAACAGATAAACGCCAAGAGGCGAGCTGCTTATCACAAGAAAAAAGAAGAGGAAGCACAGAAACTCTTGCATGAATATCAACCTGCCCTTACAATGTCTGGTAAGATTGTTTGATTTATAATCAATCCAATGAACAATTAGATTCAATATGCATTCCTAGGTTTAGTACTAACATATCTTGCTACCACATTTACTAGATGACAAGAGGGAGCGGATAAACGCGCGGAGACGGGCATCGTATCGTAAGGGCAAACTGGATGCTGACGAAAACAAGGAGCCTTTAAAAGCTCCGATGCAAGGTGGTTATCGAAAGAAAAATGTAGAAGCCGCTAACAAGCATCTCCATGATAATATGTCTGCCCTTGACATATCGGGTACGATTATTCTATAGTTCAGCACTACGGCTAATGGAGATACTCCTTTTGTTGCCAACTATATGATTGTTATCGGAAGATAAATGAGTACATCACCTGAGATCATCATGCAGGTACCCAAAGTGTTCCACGGATCGCTCTAGGTGATATAACTAATGGGGAACAAACATCGTCGATAAACCTTGACGATAGAAATATGATTATAAAGTCAACAACTCGAGCTGTGGATAATCACCAAGATGAAAATCTTCCCGCCCTTATGATATCAGGTTATGATGCTTTATTTTCCATCTGCATTTTATAGTACATATTCATAATGTTTGCCATTAAGTATGGTTAATATATTTTCATACAAGTCAAACGTTTGAACTTCAATGTTTTAACGTTCACTCGTTTCAGATTCAACTAAGCATTGCATATATACATTAGATAATTCATTGGTACCTTGTGTACCAATTACCAATTAATTCAGTACTGATTATGTTTGTATCAACATGTATAACCAGCCGACCCAACTAGGTCCATCCACACATCATTTACACAAAGTGATGCGTTATTGCCTCATTCCACTACAATCACTTCTGATGACATTCATGATTACCACCTAGCTATGAGGCAGCGTGTTAAGGAACGCAAATGTAACTTAACTCTAGATCAAGTGGAGCAATCAAACGCGAGGAGGCGAGCAACATATCGGAAACAAGTGGATGAGGGATCAAAAGATCTTGAAGGAAAAAATGATAAGCTGCGAGAATGGAGGTCATGCAGCAAAGAGAAGGGGCAGTTGAGTGCAAAGAGAAAGGCAACTTATGCTTCAAAAAAAACACCCCGTGCAAGGAATCCCTCGCACTCCCACGTCCAGACCTAGCAAACTCAACATCTATATGTCCATCATCCACCTGCCGCGCAATACCCCTCTCTCTGTCCGCCGAAGATGATTCATCTGATGATGACCCTACGAGGGTCATGCCGAATCACATTGTTACTAATAGTATGAAAATGCTATGGATACGTTGTTATGATCATTCTCAGCAACCCCCTTCTGACATGATATCATCTATTGACACATTCGCCATGACGATAATGCAGACGACACTGATGTTTTCCGAGACCGCGTCATGGGCGATGAGCCAATGCCATCTGACTTGATGGATGAGGAGTACTACATGTTTCTATACCAAGGTATGGTCAACTAAGAACTATGAAGTTGTGGAGCCTTTTTTTAATTATCCTTGTTAGGAAATGCTTTTGTGAACATCATGTTTGAACAAATGCATGTAGGATCCGATAATGAAACCATGGAGGAGGACGAGGAAGCGAGCATGTCGTCTGCTATACCTAGTGAGGTTGATCCATTAGACTTTGTCTACACAAACATACCAGACACCACTCACATCCTCAAGCTCGCCGCAAACTGCAAACACTGCAATGCCAAAAAGTTTGAGTCTGAGACCGACGGGTTTTGCTGTTGTAATTGCCAGATCGAACTTACGCAACCGGAACCAATCCCAGAGCTGATGAGGCTATGGTCCAGCATGGATGCAGATTCTAGACATTTTCGTGAAAATATACGGTTCTTCAATGGGCATTTCGCATTCACAACCCTTGGCGTCAGCCTTGATGAGAACTACACAAACATGAAGTCTGGGGTGTACACATTCAGGGCACACGGCACCATCTACCACAATGTGCATTCGTTCGGGCCTAGCTCAAGTCCAGAACATCTGCAGTTGTGCTTCTATGATGACGACCCAACCATAAGTCATCGTAAGGCAGCCACCAAGCAATTAGACCAGGATGTCGTGAAGAAGTTAGTACACATACTCAAAGAAAACTCGTACTCCCAGCAATTTAGGAGTTTGGGTGCACACAAGGACAACCTCGACGATTATAGGATAGACCTAAACACGGATAAGAGGCTTGACCAAAGAAGATATAATAGACCGTTGTCATCTGAGGTCGCTGCACTTTGGGTTGAGGGCAACGACCTAGCAAAAAGGTTTGATCGGAGGATAACACTTTGTGGTAACAACCATGAAAGGCACAGTATAAGTGTGACCTCCGGAGCATATGACCCATTGTCTTATCCCCTATTCTATCCAAGGGGGAACTAGGTTGGCATCCGAAGCTACCTAAACGTAATGTTCCTTGGGAGGTTGAATTAAATCCTCAATTGGGCCTTGATGATGACGATGATGCAGGTATGTCGTATGCATCCCATTTTGTTACAACTAATATCTAATTTCTCGATTATATCCTCATTTTGATGGTACTCGATCACGTGTAGAGGGGAATAGCAGGTTGTACGTCTCTGTCAGAGACTACTACTGTTACATGCTACAGACACGACATGCCATTTTCAATCCCATACTCTCTGGAGCACGCCTGCTGCAGCAATGGGCGGTCGACATGTATGTCAAGATTGAGAGTTGTCGGTTGAGGTGGTTCAGGAAGAACCAGACGCAGATTTGGGCCGACTTGTATAAAGGTGTTGTTGATGCGATCACATCGGGCGAGACGCGAGCAAGCGCTGTTGGGACAAGAATAGTGCTCCCTGGAACATACCCTGGTGGTGACCGCGACATGAAAAAGAGACATATGGATGCCATGGCAATTGTGCATACATACGGGAAGCCTAACATCTTCTTGACCATGACTTGCAATCCTAAATGGGAAGAGATATCGAATGAGTTGCTGCCTGGTCAGACGGCGCAAGACCGACCTGATATTGTGGCTCGCGTGTTCTACGGCAAATAGAGGCTATGAAAGACATTTTGTTCAAGAAGCATATTCTAGGTGTTGTTGTTGCTTATGTTTACGTAGTCGAGTTCCAAAAAAGGGGCCTTCCCCATGCACATTTTTTGTTGATCATGGACTCAGCATATAAGCTTATCATCCCGGAGCAGTATGACCGACTCATTTCCGCTGAGCTCCCAGACAAGCATAAGTATCCGGAATTGTATGCAATGGTGGTAAAACATATGATGCACGGACCATGCGGTGCTCTCAACCCAAAAAATGTATGCATGCAAGAAAACGGATGCAAGTGCAGATACCCACGGCCGTTCAATGAAAACACATCACAAGGGAAGGACTCCTACCCAATTTATCGGCGTAGGGACGATGGTAGACGTGCTAAGGTTCGAGGAAAGATGTTGGACAACAGATGGGTTGTGCCTTATAATCCATACCTTCTGCGGATGTTCAATTGCCACATCAACATTGAGGTCTGCTCTAGCATAAAGGCTGTCAAATATCTTTACAAGTACATTTACAAGGGCCATGATAAGGCTTCTTTCAGCATCGACCAGCCCGATGCCGATGGTAACATTGATGAGATCAAGAGGCACGTTGACGCAAGGTGGATTACCCCTCTGGAGGCTATGTGGAGGATATTTGGCTTCGCACTTTGCGCCAATCACCCGCCTGTATTGCAGTTTCCTCTTCATCTCCCGAATATGCACAGGGTTGCATTCAATGCGCAGGCTAAATTGAAGAATGTTGTCGCCTCCGAAAATGCTTCAAAATCCATGTTAACTGAGTATTTCAAGGCTAACCAGGAACATCCTTGGGCTAGGCATATATTGTACAAGAATTTTCCCGGAAGCTTCACGTGGCAGCTGAAAAGTAAGTCTTGGAGGCCTCGGGTCGAGCGTTTTCAAATAGGTCGCATAGTGTCTGCCAATCCTGCCGAGGGGGAGCGATACTACCTGCGTGTGTTGCTAAACCATGTTGCAGGCAAAACATCCTTTGACGACTTGCTCACCGTTGACGGTGTGCTATGTGGGAGATTTAGAGAGGCTGCTGAACGGTTGGGTCTCATTGAGGCAGACAACACGCTCGACGACTGTCTTAATGAGGCTGAGCAGTGGGCGATGCCATGTTCTCTTAGGAGGCTCTTCGCAACCATCTTGGTGCACTGCGAGCCAGGCGACGTGCATGCTTTATGGGATAGGCACCTCGAGTCTATGTCAGATGACTATCGTCGAACACGCAATTTCCCTGACGAGGTGGAGCAGATGGTGTTGCTTGACATTAGGGGTATGTTGTAGTCCATGGGTAAAGACATTGTTGATTTCGCTCTTCCAAGCATAGATGATGCGTTTGACCCAACAGAGGGCGAGGCAAAAGAGGTCATCGAGGAATCAACCGTAGAGTTTGACATGGATGACACTAAATTGGCATCTTCCCTGAACTTGGAGCAGAGGGCCGCATTCGACAAGATACTAGGGGCTGTTGAACGCGGTGATGGTGGTGTATTCTTTGTTGATGGCCCTGGAGGTACAGGGAAGACCTTCCTATACAGGGCGATGCTTGCCAAGGTGAGGAGCGAGGGCAAGATTGGTAACGCTACTACGACGTCAGGCGTCGCCGCTTCTATCATGCCTGGCGGCAGGACTGCCCACTCGAGGTTCAAGATCCCATTAAGCTGCGATGATGGAGCCTCGTGCAGCTTCACCAAGCAGAGTGGAACCGCCAAGCTGCTAAGGATGGCGTCATTGATAATATGGGACGAGGCCAGCATGACGAAGTGACAAGCGGTCGAGGCATTGGACAATAGCATGCGCGACATCATGGGAATACGCGCCCGACCCTTTGGAGGAAAGACTGTTGTTTTTGGCGGGGACTTTAGGCAGGTGCTTCCGGTCGTCAAAAGGGGGTCGCGGGGCCAGATAATTGATGCAACCCTGCGAAGTTCTCATCTATGGAAGGGTATGCGGCAGCTTCGGCTCATCACCAACATGAGGGCTCATAATGACACGTGGTTTGCAGATTATTTGCTAAGGGTCGGAAATGGCACTGAGGATGTCGACAATCAAGGCAACATACTACTCCCTGAAGACATTTGTCTGCCGTCTTCGGGTGAGGTTGACGACCTGGAGAAGCTTATTGACCACGTGTTCCCAAGTCTAGATGACAACATGTCTGATTCAAATTACATGACATCTCGAGCAATCCTTTCCAGTACAAACGACAATGTCGACAAGATAAACATCCGCATGATAGAGCGTTTTCATGGAGATGAAGTAATCTACCATAGCTTTGACAGTGCGGAGGACGACCCGTATGGCTACTACGCTCAGGAGTTTCTGAATGGATTGACTCCTAATGGTCTTCCTCCGCATGCACTCAAGCTAAAGCTGAACTGCCCTGTCATACTTCTAAGGAACATTGATCCAGCTAATGGACTGTGTAACGGCACTAGGCTTGTTGTAAGAGGTTTTGAGAGGAACACCATCGATGCAGAAATCGTGATTGGACAACACGCTGGTAGGAGGGTCATCCTTCCTCGAATACCTCTCTGCCCATCTGAAAACGACATGTTTCCGTTCAAGTTTAAGAGAAAGCAATTTCCAATAAGGCTTAGCTTTGCTATGACCATTAACAAGGCTCAAGGGCAGACCATCCCGATTGTTGGTGTCTATCTACCCAATCCCGTGTTCTCTCATGGTCAGCTATATGTTGCTTTGTCTCAAGCCACCGCGAAGAGAAACATAAAGATACTCATTCAGAAGGAGAAGCCGAAGGAGAAGGCCAAGAAGCTAAAGGACAATCCAAAGAAGTGAAAAAGACCGACTGTGTCCTTACTGACCTCGATGAAGAACATCGTCTACAAGGAAGTCCTTACAGGCTGAAGTTTGGTCTTAATAGACTGGCAGGTTTAGTAATGACAAAGCATTTACTCTTGCGATGGTCAAGATAAACTGTAATTCGTTTTTTACATATATATTTCTTTTTTGAGACTTTGAAATTCGCAGTTAAAGATATTCTACAAGCGTACTTTTTCATGCTTACTATGTGATTCAGATATAACCTGGAACATGCAATGAATCTTTTGTATTACGGCAATTTAACATATCTGTTGTTATTATTTTGGTATTTTGATAGTATGTTTGAATGTAAGTTTATGGACGACCTTATTATCCTCTGCAATCATCTGCTAGGTCAGAACTATACAATTCTGATTGGTCTGAATTATAAGTCCAACACACACAGGAGGGAAATTGTGTATGTTGTGAAGATATATTTTGCATATGTACTTCAAATAGATAATAAAATGATAGCCTGCATACTTGCGAATAAGTTCAAATGCCCGTGCGACTTTGGAAAATGTGACAAGTCACATGTCTCACACATTATGTCCACTACCGGTTATTTTTGCATGAAGCAGTCAACCCGGCAACCTCATTAGGGGTAATGACGCTGCGTTTGTCCCTCTCAGTTGTCTCACAAAGTAGTAATGGTGTTACCGGTTTCGTATTTAGTTGTACAGTGTTTAAGGAGGTTTTCTTGCAGATGTTCATGACCCATATTGTATTTGTGTTGTTCCAGTGTCTGATCGCTGAAGTGTACAATATTTGGGAAAAAATTAGAATAGTTGGTACTTTTACTTATCCAAACTAATTACTTAACAGTTCAGTTCAGGTTACATATAATTTTTTTTCATTGGTTCATTTACCCTCATGAATTTACTGCGCATCTGAAATAGTTCAGACCTAACAAATAGTTCAGACCCCGTGTTCATGGCGCCTCCGCACAACCGATCTGCACCCACAAAGCTTCTGCATGTAGCAAGGCTGCAGGTAATCACTTTGGTGAGTGTAATAAAGTAAGATGGCTGCTCACTTGCTTCTTTTGCCGTGTACTCGCTTATTTTTTTATAACTGTGTGATCTAAGGGTCGGATCGTGGTTCTTCTAACTGATTAAGGTAGCTGCTTGTTTGCTTTTTTATGCTCACTCAGTTGCCTTTTTTTTATCTAAGGATGCAAGTTTTGTGTGTACCAAGTTGTGAATTAAGAGGACTGAGTTCTATCTAAGGAGAACCCGATAGTCCTATTTAAAGTCATTTGTTATTACCTTGATCCTATCATATGACGTTTGGTATTTTATGGTCATGGAATGAGAGATTGCATTCCTTGTACAGGAGATCATTCCAGCGTTGGATTGGACTATTGCTGCCTTTTAATTTTATTTTTAGGCAAATGTCCACCTGTAATGTTAGAGCAATTATTTTGGTGCTAAACTAATCCCAAATAAGTGCCACCAATGTGTGAAAATAAAATGTGTGATTATGATCTTTTAATTATATTCTGAATATGATTATTATGCAATTTCTAAGTTGTTGACATTCTAGCCTATCACATGTAGATTGGAAGACTTCTCTTTTTGATGGACTCTGGATCTAAAGAAGCATATAAGCATGTAGAGAGGAACATGTTGTCCACTTTGCTGTACAAATGTACTACACGATTTTACACATGTGTTTGATTAGATGATATTTGATGATTTGAGCATTGTACTGGTGGGATTTCCACAACACTACGTATGATCTAAACATTGACTGAAAATATTTATCAGAGTATTCGTTTCAAACAATTAATTTTGCAAAATATTGCACTTATCATCCCAAATGATGGTTGTTCATTACAAATCTCATTCCATTTTTTTGCTGTCCCTATTTGAAAAAAATTGTAGACGAAGATGGAATTTAGAAAATGGATTGCATTATCAAACGTGCATTGCACGTGCACGCTTACTATTTTGTAAAAGGCAAGAGAAATAACTTTCATATTTTAGCAATAAATACAATATAATTTATTGCACAAACTGATCCATCTCGATACTCACGAGTGCGAAGTAGCATGCAGGTTATAGTTTAATGGCATGTTTAAAACATAACCTCAAATTTTAAAATAGCAAATAACTTAATTTTAATAAATGCAGACTTAATAATATATATCCAAAATAAATGAAGCCAAAATACACATATAATATCCGAAAGAAAATGATATATTATCGGCATACTTAGTAATCTGTGATCTTGATCAACAGAGTTTATTCATTTCCCGATTTTGTAATTATTGTTTCCTTATGTAATAGATATGTAATCCGGCGTCTATTTATTAACCAGGTGCAGAAAGGAACAAAAATAAATGTTTTCCCGTTTATTAGCAATGTTTTGTAATGGAAAAATGCACGGATGGAATGATAAGGGGCACTTTCCAACCTGGTGCCGGACAATTCCCCTCTGACTGTCATATATATATCGTCCGGCTGTTTGACCACTATAGTCCAATTTCCCCTCGCTCGCTCATCCTCGTGCAAAGATTACTTTCTGCCTGCGGTAATGGCTGCAATGCCCATTTTTGATAGAGTGGACGACGTAGTCGAGTACATGTACAACTACGTCATGGTTTCCTCAGACGAGGAGGAATTAGAGTTTGTTCTGGCAGCCCTAAACTCCATCTATACTATATATGCAATTGTTAGCTGCAGATCACTACCATTATAGTGTGCATTGTCGGCTTCTTTTTTTAAACCCGAGTAAATATCTGTTATTTCACCTAATCCATGGCGATTAGTTGGTCACGTTCATAAGTTATTGCATGCATGTACTGGTTAGGATCATGCTATCCTTCTATGTCCAAAAGGTTCTTAGGATCTAACGTAGTGGCTGCAAAAAAATGAATATGTACCATTATTATCCTTTTACATTACGCCATGATAGTACCATCCGCAGCACGGGCTTTTAAACTACAAATTTTCTTTGGACGGTAGTATAATCTAACGGGTCCTGGTGCATGATACATGTACCATCTACAGAATTTTTCTTACAGAAATACATTGCAACCTAACATGTCATAATAGATTTTGTTAACTTTCCTTACTGTAATACTACAGAAAGTCAACCCGACCTTTCAATAGTACTTCTCTCCTCAAATGACAGTACAACTCTAATTATAAGATACATACATTTCAGACCTTACTAAATTATTGAAAAAATGTACTGTTGTTTGCCCACACATTTAAGTACTACATGTTTTACAACAATACATTGCAATCTACAGAATTTTTCTTACTGTAATACTACAGAAAGTCAACCTGACCTTTCAATAGTACTTCTCTCCTCAAATGACAGTACAACTCTAATTATAAGATACATACATTTCAAACCTTACTAAAGGTTTGAAAAAATGTACTGTTGTTTGCCCACACATTTAAGTACTACATGTTTTTGATACCCCTTATTTTTCTAACAGATTTGCTATCATGCTGGTTTGTTTGCAGCACAATATGGATAAGGAGCCCTCGTCCATTCTTGATCGAGTTAAGTCTACGGACTATCCAAGACACCATGCGAGGTGATACATGGGTCAATCCGAGCTGCTTCGATCTTGGATTTCGTAAGCTTATTAGCGACGCGATACAGAGGAACGCGGGAACAGACTTTGTTGGCTCAACGCATATGTTTGATTTGCAATTCCTTCGCCTAGCACGGGTGCTCAGTCAGGCTGGCGTAGGCCAAGCTGAACGCACCAACTTGTTGATCAACCATGTCATTGAACGGCCTTTGCCGAAATACAATGTGCTCATGACCCCGTCCATTGTAAGGATTTTCATTCTTAAAAATTGGTCTGTATACTATTTTTTCGCCATTAACTTTATATACCTATTGCAGTACCTATTGCCGTTGTATTTGGTGGATTCCTCCTATGGCCTCCTTGCAGTTAATATTGAAAATAGGAGGACTCTCATAATTGATCATTCCAATGAGTCATTCCTAGGCTCAGAGGACTTTCATGACAAGGAAATTAAGAAGGAAGCCATGATAGTTTTGCAAGAATTTGGCAGTGTATTGCAATAGGGGAGGCCTGGGTTGAATCCCCAACTCGTGGATTGGCCACAAGATCATACCTATATTACAGCTCAGCGGTAATAGTTTAAATTGTTTATGCATATTATAGCCACACTGATATAGGTTCTAACATATTGATTTTTTTGGTCACAGCCTGGACTCTGGATTGAAAGTCCTACAGGAGATGGCTCACCAAGATGATACTCTCGGGCATAACATGTCCAGGACTTCAGTATGTGCATATATAACAAGTTTCTGTCTTACATAGCTTTGTTAATTATAAATTTATGGGCTTCCTATCACGTAGGTCTGTTGTGCATATCATTTTTCAGTTATTTATTAAATTGTTGTTTATGTTTTCTAGGATTCACTACAGCTCAGAAAGCACCTGCTGGTCCAGATGCTGATGATCAAAGGCAATGAAGCAGCTATAAACATCCCAGCTGAAATTACAGCATGCTTGAGGTTTTTGGAGGAATGACTATGGACTAATGCTAAATCGAATGTCGCAAATATAATAAGCTAATAGAACCTTGTCAGGGATCAAATTGAGATTTATCCTTTTGGCAGTATGAATAATGGATTTGATTATATATATGTAGAGAATAAACTGTTTGATGGCACCCTCTAGCTTCGTATTCGTTTAAACGTTGTCTGCTTGTTTTGGTTCTATCTAAATATTTTGGCTTCTATGTATATTTTGTACTATAATATCCGTGCGGTCAGGAGCAGGTTTGTTGCTCCAGGTGAACCAGAGGCATTTTGTAAAGGACCATTGCAGGTTCAGCCGGCAAATGAGGTTTTCAGTCATGCCTCACATCATATACTAACTCGTATCGTGTAACTCCATCCATACACACACTGCTATACGATACGAGGTTTACTTTGTCGGCAATCGTCACATGCCAGCTATGGAATAGCCAAAATAAAAACATGTTGCAATTGTGCATCTCTATCCTAATCCCGATGGATGCCTCGGGACACTTATCCGCATCACTGGAACCCCCAGAAAAGTGTTGCTTTAGCCTTCTCCTAGGATCATAATGTACACTGGAGTAAATCTTTCCTCTCTAAATCTGGCCAAAACCCATACTTCCAGGCTGGATCATCTGATATAGCTCTTCTCCTATAGGATCATTTGGTAGATCCATGAGAGCAGGTACACCTGGCTACTGTCAAAGAAAAAGAGAGAAGAGCCAAATCACCAGAGCAGCCATATCAAGCATGGGGAAGGAGAGAAGCAGTGGTGGGGCTGCTGCCTTGTGGGTGGAGAAGCAGATCTGGGAAGAAACAGATGCAGATGAGAAGGAGCAGGCAAGCACATCTAGCTACACTGATCTGCTGGAAGAGGGTTGCGCCAGAGGAGGATGGGGAGGAGCTGCAGCCAGAGAGGAGGGGGAGGAACTGTGGCCGGAGGGAGGAGGCTGGCGGCTGCCGCAGATCTGAGGAGGAAGCCTGTGTCAATGGTCCAGAGAAGAGACATGAGAGACCTCTCGCGTGGATTCTCTCTCTCTCTTTCCCCTTCTCATAACTGGTCGCACCTGAACCAATGTTTCCCGCGCTTGTGTTCCCGCCCAGGTCAGCTTTCTCGCGTGCAATCTCTATTTCCCTGCTTGACAGGCTAAGGCGTCTGATTGGTCTGAGGCGTGCAAGGCGGCGCTAAGGCGGACGCTTCAGACGCCTTACAGCCTAAGGCGGACGCCTTACGCAACTGTGTTAGGCAAGGCCTACGCCTTGAGCCTGGAGGGCGCCCTGACGCCTAGGCGTCGCCTGAACGACGCCTTACGGACGCCTTAAAAACATAGGTGTAGTGATTAATCATCCATTTCATTGAAAGTTCAGGTGGTCTTGGGGATCTCTATGTGGCAGAAGATAGAGATTTGGTGCCTTTTTGTTGCAAATATTTCTAGCTTTCTAGGTAGGCCAAGATTTCTCAACATTCTGCAATATTCAGTTGTTGTATGTTGTCTTAGGCTCACACCAAATGCTGAATTATAGCAGTGAATGTAAGTTGTATTCCATGTAGAGTACGTAGCAGATTTATAGCTTACTATACTTCTATAAATCCTACAACTCCCGTATTAACGCACGAACCATAAAGTCATGAATTATAATTGGCAAAAAGAACTATATACAACAACTGAGAAACTGGAATTAGTATTGGTTACCTTTGGCATTGGAAAACCATGGAGAAACTGGAATTGAAATCATTCATCGAACTTGTGTGGTCTCTGAGATATTACAACTGCAAATAGTATATTGAGACTGTACATTACTACGTAATTATGGAATTAAGTATTACTACAATCTGTTAAATCATACAAAATTAGCTAAGCAGGAAAATGATTAGTGTGCATGCCGTGAATTTAACTTTGTTGTAGCTAAACTTGGCATGCAAGCAATGAAAAGTTCTTTATTTAATTAATACAGTAATTTAATTCTTCTTAGTAAGTTATGATTTTTTTACATCTTTCCTAATTTATTAACAGGTCTGCATTTGATGGAAAACAATGGTATATATGGTAACAATGGTATATATGGTAGAATTATATTCAGCCATGATCTGCTACCCAGTTATTCTCCGCATGGGCTACCTATATATGTTATTCTCCTCTGCCATCCCTCCTCCCTCTCCTTGCTCTTCCTTCGGCCATCACAACAGCAGTCCTGGAGGAAAATTTCCCAAGGAGTACCTTGTGTAAGCAAGGAGCATCAAGAAGGCGAGTTGCTCTAGGCACGAACAATTCTGGATCTTTATCTTCTCTAAAAGTGTAATAGTTGTTATATTAGGATCATGTTTGGTTGATGTATAGTATCAAAAGTATGTTTTATCTTGCATTTTATGTATGTGGTGCTAAAATTTAGTGAACAGTCAAAAGTTGAACATCAAGTTAAGCAAACAGAACAATTTACCAGAGCAATCTATGCATTTGAGGACCTCATGGTTTTATCCATGCCTGTCTTGTAAGTCCATCTTAGTGATTCCATCAAGGAGCTCTCAGCAAGAATATCTAGGCTTGGGAAAGATCTGTCATGAGAAACGTAAAACATTTAAGGTATGTGCATAACTACAGGTAATAGATGATAACACCTAAAAAGTCTTCCTTTTGAAATCTTTAAAAATATACACAAGATGTTCTAAAATAAAAAAATATTGTGAAGATTTACAATCAAAGACTGTTTTGTCTATAACAAACTCATATTCCCAAGATATTCTTCATGGTGATGCACATGGGACATAGGGAACAACAAACTCATATTCCCTAGAAACTGTCACACGCTTTGCCGCGCCGTTCTTCATTCGCTGGGTCAATTTTTTGAGTGGTCATAGCATGATTGATCATTGGACTACATACTTGAGTCATGATGGGCACTTTGCCGCACAACAAAATTGGCTTTGTTGATCAATTTGACAAACACTTGGCCGATGTGAATGCTGACATAACAAAATTCTATTTCAGTGGGTAAATGAGTTATTTTAAGTAACACATTGCACAACACCTACATTAGGGCAATGTAAGAAAAGGACTAAAAAACAAATAACGTCTGCTTTAGACAGTGACAACTGGAAGCACACAGATTGTGCTGCTTTTACTTACTTTGATTGCTTGGTTGTGTGTCTTGTTCTCCTTACTTTGCACTGCCAAGAAGCAGCCTGTCCAATAAGCATATTCTCCAAGTTGTCTCCAAGTTCACGAACGAAAGTGCATGAAACCACAAAATACATCAACAACATGAAGAAATTAGTTTAAGCTCAACTCCAACAAATATAGTTTTCATCTTCTAGCTGACCATATAATAGTACAATATATCACAACAAGAAGAAGCAAAAGTGACTTTATTAAACATGTTGAAACTACCTTTAGGTTATCATGGTTAAATACCAAGATCCCAGTTCAGCCCAGTGTGTGTATAGTTAGCACAAATTCAAGAGGCGGTAGTAAGACACAACATTGTTTCCAGAAATTACAAGAAAGATCGAACAGTGACTATTTCATGATTAAAATGACAGCTTCATAACCAGATTAGAGTAACCAACATAAGCCGCCACAATGCAAGTAGAACGCCCGTGCGAAGAAACCAGAATAGAATTAGAGTAACCAACATTGTTTCCAGAAATTACAAGAAAGATCGAACAGGAACTCTAATCAGGAACCAATAACCATTCGAAGCAGACCACTTACTAAAATATATAAATTCTCAAATGAGCTCAATGAGCATCGATTGCCTCAAAAAGAAAGGCTTAAGTTTTCATATTTTTATTCAGTTTTGTTTAGGTTGGTTAGTTCAAAAACAGTGATGAGTTTTTGTGTGGATGATGTTTGTGCCATTTAGAAAAAAGGCTCTTAAGTTAAAAAAAATTCTTCATGTCTTGCTTCTGCACTGTGTCAGCATATACATATATTGTCCATATAAATAACATACAACAATAATGGGTCTCTATCCACCAGTGGACACTTGCAGTGTCACAGTCTACAAGAATCAGGCGCGGCGGGGAGGGGAATGAGAGAGGAGCGGGTGGGATTCACCATGGCGTGGAGGGGAGGTTCCTGGGAGAGATGGCAGTGGCGACACTGTTGCAGGGAAATGAGATGCGTCGGCAATCGGTGGCTGGCTGGCTGTGTGGGAAGAGTAGGAGGCGGCTGTGAGGCGAGTGAGAGAGGAGTGAATGTTTTTTTCTCCGTCAAGAAAAGAAGAAAATAGCCACTCTATGTGGTGACATCAATGTCACATGGTCTATCAAGTCGTCTTTAGGCTATTAGGCTTTTACTCTGCCACAATTGAATATCCACTACAATCAGGTTATGCTTTGGTATGGTGGGAACAATATTAAAAGGTATACACCCGCTTGGGTGTAATTTATTTTAGCAAATGTATAGCAAGATGCCATTTGCATCCCAAAGAGGTTAGTGATACAAGGCTCCGATGCATGACCATTATACTAGAAAAAGAAATAAGGGATGATGATTGTAATTATGCACCTTTGGAATAAAATTATCATTTACCTCGCAAAAGAAGAAAAGAAATGATGAAGGTGTAGTGTGTGACTTTGCGACACTTGATCGCTCTAAGTCAATGGTCACTAGGACTGAATTATAATCCAAGAAGCTAATCAGAAGGAAGGAAGACATGCTCGCAGCAGCATCACATAAGTAGGCGAGTGGGATGGAACCTGAGAGTCATAGTGTCAATCCTATGGTGGCCACCACACTCGGAGAGGGTGGCGGCACTGCGTTGAGTAGTGGGTCGCATTGCCTTGGCTGCACCCTCACGTAACGGTGTGCACTCCTTGGCACTGGGAATCGGTCTAGGGTGACCAGCCATGACGATGAAGGCGTATCCCTCCTCGCAGTGCCACACCACTCTGCCCAACGTTGTCCAAACCACATAAGAATGGGTCAGCTACATGGCTGGCACCAACAAACAGTTGCGGTCCCTTCTGCACCTCCCGGGTGGATCCACCTACCCAGGATGCCAGACCAGCGGGCACACTGGCTCGATGTCGAGATGGCGGCACGAGAAGTTTTCAGGGGTTGAAGGAGGTGTGCCACGTCATGGTAGGGAGAGAATGGGGCTGGCAATGCCATGGATGAGGGGGGGCGATGGAGAGAGGAGCGGATGGGCTACACCATTGGGTGGAGGGGTGGTTCCTGGGAGAGATGGCATCGACGATGTTGTGGCGGGGAGATGAGATGCGGCGATAACCGATGGTTAGCTAGTTTTGCGGGAATAGTAGGAGGCGGCTATGCGGTGAGTGAGCAGAGGAATGACTACTTTTTTCTCCATCAAGAAAAGAAGAAAGGAGCAGCTTCTATGCGGTGACATCAATGTCACATAGTCTAGCAAGTTATTTTAAGGAAAACACCAACCAAATGATCTAGAAGTAGCCTACAATATAAAGCTCACTAAAATCAGGATGTGACTTACATTGTACCACGGGAACGAAGCTAAAAAACAACATTTCTCACATTGTACGTAAATATCTTAAACACATCAAGTAGATCTTAGTTTATAAAAGATAATTAGTTGGATCACTGCTCTGTGTGTACACATCGTTCTATTAAGGTGTTTTTATCAACTTACATTACAAGTAAAGTGGATTTTCAATTACTTTTACGGGCTATCATTTCTATCAGTCATGGCCCGTAGCAACGCACGGGCATACATCATAGCACTGTCTGCTATTTAGTTTATTATATTTCCATAAAGTGCAGCTGGAATAAATGGGTGTCCTAAAAACACTAAGAAATCAAAATTACTAAGTAAAAAAATGTGCCATAACTTGTGCACAAGCCCAAGCCCAGCTATCAGGGCATAACCAGGAACCATATAATTAACCATAAGCCATGTAAATAACAATAGTAAGAACAGAATACCGATAAACTGAAACCATGATTACAGGCAGTGAGGAAATCAAACAAACTTCACCTTCTAATTATCCATGGCATAGGCATATCCATTAGCTAGGTTTTGATACTAATAATGCATTACAGTAGAATCAGCCTATATTTTCATTTATTTTACATTACATATGCAAGAACCTAAACAACCACATGCATAGCACACTGCGTCTACCTAGCTAATTGGTCATTTATTTAGCAGAAAAGCACGTCGTTTAACTAGCTAGCTAACAAATAACAATCACTGGAAGATTAGCATAGTAGCAGGTGAGTGAGGAGAGGGAGAGGGACGTTCTACCTGCTGGAGCAATGCGTCGTTGATCGCTCGCCTTGGAAGAAGAGGAGCAGAGGGCTTGGTGGCTATGTGCACCCATCCTCCTCAGGCCAGGGGCTGCAAAGTGCCCTCCTGCCGACATCGCCGTCTCGTCCGCGCCACTTGGAGATCTGCAGCAAAGGAAATCTGAACCATATTACATATAGATTTAGTCTGAGAGCAGAGGCGGCTTTATACATTAGCATGCCATGGGCAGGTGTAAACAACCATAGAGCAGAAATATGGCCATGAGAGCAGTAATAAGCCAAATCACTTGAAACAAACGAACTTAAAGACCAATGGTAATAACAGAATCTATTCATTGCTTGAACCATAAAATGTTGCTGCTTATTCATTCACTGAAGATACTTGAATCATGTGCATACATAGAAATTGAACCAAAACTGGTGATGTGTTTTCATCACTGGTGATTAGTTAGTAGGCTAATTGAATTGAGTGCAACAACTAATTACCAAAAAAGAGGCATGCTACGGTAATTATTACCATTGTCGTCATGGAGGGGCCATCTGTCTCACCTGCCGCGAAAGTGGTGGGGGTTCCGGAAGACGGCGGAGTGGTAGGCGATGTAGACCACAGGCTGCATCACTGTGGCCGTGTCTTGGCCGTCGGGGAGCAGTCTTTGCCTTGGCCCAGCCTGTGAGGCCGGGTCACGGCGCCTCGATAGAGCAGCGAGGAGAAGATCAGTTCAGGAATCATCAAAAAGAAAAGTAGAGGAGGAAAGGGGTCGGATCTGCGTACCGGAGCTGCTGGCGTTGTAGATCCAGGCACCGCGCTCCGCATCCACCGTCAAACTCGCCGGAGACTAGCACCGCCGCGGATCCGACCGGAGGGCGACGGGATCCAGCACCCGCGTCTGGGCGATGAAGCTCCATGCGTGCGTCGACAGCAGTCGCACGCGTCTCGCCGGAGCATGGTGCGGTGGTCGCGGCTAGATGGCTTGGTGGTTGCAGGCTCGTGGACGCGCGCCGCGATGCGGCGGGGGAAGGTCAGAGGGCGAGAGGTGAAGCCGGAGACTGGTGCGGTGGTTGCGGGCTCGGTGACGCGCGCCGCTATGCGGCGGGGGGAGGTGGGAGGGCGAGAGGTGGCGTCGGAGACTGGTGCGGTGGT
>NC_041383.1:393373654-393394512 GCF_002162155.2 Triticum dicoccoides | reverse complement strand
TGGAGGAAGAGGAGCGAGTGGGTGGATAAGGTAGGCGGCGGGGGAGGCGGGCCGACGCGGCGGGGTGGCGGGCCGACGCGCGGGGAGGCGGGCCGACGCGCGGGGGAGGCGGTCCGACGCGCGAGGGAGGTGGGCCGACGCCTAGCCCGTGATGCATTTGGTCTGGGCCTGGACGTGCTGTTTATGGGGAGTGTAATTCATTTTAGTTTTTTGTTTGTAATAGTTTACAAAAGTTTTTTTTTGTTGGACATTTGTTCATAGCCTACAAAAATATTTTAAATAATTATAAAATGACTAATTACTTATATATGAACATTGAGGTTTGTTGTTTATCCCGAGTTTCATGGGGTAGGACATTTATTTAGCCAACATTTATTTAAATAGGTATCCTTTTTTGCATAGAAAAAATTTCTGTTAGTTTCACTTTAATTTTTTAAATATATTATATATACAAATATGATGCAGTATGAAATACCATTTATATATCATCTTAAATATTTCATCATGGTATATTTGTTATTAGTGGACGTTTGATTTTTTTGTGTGTGATTATTTTTATACCTCACAAAATATCATATATATTTACAGTATACATACCTAGAATAGTAAATATGGTGCATAAAAATAAATATTTATATTCTTATGACATATACTTAGGGTATCACAAAACAAATCATATAAAAAATAAATATACTTGGTTAATGTTGGTTTGTTTGTTTTAGTTTTTGTATGGCAATTTTCCATAGCCAATACAAATAATTTAAAATAACTTAAGCAATTTCAGACGCTTAATTACTTATATATGAACATTATATTTTGTTTTTTGCCCCGATTTGTTGTGTTAGTAAAATGATCTAAGCGTCATTTTTTCCTAATATAACCAAATACTATTTTTATTAGCAGAGAAAACAGTTGTGTTGGTTTCACATTCAGATTTATCATATATTTTATATAATTTTATGATGCAGTAAAAAGTATTAATTATATTTCAGCATAGATATAAATTGATGGGTTCCGACATACTCACTGATGAAACGATGACAGACCACAATGAAACGCCACGAGAAGAGGTGCATATAGCTAACTTTCCTCTGTATGTATCTTATAGATGATAATACGGAAGGGCTTTCTTTATTTTTCTTGTTTTTTCAGAATACAGGAGACATGGATATGGACTTTGGAGATGCACGGATAGAATCCATTGAGGGTTCAGATGCGGTGACACTGAAAGGGTACGAAGTTTCACAACATAAAAATGTCGAAGAGGTTATATCTCATAACAAACCAAAAAAGGATGCTAATTTACATATTATCCCACAAGGTATTTTTTAATATTATTATCAATCTTATTTTCGTAATACTGTCTTTTGTGTTCAACTAATTTTGCTCATTTTGATTGTTAAGTTGGCTCATGTTTTTATGAATTCGACAGACTATGTTTGTACCGCTAGGGATATTACAGTCATTGAATCAATCAAGTCTGCCCCGAAGAATACCCAGTTTGTAGAAATTGGAGATGCCTTGTTATCAACCGACGATTTGGAATGCCTTATTAAAGATTATATATTCTTACATGACGGTGTAAGACCAATTGCATAAACTTTGTAATTAATAATACAAACAATATATAATATCATAAAATATAAATATAATCTAAATGTCCATTACAGGTGATAAATGCTTACATATATTGCATGCTTGCTCACGAACATCTACAAAACAGGACGGGTGAAAACGTACACATTATTAGCACGTTTGTATCGGGCCAGATAAAAAAAGACGGGGAAAGAGACATAGACCCATCAAAATATCGTCGCATCGTGCGTTATGTTAATAGTTATCTACAACAAGATATGGTTAGTTTTTGTCTTGTAATCCATGCATATAATTATGGATTTTTTTATTTAGTTCATATGTTTAATGATTTATTAATAACTATATCTAATTGTGGTTGTGACTTGTATCTTATTTACACCAGTTATTCATTCCGATTAACATGTCGGGCTACCATTGGTATCTAGCAGTTGCCAATGCCAAAAAACGAGAGATCCAAGTATTGGACTCACTTGGTGAGAATGTCAAACGCAATGACCTTGCTACAACGATAACTATCTATTTCTTTTCTCATCTTAGCATTTATTTTGTTTGACTTCATCCTTAACATATCTCATATATACATAAAAGTTAGTAGGGCTCGAGAAATGGCTGAAACTTGCAGAGCATAGTCCGGAGTTTATCAAAGGTCATAAGTGGCCTGATGTCAATGTTACAAAATGGACGGTTGTAGGGCAAATTCAGGAGGCAATACAAACCGATGGGTAAGCACTTGTATCAATAGTTTGTATGTGATATTCTAAAACATTATTTTATAATATTATAGCATATCATGTGGATTGTTTATGCTAAATTATATGGAATACTGGACACCACATGGACTGTCAGACCAGTTTACGCAGGTATTTCAGTTTTATACATTATCTCATAATGTTTTATCAAAATATCTTATAAATTGTTTTCAATTTTTTTAGGAGGATATGAAACATTTTCGACAAAAATTAGCAATTATTTTGCTCGATTCAGAGCTTAATAAGTTAAAAGGATGTCCCATGTACCATCAACCTCTTAACGAAGAAATTTTAGCTAATTCTGATCTTGAGATCCTGGATAGTCCATCTGACGTGGTCGAAGAGAAACGTCCCGCCCCAATCACTATCATTCCCACGGACCAACGTGAAATACTTGCCGGCCTCTGCAGCTACATCATGTCGATCAATGATGTTGAATGTTTGGAGTAAGTATCATGTATCAATATTTAATGTGCGGATGTATATTATTGTTCTTCTTACCATCCAAATTACAGAAAGGTGTGGGTCCGGAGCTCCACACCCGATCCAATGAGCTTAAGTCTTAAGAAACTTCAGTGCATACTTAACATGGAGCAGTCCATGGACAATGATTGCTTCAACACCGCCGTGCTTTTGCTGGCATGTGACGAGGGAGTATTGTTCAGAGACCCTCCTATACACTACATGGATCTACGATTTTGTGTAAGTTACCGTAACTCTTCATTCTAGGTGCCATTAGTATCAACATGTTGAAACAATATTTTTTTTCTTCTACTTAGTCCATGCTGCTAGAGTCAACACGAGGTCAGAAGTTTTGTGAGAAGGAAACTATCCAGACGTTGGCAACATTATTTGATAGCTGGCCTGGGATGGAGACCGACATCTCATCTTGTAATAAGGTAAATAAAATATTTTGACCATTGTTATCATGGTTTGTTTTTATTTCTAATAGCTCCACTTGTAGATTTATCTTCCCTATGCATCCATCGGCCGATACATCCTGTACATCATCGACAAAGAGGCACGTCGTCTACATATTATGGATCCTATTCAATCATCACAATTGTCAGAGGATAAAAACTTGAGGCATTCACTGAAATTAAAAAGTTTTTCAAGGGATTTTAAAGAAGCACTCGAAATAAAGCTGCCTGGGTGGAATTCTGATACATCTAAATGGCATCGTTTATTTCCGGCCGGTGTTCCAACGAGTATAGACGGGTAATGAATTCATAATAAGAATATTTACTTTTGTTATCATTATATTATTTATAATATTAACTTAGTGTTTTCCAGGAATGTGTCTGGCTATTTTGTTTTTCATTTTATGCTCTGGTGGAACGGTAAAGAATTGGTCAAGCCGGTTTGCGCGGTGAGTATTGTGGGTTACATGTTTTAAGACCTTCTCCGTGGATTTTTCATACTAACTACATTTATTTTTTCTGTAGGATGGGTATGAATTGAGGAAGCATTTTTTATTATACTTGCTAAAACATCGCGGGAATGAAGCTAGAGGAAACTTTCCTGATATTGTGAAAGAATTTCTTAAGCGCATCATCTAGATATTAATTTTTTTGTAATAGATGTTAAGTTGTAACATCACTCAGCTTGTTACATTGCAATAATGGACTTCAGTTTGTGTTATATTGTCTGTATGTGTGGATTTTAACATGTAACTCTGGTAAACTATTTCAAGAGCCCGTGGCAACGCACGGGCACTCTACTAGTTTTGTTGATTTGTGTGATATGAAGAAAGATACGGATAACAATATTGTCAAATTGAAGTTATTTCCGTTTTCACTTAGAGATCGTGCTAAAGTTTGGTTTTCGTCTTTGCCTAAAAATAGTATTGATTCTTGGAACAAGTGCAAAGATGCTTTTATCTCTAAGTATTTTCCTCCCGCTAAGATCATAACTCTTAGGAACAATATCATGAATTTTAAACAACTTGATCATGAGCATGTTGCCCAATCTTGGGAAAGAATGAAATTGATGCTTCGCAATTGCCCTACTCATGGTTTGAATTTATGGATGATGATACAAAATTTTTATGCCGGATTGAATTTTGCTTCTAGAAATCTTTTAGATTCGGCCGCGGGAGGCACGTTTATGGAAATTACGTTAGGAGATGCTACAAAATTGCTTGATAATATTATGGCTAATTATTCTCAATGGCACACCGAAAGATCTTCTAATAAAGAAGTGCATGCTATAGAAGAAATCAATGTTTTGAGTGGAAAGATGGATAAACTTATGAAGATGTTTGCTCCTAAAAATACTCCTCTTGATCCCAATGATATGCCTTTGTCTACCTTGCTTGAGAATAATAATGAATCTATGGGTGTGAATTTTGTTGGTAGGAATAGTTTTGGAAACAACGCGTATAGAGGGAATTTTAATCCTAGGCCTTATCATAGTAATCCTTCTAATAATTATGGAAATTCCTACAACAACTCTTATGGAAATTTTAATAAGATGCCCTCTGAATTTCAAAGTAGTGTTAAAGAGTTTATGAGTTCACAAAAGAATTTTAATGCTTTGCTTGAAGAGAAATTGCTTAAAGTTGATGATTTGGCTAGGAACGTTGATAGAATTTCTCTTGAAATTGATTCTTTAAACCTTAGATCTATTCCTCCTAAACATGATATCAATGAGTCTCTCAAAGCCATGAGAATTTTCATTGATGAGTGCAAAGAAAGAACTGCTAGGATGCGTGCTTCCAAAGATGCCTTTATAAAAGCGTGTTCTTCCAATTCCTATGAAAATCAAGATGAAGATCTAAAAGTTATTGATGTGTCCCCCATTAAATCTTTGTTTTGCAATATGAATCTTGATGAAACTGAATATGATCTTCCTTTACCTAGAAGGCGTTCTAAGAATTCGGAGTTTCTAGATCTTGATGATGAAATTGATGAAAGTGGGATTGAAATAAATAAAAACCGTGATGTCGCTAAACCCACTATTTTGGATCTCAAGGAAGTTAATTATGAAAATTTCTCTTTGATTGGTTGTATTTCCTTGTTGCAATCCGTGCTAGATTCTCCTCATGCTTATAGTCAAAATAAGGCCTTTACCGAACACATTGTTGATGCCTTGATGCAATCTTATGAAGAAAAACTTGAGTTGAAAGTTTCTATCCCTACAAAACTCTATGATGAGTGGGAACCTACTATTAAAATTAAAATTAAAGATTATGAGTTTCATGCTTTGTGTGATTTGGGTGCTAGTGTCTCTACTATTCCCAAAACTTTATGTGATTTGCTAGATTTTCGTGATTTTGATGATTGCTCTCTAAACTTGCATCTTGCCGATTCCACTATTAAAAAGCCTATGGGGATAATTAATGATGTTCTTATTGTTGCAAATAGGAATTATGTGCCCGTAGATTTTATCGTTCTTGATATAGATTGCAATCATTCATGTCCTATTATTCTTGGTAGACCTTTCCTTAGAACGATTAGCGCAATTATTGATATGAAGGAAGGGAATATTAAATTCCAATTTCCCTTAAAGAAGGGCATGGAACACTTCCCTAGAAAGAAAATAAAATTACCATATGAATCTATCATGAGAGCCACTTATGGATTGCCTACCAAAGATGGCAATACCTAGATCCATCCTTGCTTTTATGCCTAGCTAGGGGCGTTAAACGATAGCGCTTGTTGGGAAGCAACCCAATTTTATTTTTTGTTTTTTGTTTTTGCTTCTGTTTAGGAATAAATAATCATCTAGCCTCTGTTTGGATGTGGTTTTGTCTTTTAATTAGTGTTTGTGCCAAGTAGAACCTATAGGATAACCTACGATGATAGTTGATTTGATTCTGCTGAAAAACAGAAACTTTGTGCGCACGAATATAATTTTGTTAAATCACAGGAACGTGATTTTGGGTTGATTCTTTTTGCTGTTGTTCAATAAACAAATTGTCCAGGACTTCTTAGTTTCGTATAAGTTTTAGAGTTCCAGAAGTTTGCGTTAGTTACAGATCGCTACAGACTGTTCTATTTTTGACAGATTCTGTTTTACGTGTGTTGTTTGCTTATTTTAATGAATCTATGGCTAGTAAAATAGTTTATAATACATGGAGAAGTTGGAATACAGTAGGTTTAATACCAATATAAATAAATAATGAGTTCATTACGGTACCTTAAGTAGTTCTTTGTTTTCTTTCTCTAACGGAGCTCACGAGATTTCTGTTGAGTTTTGTGTTGTGAAGTTTTCAAGTTTTGGGTGAATTCTTCTGATGGATTATGGAACAAGGAGTGGCAAGAGCCTAAGCTTGGGGATGCCCATGGCACCCCCAAGATAATCCAAGTACACCAAAAAGTCAAAGCTTGGGGATGCCCCGGAAGACATCCCCTCTTTCGTCCACTTCCATCGGTAATTTACTTGGAGCTATATTTTTATTCACCACATGATATGTGTTTTGATTGGAGCGTCTTGTATTATTTGTATATTTGCTTGTTAGTCTACCACAATCATCCTTGCTGTACACACCTTTTGAGAGAGCCATACATGAATTGGAATT
This sequence comes from Triticum dicoccoides, assembly GCF_002162155.2. NCBI lineage: Eukaryota > Viridiplantae > Streptophyta > Magnoliopsida > Poales > Poaceae > Triticum > Triticum dicoccoides. The sequence goes on along the minus strand of NC_041383.1, from coordinate 393,387,645 downwards.
TGTTAGAATACTCTATGTGCTTCACTTTTATCTTTTGAGCTTGATAGTTTTGCTCATAGTGCTTCACTTATATCTTTTGAGCGTGATAATTTTTGCTCTAGTGCTTCACTAATATCTTTTAGAGCACGGTGGTGGATTTGTTTTAAAGAAACTATTGATCTCTCATGCTTCACTTAGATTATTTTGAGAGTCATTAATAGCATGGTAATTTGCTTAATGTTAATATACTTGGTGTTCAAGATATGTGAAACTTTCTTTTGAGTGAATTGAATACTAAGATAAGTTTGATGCTTGATAATTGTTTTGAGATATGGAGGTGATAATATCAAAGTCGTGCTAGTTGGGTGATTATGAATTTGGGAAATACTTGTGTTGAAGCTTGCAAGTCCCGTAGCATGCACGTGTGGTTAAAGTTGTGTAACAAATTTGAAACATGAAGTGTACCTGGCTTGTGCCTCCTTATGAGTGGCAGTCGGGGACGAGCGATGGTCTTTTCCTACCAATCTATCCCCCCAGGAGCATGCGCGTAGTACTTGATTTTTGATGACTTCTAAATTTTTGCAATAAGTATATGAGTTCTTGTGACTAATGTTGAGTCCATGGATTATACGCACTCTCACCTTTCCGCCTTTGCTAGCCTCTTCGGTACCGTGCATTGCCCTTTCTCACCTTGAGAGTTGGTGCAAACTTCGCCGGTACATCCAAACCCCGTGATACGATACGCTCTATCACACATAAAACCTCCTTATATCTTCCTCAAAACAGCCACCATACCTACCTATTATGGCATTTCCATAGCCATTCCGAGATATATTGCCATGAAACTTCCACCATCATCATCATGAAATACGTTACTTTTGTCATATTGCCATTGCATGATCATGTAGTTGACATCGTATTTGTGGCCAGGCCACCATGCATTATTTTTCATACATGTCACTCTTGATTCATTGCACCATCCTGGTACACCGCCGGAGGCATTCATATAGAGTCATATCTTGTTCTAAGTTTCGAGTTGTAATCCTTATGTTGTAATCAATAGAAGTGTGATGATCATCATTATTGGAGCATTGCCCAAAAAGGCCAAAAGAAAAAAAGAAAGGCCCAAAAAAATATAAATAAAAAGGGCAATGCTACTATCTCTTTTTCCACACTTGTGCTTCAAAGTAGCACCTTGTTCTTCATATAGTGAGTCTCATATATTTTGCTTCAAAGTAGCACCTTGTTCTTCATGTAGTGAGTCTCATAAGTTGTCTTCTTATACTAGTGGGAATTTTTCATTATAGAACTTGGCTTGTATATTCCTACGATGGGCTTCCTCAAATGCCCTAGGTCTTCGTGAGCAAGCAAGTTGGATGCACACCCACTAGTTTTCTTTTGTTGAGCATTCATAGCTCTAGTGCATCCGTTGCATGGCAATCCCTACTCCTCATGTTGACATCAATTGATGGGCATCTCCATTGCCCGTTGATTATCCTCGTCAATATGAGACTTTCTCCCTTTTTGTCTTCTCCACACAATCCCCATCATCATATTCTATTCCACCCATAGTGCTATGTCCATGGCTCACGCTCATGTATTGCGTGAAGGTTGAAGAAGTTTGAGATTATTTAAGTATGAAACAATTGCTTGGCTTGTCATCGGGGGTATAGAAGTTGGGAACAACTTTGTGTGACGAAAATGATGCATAGCCTAACTATATGATTTTGTAGGGATGAACTTTCTTTTGCCATGTTATTTTGAGAAGACATGATTGCTTTGATTAGTATGCTTGAAGTATTATTATTTTTGTGTCAATATGAACTTTTGTCTTGAATCTTTCGGATCTGAATATCCTTATCACAATTAAGAAGATTTACATTGAAATTATGCCAAAGTATCACTCCGCATCAAAAATTCTTTTTTATCATTTACCTACTCGAGGACGAGCAGGAATTAAGCTTGGGGATGCCTGATACGTCTCCAACGTATCTATAATTTTTGATTGCTCCATGCTACTATATCTACTATTTTGGACTATATTGGGCTTTATTTTCCACTTTTATATTATTTTTGGGACTAACCTATTAACCAGAGGCTCAGCCCAGAATTGCTATTTTTTGCCTATTTCAGTGTTTCGAAGAAACGGAATATCAAACGGAGTCCAAACGGAATGAAACCTTCGGGAACGTGATTTTCTCACCGAACGTGATCCAGGAAACTTGGACCCTACTCCAAGAAGTGCCAGAGGCAGTCACGAGGGTGGAGGGCGCCCCCCCTACCTCGTGGGCCCCCTGTTGCTCCACCGACGTACTCCTTCCTCCTATATATACCTACGTATCCCCAAACGATCAGAACAGGAGCCAAAAACCTAATTCCACCACCGCAACCTTCTGTATCCACAAGATCCCATCTTGGGGCCTGTTCCGGAGCTCCGCTGGAGGGGGCATCCACCATGGAGGGCTTCTACATCAACACCATAGCCCCTCCGATGAAGTGTGAGTAGTTTACTTCAGACCTTCGGGTCCATAGCTAGTAGCTAGATGGCTTCTTCTCTCTTTTTGGATCTCAATACAATGTTCTCCCCCTCTCTCGTGGAGATCTATTCGATGTAATCTTCTTTTTGCGGTGTGTTTGTTGAGACCGATGAATTGTGGGTTTATGATCCAGTATTATCTATGGAAAATATTTGATTCTTCTCTGAATTCTTTTATGTATGATTGAGTTATCTTTGCAAGTCTCTTTGAATTATCCTTTTTGGTTTGGCCAACTAGATTGGTAGTTCTTGCAATGGGAGAAGTGCTTAGCTTTGGGTTCAATCTTGCGGTGTCCTTACCCAATGACAGAAAGGGTTGCAAGGCACGTATTGTATTGTTGCCATCGAGGATAACAAGATGGGTTTTTTATCATATTGCATGAATTTATCCCCTACATCATGTCATCTTGCTTAAGGCGTTACTTTGTTTTTAACTTAATACTCTAGATGCATGCTGGATAGCGGTCGATGAGTGGAGTAATAGTAGTAGATGCAGAATCGTTTCGATCTACTTGTCTCGGACGTGATGCCTATATACATGATCATTGCCTAGATATACTCATAACTATGCTCAATTCTGTCAATTGCTCAACAGTAATTTGTTCACCCACCGTAGAATATCTATGCTCTTGAGAGAAGCCACTAGTGAAACCTATGGCCCCCGGGTCTATTCTCATCATATCAATCTCTATCGCTTTATTTACTTGCTTTGCTTTTACTTTGCCTTTTACTTTTTACTTTGCATCTATCTATCAAAAATACCAAAAATATTATTTATCTTCTCTATCAGATCTCACTCTCGTAAGTGACCATGAAGGGATTGACAACCCCTAATCACGTTGGTTGCGAGTAGCTATTGTTTTGTGTAGGTACGAGGGACTTGTGCGTGGTCTCCTACTGGATTGATACCTTGGTTCTCAAAAACTGAGGGAAATACTTACGCTACTTTGCTGCATCATCCTCTCCTCTTCGGGGAAATCCAACGCAGTGCTCAAGAGGTAGCAGCACTTCATTTGACAGGGCCACTGTGGCTAAGGCACGCTGAGACCCGGTGTAGAGTTGTTCCACCAGCGTGTAAACCGCCTTTAGCTTGATCAGCATATCTTGATTAAGATTTGAACTCCTGGGGCCTGCATAGCAATGTTAGGTGAGCTAATGACAATTTATATGATCACTAGAAAGATTCAAATATTTGACACTTGCAGGGCGACTTACCAAAGATTGCTGAGACCATTTGAGAGACATGGCGCTTTAAGCCGGATAATTCATCGGTCGCCTCTTCAAGAGCCGCCTCTGCTTTCTCAGCTCGATTGATCAAAGCAATCTTCTCGTGGTTCTTCAAGTCATATACTTCTGATTCAAGTTGACTGGTGGTGGCTTGTACAAATACCGGGTTAAAATCATGACTATTAGCATATAATACTAAAGTCCCAAGCCTTTTGCAAGCAACAACACTTGGCACTTGGGGGCTAATGTCTACCGAAGAATTTTATCTAGGTGGCGGGTCATGAGATCTACAACATATTCATCATACGCAATAGACTTGGGGGCTAGCGTAGTAAGGGTAATCCAATGAAGAGAAGAGATTGTACCTCAAACTTCTAGTGCATCTGCTTCACCATGTCAATTTTGACGTCATGGCTGCTGTGTACTTGGCTCATATAGACAGGAAAAAACTTCTCCAATACTCATGTGAGTATAATCAACAACATCAAACTTGGCCTTGCAATGTTCCAGGTGTTCTTCTTTGGCAGAACATTTGGCCAGCACAGTTGGTCTCCCCAGCTTAATGTAACCGGTCTTGGTGATCTCGACATGAGGGTCTTGAGGATCATCTGTCCTGGCCGGGCTAGGGACCTCCGGGTTTTCAGAGCCATCAGCGGCTCGCTCGGCAGGCGGGTCAGCAATCGGCGTTGGTGTGTCATGAGCTGGCTCAGGTGGCGGCTCATGAGTTGAGGTTTCAGGTGTGGCCGTTCCAAGTTCCGGCTCTTTGAAGATCGGTTCTTCAGTCGGCTTGTTCTTGTTCATCTTTTTGCTGGGCTTTGCTTTTCCGTTGTGTAAGATCAAAAGGGCAGCGCAAATACAACGAATTGAGACAAATACAGGATAAGCAGGTTATCATTACCCTGGAGCGGTCTTGAAAGCCGGCAAATTGGACTGCATTGAGTCGCCGGAGGAAGGTGAAGTTTCCTGATAATTCGAGTTAGAATAATTGAGTGGTTGACGAGTGAGACCCGCCAAAGGATAAAAGAGATTTAAATTGGAGGTGACCTCATTCTGGCGCTTCCTTGGTGTATTTGGTAAGCCGGAGGAGAGTTCCGCATCCTTGCTGGTCCGGGTCTGCCTCCGGCTCTCATGAATCTGTCGCTTCAAAAGAAATTGAGGATCTTGATAAGCTAAGGGATGTGAAAATCTTACTTTCCGGGTTACTCTTCGGATTTTCTGTCTTGGCAAAGGCTCGGAGTCAGAGGAAATGATAGTTACCTCTTCATCCTTGCCATGACTTGTTCCTGTGTCCTTCTGCTGATAATCACTGTCAATAAGATGGTTAAAAAAGGAGCCAAGAGAGTCAAGGGCTACCTCCGACTCAGAAGTATCTTCTAGCCGAAGCAAGTCAGAGACGGTGGCCTTCTTGCCCTTCTTCTTTGTAGCCTCTTTCCTGGCGGCTCTCTTGGCTTTCCTGGCCTTCTTCGCAGCCTCATGATCATATTTAGCTTTCCAGAATTTATCACCAGCCTGTGAAAATCAGCAAAGGTATGAATAAAGATGAAACATCAAAAGGTGAAGGTAATTTATTCTAATGGGCAGCAGCTTACCGCTGGAGCCGGGTTAGCTTCGTAGAAGGGGCTTAAGCCCACCTTACCACGGTCTGCTAGGCTTTCATTCAGGAGAGACTTGGTCATATCGTTGATGACGTGATCAGGCAAATAGTCAGAACTGTGTTGCAGAGGGTCATCTTTCTTGCCTGTGTAGGTGCACATCAGGCCGGGGCGGCGGCTCAATGGAATGACCCGCCAGGCAAGCCAAACCCTGACTAAATCGATGCTAGTTAGCCTGTTCCCCAGAAGAGCCTTGATTTTAGCCAGGGTGGGGGTGAGTGTCTTGCATTCGGCGGCTGTTATCTTATCAGGAAGTGGATGTTTGGACTCCAGACGCAGAGCACGAAAGCCAGGCAGAGGATTTTCATCAGTCGGAGAAGTGTCTTGACAATAGAACCATGTCTGATTCCAGTCTTTGGGATGACTTGGTGGGTTGGCATAAGGAAAAATTACGTCTCTCCGACGTTGGATCGAGACACCACCAAGTTCCAAGCTTTGTCCATTGGCACACGCATTCTGGCGGTTCAAGTAAAATAACTCTCTGAAGAGTAGTATGTCGGGTTCTTCTCCAAGATATACTTCACTAAACACTTGAAAATTGCAAATATTAGACACGGAATTGGGTTCGATGTCTTGAGGACGGAGGTCAAAGAAGTGCAGGACGTCCCTGAAGAATTTTGAGCCGGGTGGTGAAAAACCCCCGGTTCATATAATCAGTGAAGATGATGACCTCCCCCGCTTTGGGTTGGGGAATTTCCTCCGTTGGGTCAGGAGCACGATAGGACATAACTTCCTTCTTCGGCGGATAGCCGGTCTTCACAAAGTCATCAAGTGTACTGTCTGTGACGATGGATTTGACCCAGTTGCACGAAGTGGGTGGTTTGGGTGCCATTGTGACGAAAGCCTAAGAACGAGTAAAAAAATTCGGTTCAAATTTAAGCCGGAGAAAAAATTATTACAGTGCATATTCAAGATGGCGGCTTATAAAGGGGCCTAATGGTATAAGGCTAATTATGTCAGATTATTTAAGCCGCCATGAGCGCCATAAGCAGTTAAGTTATCTAAATTGCCATGGACGGTCAAGAGTATCAATTGAGCATTGCCTTTTCAAGCCGGTGATAAGAGTCGCCATGGCTAGATGGATCTAACAAATACAGTTTTTGCCTAAGTGTTGCATAAACAAGTTTCACATGTTGCAGTAATTATTTTGGATCAAACGGTTGTTCAGGAAAGAAAATATTCTAGACCTAAAAACGTGGTACAGATGAGTTCGTGAGTTCTAATGAGGCTTCTTTGCAAGAAAAAGGGATCTGCTAGTATCAAAAATGGATGCGAAACAACTACCACATAAGTTCCATACTGCTTTTGGATCAAATGAGGCCGCGATGGAAGAACTACGAAGAAACCGTGATGAACCACGAAGAACACATAGGAACTTGCGAACCCTAATGCAGATTTGAGGTGCGGGAAGGAGAAGACTTACAGCGGCAGATCTACTGCGGAGGGTCGCCGCCGTTCTCTGGACTGACTCAGGTTGATGCAGCGGCCGAGGTCGAGGAAGACAAGGTGCGCTGCGGCGGCGGCGGAGCTCGAGCGGCAGTAGGGTTTCGAGAGGAAGAAGATGAGGAAAGGGGAGAATGAGGAAAGACCTGGTCGTCTCTATTTATAAGGGAAGACTGATAAGTGGGTGCAAAAAACGAGGAGGCCGAAAACATGGTTATCCAGCTACAAGGACGCCTTGATTCTCGGGATGGTCATTAAGATAAAGATCCGTTGAGATATGTTGGACAAAACATGCATTAATGGCATATGACGTCATGGCGGGTCACCACAAATCCAAAGGATGACGTCATGGCGGGTTACAAAAATTTCATAAGCAAAGAGCAGAAGATTTTTCTTAAGTGTCAAAGATTGACATGAACCAGTTCAAATCAATCTGGGGCCTAATGTTGGGGATATAACTATTTGGTATAACCCGCCCAGGAGGGGCCGGGTTATACCTATGAGTACTCTTGAAGCCCAAGAGCAAGCTTGAAGATGGCGGTTCAGTTAAGGGCCCAAAGCCCATAGGCGACTTAAGGCCCGTAGAGATAAACCGCCATATGTACATGACTTGTATTGTAAGGCAAGAATAGTTAGAGACCGAGCCAGACACTGTTTATGAGCCGCTGGGCGTCGACCTCTGTATATAAAGGGACGACCCGGCAGCGGTTCAGGGCAAGTAACATCAGATTGAGAGCTAGGTCAAGCGATTTCGCTCCCTGGTGATCGAGACATAAGCAATCCCCCTCAAAACTGGATCGTAGGCTTTTACCTTCACCGTAAGGGGCCGAACCAGTATAAACCCCGTGTCGTTTGTCCCGATTAACCCCTTTAAGCTTCCTAGTTGCGATGGCTCCACGACTAAGTCCTTCCACTAGGACATTTGACATGACAATTCCACGACATGGAGAGAGCTATGTTTCCCACTATGTTGCATATCCAAGGATCTTTGGGGACATATATCCCTATTTATGGTCCACAGATGAGGAGATTGAAGACGCGAGCGGAGATGAAGGCGATGCCTCCACTACCTCAACCAGGGGATATGCATGTGGAATTCAAGAAGTCGATCCTTCCCAACTTGGCGAACAAATCTAATATCCAATTTATCCCGTCCCGTTTTCTGCAGGAAAGCAAGAAGGCATTATGTAAAAAGATATTGAAGCTTGAGCAAGAAAACGACTATTTGAGGGAGGACATTTTCGTCCTCAAGCGTAAGCTTGAGAAGAAGAATACTTCATCATTACCACCATCACCGGCAAAAAAAACTTGAGTACACGGGTATGGGAACTCCCCTTGTCTTTCGCCAAGCTTGGGGGAGATGCCCCAGTATCATCATCGCCATCACTTTTATTATCTTTACCAATTTTAGTTTGATCCTTAGTTGTTTCGTTATTTAGTTGAATAAAAGTTTAGTATGATCTATTTTCAAGTGCTAGTTTCGTGATCTATCCATCTATGTAATCAAGTTGAGAGTTATATAATAAAGATTAATTTGAGTTTTTGCTTCTTTACTTTTATGTTTCAATCATAACAATGAAAAAGATCATATGCTAATCTTATGGAAAGTAATGACGTCACATAAAGAAAACTATAAGTGGTAAAATTTATTGAAAGTTGACAAACATAGCATTGGTCAATGATGCAACTCGTGAAAGAATTAATAAGGGAAGAGAAGATTCACACGCAAATATACTACTCCCTCCGTCCCAAAAATTTTGTCTTAGATTCGTCCAGATACGGATGTATGTAATACTAAAACGTGAGTTGATACATCCGTATTTAGACAATCTAAGACAAGAATTTTGGGACGGAGGGAGTATCTTGGACATATTTTATGATTGTGAGCCCCCATTAAATGTTTTAAGTCAAATTGTTGACATTGGATAGGGAAGGCAACGCAATGATTTATGATTGTTTATATTCATATAGAAGTTATATTGTCATGGATCCTCTAACATGTGGTGCTTGCTCAATATCTTTGCTAGCCAAAAATCCGCACTAAGTAGAGATACTACTTGTGCATCCAAAACCCTTTAAACTAGTTTCATGTAATAAGAGTCCACCATACCTACCTATGGATTAAATAAGATCCTTCAAGTAAGTTGTCATCGGTACATAAGGCAATAAAATTGCTTCTAAATATGTATGATCTTTTATTGCAAGGGAAAATAAGCGTTTGTACGAGCTTGTGATGGTAAAAAAATAAAAGCGACGGACTGCATAATAAAGGTTGCTATCATAAGGGGCAATATAACGTGACGTTCTTTTTCATTAAGAGCTTGTGCATCCAAAAATAAAAAGCGAATGACAACATCCGCTTCCCTCTGCGAAGGGCTTATCCTTTACTTTTATGTCTTTACTTTTATGAATTTACTTTTTATGCAAGAGCCAATAGTATCCTTCCCTATTACTTTTTTTTATTTTTTTATTTTGCAAGCATCATGTGGTGGGGAAAGATTTAGGCATGTATACCTAGTTGGTATGAGTGATCATGAGTTATTATTGTTGACATCGCCCTTCAGGTGAATAGGTTGGGAGGCGAAATTATAAGCCGCTATCTTTCTTTGTGTCTGGCTGAAACCTTTTTTCTCCATATATATCGTGTGAGTGTTAGCAATCATAGATGATTAGGTGATGGTTGAGTATGTGGACTTGCTAAACAAAGCTCCAACATGAGACCCTTCCTGAAAAGATGATGAATTGCGATTGTATTGTTGACTGAGAATATAGTTTGTTAGTTTTCAAGAAAGTTTATTATTTATACTTTGATATTGTGGTGAATTGTTACTTGCTCATGAGAAGTTTTATGATAATGTATAGTGTTGTTATAATAATGATCATGATGCTACTATTTCTGTATTTTGTTTTTATCGACACCTCTCTCTCTAAACATGTGGACATGATTATCGATATCGGTTTTCGCTTGAGGGCAAGCGAGGTCTAAGTTTGGGGGAGCTGATATGTCCATTTTGCATCATGTTTTCGTACTGTTATTTATATTATTTTCAAGCAATATAACACTTGGTGGAGCGATTCTAATGCCTTTTCTCTCATAATATGCAAGGTTTATACAAAGAGGGAGATTACCGGCAGTTGGAACTCTGGACCTGGAAAAGCTATGTCAGAGATACCTATTCTGCGCATCTCCAAATGAGTTGAAATTTTACGGAGACTTATTTTGGAATAAATAAAAATACTAGCACAAAGAAGTACTAGAGGGGGCCACCATAGGTACAAATACGGTTGAGGCAAACTGTGATGACATTCTGATAGGTTACACACCCGGTGACACAGCAGTCAAGAAGTTTATTGAAGATGTGTTCCCATCGCTTCAGGTGAATGCATCATCTGGTTCCTACATGAGCACATGTGCTATTGTTTCTACCAAGAATTAGCATGTGGACGACCTGGATGCAAAGATGATTGACATATTTCTTCGCCAAGAAAAGGTATAGTACAATTTTGATTCCGTCAGTGATGATGCATTCAATATCTGCACAATTGACTTTCTAAACAACCTCACTCCGAATGGCTTACCCCACATGTTCTAATAGTTAAATTCAATTGCCATGTCATTCTACTCTAAAACCATGACCCACATAAAATAAAGATTGATGATTAGAGCATTCCAAAATAATGCAATTGACGGTGAGATTATTGGTGGACAAAATGCTAGAAAAAGATTGTTCAGCCCTAGGATCCCTTTGGCACCCTCGAAGGATATTTTACTTTCTTTGAAGTTGAAGAGGAAACAGCTCCTTATCCGTTTGTTTTACAATGATCATGAAAAAAGCCGAGGGAAAACCATCCCAATTGTTGGTGTTTACCTTCCTGAGCACGTATTTTTTGCATGACCAACTTTATGTTGCACTGTGAAAGGGCGTGTCAAGGCAAACAACTCGGTTTCTGGCAAAGCCAAATAAAGAAATAGATCCCATGGGTAAAAGCACCAAGAACATTTTGTACAAAGTTGTCTTGGAGGGATAACACAAGTTTGCTCCCCAAACTCTCCAAACTTTGGATTCCTATACGTATGATAGCTTTTTTGGAGTAACATTATATATGTTTCCAATTGCAACTTTCCTATACAAAGATTTCTACTCCCACCTGTAGGCACCATAGAGGGTCTATAATCATTAAGCTCCACTGCCGGTCATTACTTTTATGCTTTCACTACTTAGTTTTTTTACCTAATTTTACAATATGCAATCTATTTCCACTGTTGTGTTTTACATTATGTATTTTGTTATGTATTTGCATACTTTTTGCATAATGTGGATCCAAATTGCAAAAGGAAAACCTTTGTCCAAAATATGAGTCCAAGGTGTCCTGGTGTATATGGAAGTACAATATAACTTGTACTAAATCCTTTCTTAGCTTCTTTTACTGATCTTTTGCAAGAACTTGTAGAGGCAGCCTTCCTTCTCCCCTGATCTCAAAGGACTCGCCGTGACTGCCCGGGTCTCCATCTCCCCCATGATGCAATGCTTGCAGGATTGAGCGTCTTCCCCCCATCATCTCCTCTCGCAAGTATGAGCTGCTTGTGCGTGAGCTAGGTGTCAGAGACACGCCTGAACTTGCAGCGACTGACTAAACCCAATTCAGCATCGTGTGGGTTCATTTTGGCTTTGGAACCAACATTGGATTCAGTAGGTTTCATACCACCACCTAACATCCTAACTCTACATTCAGTTTGTAATCCGGGTATCTACCATGTTGAGTTGCATTTAGCCATGCTGCTGCAATGGCCATACGAGAAGGCATGGAACACATGCATGTATGCTCTAGACTAGAATCTGAATTTCGGAGAAGCTTATTTGAGTTGATTACTATTGAATTGTGTATGGGCTTATTTTTGCTGTGGGCTATAGCCGACTCGGGCATGGGCCCAGACCCACGTCTCCCTACCCGATCGGCTATATATTGAAGGCGTAGACAACCCTAGCCGTCATCCAAATCATATCGCGTATGTTCTACCTCCTCGGGCATAACCCCGCTCTTTGTGATCCTGCAGCGGAAGAATAACGGTTAGGTTTTCGGGGAGCGTCTCAGGCTCAACTGCTTGTTATTGTTTGTCTCGGTCCTCTACTCCGACAACGTCCTCGACCTCCCCAACTTCGCGTGGGTGAAGGCCGCCAGAAAGAAGGCTATCGATGATGTTGTTGCTGCCACTGTGGCTTTGACCTGGTCAACCGGAGGGTATGATCTATTCATCATTCTCATGTTTATTCTTGTGTTAACCGTATTATATGTTTACATAGATGTGTAGGTATCAGGACGAGATTAATATTGTTAGTGCTATTATCATGATTTATTTATGGGTTAAATCAATCGGCAAATTGCCTTGTTTCAACAAAAACAGAAAATTGCTAATTTATCTAACAATTACTTCTTTAGAAAATACTTGCACAATTCAATTCTTACTAGTTTTTTCAGTCCTTCTTATCCACATAACACATGGGACTAGGCAATAATTATGGTTGGTGGTGCGTCTCCGATCAATGGATTGCTCCCACCTAGATCTGTCTGTGGCATTGGTCAAGAAGTAAATTTACTGGAGTTGTGTATGCTTTGGCAAATTGCAAATGGAATTCATTTATTTAAAGCTGAAGATAAAAATAAAATAAAATTATTGTGTCACTGAACTTTCTGGAGTTGCATGGATGGATATATAAGCAGATGTCATGCTTGAGACGGCGGCAAGACCGGTACAGCACAGCACAGCACATCATCTCTGTGAAATGCTTTTCAATCAAGGAAGAAAAAAAGTGCTCGTCATTTCTTCTAAAACATGTTATTGAAATGCTTCTTCTTTCCCCTCATGCATATGCAAAGAAGAGAAGAGGGGAAGTGAAGATGCGCTTTACCAAAAAAGATTTTCGCCCCGCTTTATATATAAAGCAAAGATCCACATCACCCGATACAAACGCACGCCATCACCACACACACCCAAGGCAAGAAACAAAGGCGCTGAGCGCAGCAAAACCACCCCTAGCACTACTACCACGAAGAGACGAAGCCGCATACGACGAACCGTGAACTTTAAGGCGGCGCCTTCAGGAAGGAAACGACACCGGAATGCCGCCACCGCCCGATCCAAGGATCAGAGTTTCCCCCGGAGCTGCACGACGGGCCGTGAGCGCCGCGACGACGCCTTCAAGAAGAGAACGAGCTTGGCCGCTGCCGGTCCGCCCGAAGACAGAACAGTTTTTCACCCCGGCCAACACTCACCGCCACCAAACGCCACACTCCGGCTACCACGCTGCCCACACGCCATGGCCACCAGGCAGCACCAAAGCCACGGTCTCTGCCCAAGAGCATTGTGCTACCGCCTCCAGGGCCACCGCCCCGGCATCCAAGACCTTGACACCACCTCACTCGAGACCCGCCGCGACCCCGATCAGAGGGACGGGCGGAAAGGTCCCACCTTTCGCACCCCTGGCAACCCCCAGCGTCGAGACCCAATAGGCCAGCCAACACAGGCATCCATCAACCCGTCCTGCAACCCCGAGCGCGAGACGAGTTCGGTCCTGCAGCACCGAGAGGGGGACGAGGTCAGTCCTGCTGCATCGTGCGCGAGACGAGCTCGGTCCTGCTGCACTATGCGCGAGACGAGCTCGGTCCTGTTGCATCGGGGGCGAGACGCGCGATGGACCGCAGCTGAGAGAGGGTCAGCCCTTCGATGAAAGAAGCGGCCGGGCGCCGAGGAGATGGGGTGAAGGCCGAGACGGACCGAATGCAGACGAGCCGACGTCGGAGAAGCCGGCCGCCGCCGCAGGCAGATCCGCCGAGCCACCGGGAAGCCACGACACCGGAGGCGCCATCAAGCGCCGGGCCTCCCCACGCCGCCGCCCCCGGCCGGAGCAACGGCCACACCAGACCGCTGCCCTACCCGCGTCGCCCGGCGAGCTACAAGCGCCGGAGCCGCCGGGCACGCACCACCGAAGCCAAGCGCCACCGGCCAACCCCCACTGCCAGATCCGGCCGGATCCAGCAGGAGGCCGTCCGCGCGCCACCTCCCGAGAAGGGAGCGCCGCAGCCACCTACCGCGCGCGGATCCAGGACGCCGGCGCACCGCCAGCAGCCAGCCACCCCGCCGCCCTGCGAGCCCG
>NC_041383.1:393371483-393373238 GCF_002162155.2 Triticum dicoccoides | reverse complement strand
CCCGCGGCCGCCCAGCGCCACCGCTCGAAGACGCCGCCCGCGCCAACGCACCACGAGCAGAGGGGGAGAAGGGCCCGCCGCCGCCGCGCCCACTGGGCTTTGCCCGACCGAGCTCGCCGGCGGCGGCGGGGGGAGGGGAGGGGCGGCTAGGGTTTCCCCCCCGGCGCGTGCGGGCGCGTCGCGGGAGGGGAGGGGAGGGGAGGGGAGGATGTATCTTTCCGGAGATGCGCTTTCATACATGTAATATTGATGTTGACACTCAGAGTCACTGGATACGAAAATACAAAGTCTGCACTTAACACTTACGTTAGCCCGGTTGCTTACTGTTTCTTGTGAGACTTGCAGTAGCAGTGCTATGCTTGCCTTTTAGGGGGACTGATCGAAAAAGAACCCACTCAACACCAGTTGGTCTGTTACATGTCTGAATTCTGAATGATTGAGGACGGGCTAACACATGGTGTTGCTCCCTACCGATTGTGACAGGGCCACCTAGATCTGATGCAGTTCGTAACCGGTGTCAAGTTCATATGCAGTCTTACTTACCAGTGATATCAGACAGGCAAAGAGAACCTAACCTCACCTTTGACCGATCCTTCCCTTGCTTTCACTTCACTCAAAGTTATACTCCTTTACCAGTCAACTGCTTCGGCTGATCAGATCCTACATAATCTCACGTTCCAAGCAGGGCCACTAGGATTATCTTGAGTAAACTTGGCAAAGGCAAGCAAACATGTGAGGACAGTAGGTATAGCTTCCAAAAGTTGAGTTGCAGCACCCTATACACACACATACACTTTGTACCAGAGAATGGCCTGCATTGACGGACCAACCACATACGAATTTTGACTACTGACAAATACTCCATCTGTCCCAAAATATAAGAACGTTTTTAATACTACACTAGTGTTAAAACCGTTCTTATATTATAGGACGGAGGGAGTAATACTGTAGTTAAAAGTCTTGAGTTACAGTGCAGTACTAAATCCGAATTAAACACCTGCTCATTTGAACACATCACAAACCAAGTAGAGAACAACGAAAAGACATCTTACACTCTTTCCCGGCCAGTCGTACCTCCTTCCCAATGAAGTATTTGGGCCTACCTCTCTCGATCAAGAATTTGAAAAGAATCCACTATCAACCGCTTGAAGACAAGATCGCAGCCCAATTGGCACCATGGATGATGGGTAAACACGTTGCCTCTCCAGGACGTGTTGTGTTGGTCAAATCTGTGCTTACGGCCATTGCTATCTATTATATGACGGCGCTGAACCTCCCGGTTGAGGTGATGAACAAGATGGATGCTCTCCGACAGGCATTCTTGTGGGCTGGATGTGACAAAGTCACTGGAGAAAAATGTAAGATTAATTGGGAGCAAGTGTGCAAGTCAAAACTTCATGGTGGCCTTGGTATTCTCAATCTGAAAAAGTTTGCATCTGCTCTGCGCATTCGTTGGCTCTGGGGTGAGTGGCTTACTCTGATCAAGCCTTGGGTGGGATTAGGGACGCCATGCGACCGACAGGATAGAGACATCTGTTGAAAGGGAGAGAGAGGATTGGTGAAAATCCTTGTTGTATTGCTTGAGCCTCGTGGGCATATATATAGGAGTACATGATTTACTTGGAGTACAAGGCAAGCCAAAATATTTTCTAGTCTAACCTATGTTTCCTAATACAATCACGTTACTCAACATCCCCCTGCAGTCATAACGGTAGCGACGCAGACGGTGAGACTGAAGAAGAATCCGAAGGCAAG
>NC_041383.1:393355010-393371253 GCF_002162155.2 Triticum dicoccoides | reverse complement strand
CCAAGAGCGTGTGTGGTGGAGCCGTGGTCGAGGTAGCCGTGCGAAGAATGCCGTGGTCGATGTCGAGTCGGGGTGCGCCGACCAGGCTTGCCAGGCCCGGTGTCGAGGAAGTCGCCGTGGAGCCGCGGGCGCAAGAGGGCGCCGAGTTAGTCATGGGCGCAGTGGTGACAAGGTAGTGGTGCGCCGGAAGGATGATGGTGTTGACGACGCGTGCAGCGGGTTTGCCAAGCCCGGGGACACATCGTGGACGAAGGCACGCACCGGTGTTGCCAGCACCGGGCATGTGTAGACAGACGAAGACGAAGTTGACGAAGCGCCGACCAGGCTTGCCAGGCCCGGGGACACGTTGTGGATGATGGCATGCATTGGTGTTGCCAGCACTAGGCATGCGTAGACGAGTGACCTGCACGAGCTGTACACCATGTCGGAGAAGTCGGAGGGGCCAGCAGAGAAGAACTCGACGACGATTGCGGCGTCCATCGGCGCGGGGCCAATGTCACCAACGGTGGTCGGAGTAGACGAAGTGGTCGGGGTAGATGACGGCGACGCTTGCGACGGGCTGGTGCTTGGACGAAGACCGAAGGGGGTGGACGGGCGGCGTCGGCGGCGGCGGCCAAAGAAGAGCGGCGGCGGCTGCCTGGCGGCGGCGGCGGCTAGGTTAGGAGTGCGGCGACGATGCTCGAAGTAGGCGAAGAGCCCTGACAGCGTGACGAAGACCGGCGCGGATGGTGGCGTTCCTGCGCCAAGGGAGACGGCGCGGCGCATACCACGGGAGGTCGACGCGCAATGATGGCGGAGTGGATGGCGGGCCGCGGCGCTACGACCCGAAGGGGCGACGCAGCGGCGGCGGGCAGGTCGGGGCGACGGCGGAGACCGCGGGCCGTGGCGCGACAGCCCGAAGGGGCGGCGCGGCGGAGGAGTGCGGGTCGGTGCAACCGCGGGGACGGCCTCGGGACGGCTGCGTGGACCGCGTGCCACGCTCGCTAAGGCCCGACGGGGCGACGCAGCGGCGGCGCGAGGGTCGGTGTGGCCACTGGGACGACGAGGAGCGGACGGCCTCGGGGCGGCGGTGGACTGCGGGCCGTGGCACTACGGCCCGAAGGGCGACGCAGCGGTGACGCGGGTCGGTGCAGCCGGGAGAAGAACCACGGGGCGGTGGCGCTGCGGCCCGACGGGGTGACGCAGCGGGAGCCCGTTGTTCGATCGGCGGAGGGACGTGCTGAACTCGGGGATGATCTTCACGGGACCTGCGGAGGCGCGCGCAACCGACGGGCCAGGTCGGTCGCACGGCGTAGATGGGGCGGATCGCGGCGGCGGGCGGGTGATCAATCCGATCGCGCACAAGGTTGGGGACTCCGCTCGATGGAGACGGGGTGGAGGCGGAGTCCTAGATGAAGCCGGCGACGGCGGGCGGCAGAGCGGCTATGATTGGCCGCCGCATGGCGTGAAGCCGCCGGGTCGGGTGATGAAGGAGTCCCGATTGGAGCGGGGCGGTGACGGCCGGCGTAGATTGACGGGCGGGCCGGCGCGCAAACAACGGCGACGAAGGGCCGCCGCGCGGACAATGCCCGAGGCCGCCGGGTCGGTGAAGAAGTCGGCCGATCGCGTCGGGGTTGGAGTAGAGGCGCACGGGTTTAACGGCGACAGTGGGCGACGCAAACCGATCAAGATTAGATCGAAAAACCAAAAAGAAACCGCCGATCAAGATGACCGGCGGGAGAGAAAAAAACCCGGAGCAAGGGCTCGGGGAAAAGACTCTCTAGGGCAGCCGGTCAACACAACCGGCGGACGAATCCTATATACGGGTGGCGCGGCCCCCGACGACGGTCATGGAGGCCGACCGCCCCAGGGGCGGCACGCAGGTGCGGAAGCGGTGGCGGCTAGGGTTTAGAATTGACTTGCTCTGATACCATGTTGAAAGGGAGAGAGAGGATTGGTGAAAATCGATGTTGTATTGCTTGAGCCTCGTGGGCATATATATAGGAGTACATGATTTACTTGGAGTACAAGGCAAGCCAGAATATTTTCTAGTCTAACATTTGTTTCCTAATACAATCACGTTACTCAACAACATCTTTGCGGCCTCCATAAAAGTCGTCGTGGGCGATGGTACACGTGTCATTTTTTGGGAGCCCGCTTGGCTTGATGGTTTGCGACCCAAGGACATTGTACCAAAAAAATTTGAGCTGTCACAAAGAAGGAATTGCTCGGTCCAGAAAGCGCTCCTCAACAATTTTTGAGTGTCTCAGGTGAAGACCTCTCAGGGCATGACTGTTGACCATCTTCATGAGTTCGTCAACCTATGGGAGAAAGCTATCATGTTCAGCTAATACCTGACATGCCTGACTCCATCATTTGGAAGCTCACCAAGGATGGTCACTATTCTGCAGCAACGGCTTACAGTGTGCAGTTTCTCGGTTTAGTCGACTCGGACTTGCCTCAAATTGTTTGGACAACTTGGGCCCCCTCAAAATGCAAGTTTTTTGCTTGGCTAGTCATCAACATTAGAATCTGGACGGCAGACCGGCTTCAGAAGCAAGGGTGGCCTAATTGCAACATGTGCCCCTTGTGCAAGCAAGTCCAGGAATCGGCGGCTCATCTGCTTTTCAAATGCCGCTACACGGTTAGAGTATGGAACATGATTAAAGTGTGGTTTGGCCTTCATGACATTTACCCGCAGAACTGGGCCATGGTTGACACGGTGAAGAATCGGTGGAGCGCCAACGCTTCCAACACGACGCAATCTCGACGACCGCTTACCTACCTTATGCTGCTCGTCTCATGGGAAATTTGGAAAGAGCGGAATGCTAGGCTATTTCGTAATGTCGCAGTGCCTGTTGGGGTTTTTGTAGCTAGAATCAAAGACAAGACGGCGCTATGGTGTCTGGCCGATGCGAAACATTTGTGTAATATCATGCCGCGAGAGTGATACGTTGTATTTGGCCTTTGGCCAAGACCCCTAATACTCCTTATTCAATGAAAATGGCAAATCTTTTGCCTTGTTTCAAAAAAAAACCTTTAAGAAATCTTAAATGATTTGCAGTCTAGGTTAGATGCAACACTGGATGGAGAAAGCACTTGATTGTAACAGGAAAGCAGGATAGCTCCACCATAACTAATCTCTTAACTCCCTGACTAGTCTCTTGATTGTAACAGGAAAGTAGAGACAAAGGAGAAAAAAATAGCATGATATTTACAGCACAAATAGGAGTACCTACCTAAACAATTCAGCTTGACAGCACAACTAGAAAGCCAGAGACCTACGCTGCAAAGAACAGCATACCAAACCCTAAGATTACAAGAATTAAACATCCAAATTTGACAAAATAAATGGCAATAATTCAGCTTGACAGTTCTTCAGATGCTGATGAGATTGGGAGGCAGTGAAGACGGCGAGCTCGGTTGCTGCTGTTGGTGCTGCTCCTTTGCTTCATCGGTTGCAGGCTCCACAGTTTCAGGAGGTCCTACAGGACCAGATTCATCACCATCACCACTACCAGTAAGCTGCTCCTCTCCATGCTTCGTACTCGGCTTGGGTAGCTCACTGAGGATTTGCACCACCTCCCGCATTGTGGGTCGCTGCACGCTCTGTTCCTCCACACAAAGCAACGCAACATAGAAGACGTGCATTACCTCATGCACGGGCACTGTTGACAGCCTTGGGTCCATGATCTTGATAACCTGCTCCCTTTTGGAATCCGTCATCATCTTGATCCAGTGAACAATGTCCACACCATCGCCAAACTCCCCTACCGGCTTCTTTCCTGTAATCAGCTCAAGAAGCACTACACCGAAGCTGTAAACATCGCTCTTTTCATCCACCTTGAGAGTATACGCGTACTCTGCAAATCCAAAGTGACAGTTCGATGTAAGATTACTGTATCAGCTTGTACAGATAGACGGTCGGCTACTAGTGAAGTGAGTTGAAAGAATAAACAAAAATTTCTGTACAACAATAGTGATCTATGCTTGAAGCGGGTGGCCAGGGAGATGTCGGTCCTATATATGACGAGTGTTGCCGATATGTCGGGGTTTTTATATTCTTTTATCAGACTATTGGTGTTCGGTTGTGTGCATCTTAGTTATGCAGAGGACGGGTGTTGCTCATCATGCTTTGTATCCGCTTGATGCTACATTTTGAGTTAATAAATGCGCCCCTTATCGGAAACAATAGTGATCAAACCAATCTAACAACATGCGGTGGAATGCAATATCAGATAAAAATGTAAAATGGAACAGAGACTAGAAAATAACTGATTTATAGTTTAATAACAGTAATAAAGCATCAGAAATAAGGAAATGAAATTCAACTGCAGACACAAAATAATTAACTGAACATGGATAATTTTTGAGACAGTACTATGTATATACTCCCTCCATTCGGAATTACTTGTCGTAGAAATGGATGTATCTAGATGTATTTTAGTTCTAGATACATCCATTTCCGAGACAAGTAATTCCGAACGGAGGGAGTAGTTTATAAGCATTTCCAAACTGTAATGAGGATTGATCTTTCACCTGGAGCAATATAGCCGTAAGAACCGGCAATGGCTGACATGCACTCTGATGTGCCAGAGTCCTGCAAGAACTTGGCAAGCCCGAAATCAGCAACATGTGCTTCGAAATCAGAGTCAAGGAGAATGTTGTTTGATTTGACATCGCGGTGCAGGATGGGTGGTGAGCAATCATGGTGAAGATAGCATAGCCCCTTGGCAGCCTCAACAGCTATCTTGTACCGAGTATCCCAGTGCAGGTGGCCGCCCTTCTTTCCATGGAGTAGCTCCCCCAGGCTGCCATTAGGCATATACTCATACACCAGGAGATTAGTTTCATTGTTGGAGCAGAAGCCAAGCAGCCGCACAATGTACCGGTGCCGAATCCTCCCAAGAGTTTGTATCTCGGCAGAGAAACCATGGTCATGCGACGAGCCACGACTCATCGTGGAAAGCCTTTTCACCGCAACATGGTCACCATCTGGCATCGTCCCCTTGTACACGGTCCCAGCTCCACCTTTGCCAATCATGTTCTCTTCCTTGAGGCTATCCAGCACGTCGTCGCAGGTGAATTCAAGGCGCTGGAACGCGGTGAGCCTCCATGCACGCGCTTCGCTGGCTTTCTTCAGTGACCGGGCTTTCAAGATTGCCATGGCAGCAAATGCAATGGAGAAGGCAAGCAAGACGAGGACGATGATCAGCTTGAGGCTACTGGACAGTCCACCATGAGTGTGTACGTCATGGTCTGTGCCAGCACCGCCGGGGCGGCATGGCCCGAGGTATGGTCCACACAAGCCTGGGTTGCCGACGAAGGACGTGGCGTTGAAGTAGCTGAACTGCCCGGTCACCGGCACGAGCCCAGACAGGTTGTTGTATGAGAAGTCCACGGCCGTGAGGCTCTGCATCGCAGCAATGGTTACTGGTATCTCTCCATCAAGCTGGTTCCGGGACAGGTTCAGATAGTTCAGTATCCGCATGCCTGAAATAGCCGGCGGTATATCTCCAGACAGCTTGTTCTGGCTAACATCAAGGTAGGTGAGCAACCGGCATTTCCCAATCTCCGGCGGCACGCCACCATTGAATGAATTGCCGCTGAGGTCAGCCTTGGACAGCTGTTGTAGCAGTCCAATCTCCGGCGGTATTGCGCCGGTGAACGCATTCTGATCAAGAAGCAGCTTCTGCAGCCCAGAGAAGCTCCCAATGGATGCCGGCAACGCGCCGGTGAGCTGGTTGTTGGAGAGGCTGATCCCCCCAAGATTCGGCCCGCCCGCGCTCACCACAGCCGGGAAGCTGCCCGATAGGAGGTTGTCCTGGAGCTCCACCTGGGTCAGATTCGGCAGCTCCAATAGACCTTCGGGGATTGAACCATTCAAGAAGTTCTCGCCGAGGCGAACGCGGGTGAGCGCCTTGCATTTCCCGAGAGAATCCGGGATTGGACCGAAGAGCGAGTTTCCGAGCGCGATGAGCGTCTCCAGCTTGCCTCCGGCGCAGAGCTCCGGCGGGAGGGTGCCCGTGAGCCTGTTCGACGAGAGGTCGAGCAGCTGGAAGCAGCCGTTACGGCCAAGGCGGCGCGGGATGCCGCCGGTGAAGTTGTTTTCCCACAGCTGCAACACCTCGAGGCCGGGCAGGTCGCCGACGAACTCGGGGATGTCACCCCTGAGCCTGTTTCGGAAGAGGTTGAACAGGGTGAGGTTCTTGAGGGCCGCGAAGGTCGCCGGAATCTCGCCGGAGAGCGCGTTGTTCGACAGGTCGAGCGAGCTGAGGCTCCCGAGTCGACCCAGCACCGGCGGGATGCCGCCGGTGAGCCCGTTCACCTGCAGGAACAGCGTGTCCAGCTTCGCGAGATTCCCGAGCTCCGGTGGGATCTCGCCAGAGAGCCCGCAGTTGGCCGCGTCGAGTCGCACAAGCTCCGTCATGTTCCCCAGCTCTGCCGGTATCCCCCCGGAGTAGTTATTGTAGTAGCCTATGTAGAGCTCTCTGAGGCTCGTCAAGTTTCCCAGTTCGGGGGGTATCTTCCCTGACAGCTCGTTGCCGGAGACGGCGAGATACTGCAGCCTCCTCCACCCGCCGTACTCTGGCGGAATCTCCCCGGAGAAGAAGTTGCCTCCGAGGTGGAGGTGCCGGAGCTGCGCCATCCTGACGACCTCGAGCGGGAGCGAGCCGGTGAAGTTGTTGTTGTACAAATCAAGAACCCGGAGCGCGCGGAGCCGCGTGAGCGGCGGCGGGAAGGAGCCGTTCAGCAGGTTGCTGGAGAGGTTGAGGTAGACGAGGAGCCCGAGCCGGGAGAGCGACGGCGGGATGGGACCGGAGAGGGAGTTGGCGGCGAGGTTGAGACGCGCGAGGTAGGGTAGCCGGGAGAGGGCGCGTGGGACGGCACCAGAGAGGTTGCGTCCGGAGAGGTCGACGCCGACGACCGCGCCGGAGCGCGGGTCGCACGACACGCCAGACCACGCGCAGAGGCCAGTGCTGGCGTTCGACCACGACGCGAGCGAGCCGGTCGGGTCATCGAGCGCGGCCTTGGCAGCAAGCAGCGCGTCCGCGTCGCCGCCGGCCGCCTCCCTGACGGCGAGCGCGGCGAGCAGGACGAAGAGGGGGAGGTGGTGGTGGCGCATTGGGGCGCGCGTTCTTGCCCCCGTCCTCGGGGAGTGGAGACAGGAGTCAAGAGGGGAGTGTGACTGGTCCGGGAAGAGGGAGAGTAGCAAGGTAGCTCGTGCTCATTTCTTGGATGAGCATGCGGTGTCACCTAGTGGCTGGTAGTAGTACTAGTAGAAAACATGTGATTCGTTCTTGGATTTTATGTCATCCTAGGCCTCTTTTCTTTTATTCATAGAATAGTCAAAACACGAAAATAGAAAAATTAGAGGACTAAAGTGACATGCCCGCTTGAATTTTACTGAATTAGCATTGAGTATTTGATGCCACACAAAAAATAGAGTAATTATAATAGAGGCCGGAGTGGAGTGTATGCTAGATTTCCTGTTAAAGATACCCGCAAGGGAAAAAGATTCACAAAGTTCAGCATACAATTTTTTTAGCCAAACTGATTTTTCACATGCTTCTGTAATAGTCATGTATTCTGCGAGAACGGCTACGGTGTGGACGAGCTCGTGCGCTCCCGCTAGCTGGACGAACGACTCCATGACGCGTAGCACAGCGTATTTACTGCTATGTTGTGCATTGACGTCGAGTACAGGTGCTCCACCGTCCAAACTAACCCGAAAGTAGCGGCTCAGCTTCGTGTTGTTCCGTTGGAACATGAATGTCGGAGTGGCCCATAATCGAATGCCGCCGTCAACTTCCGCTACTGAGATGGCGTCCTCTGAAAGGGTACTTGGGTGCCCAACTCTCAAAAGTAAATGGGTACCCATGTTTGGGCCCATGGTCGTCTCAGCGTCGCTGACCAGTAAAAGAAATATATCTTCCTTCTCCCATAGCCGCCTACAGAGCAGGAGCTCATGGCGATGCAGATGTCGCCATAGCCGCCTACAGAGCAGGAGCTCATGGCGATGCAGATGTCGGCCGCCGGAGGTGTTGAAGTCGAGTTTTTGTCAGATCCCGTCGACAGGTACACTTTTCCGCTACCAGTTTCTCTTCCCGTCGACAGGTACACGTTTAGCAGCTGATATGTTGTATCCTTCTCGAAAAAGATTTCCACTGCGAGATCTCGCTGCCGCACAGCCCTTGGTTGCTTACGAGACGTACAAATCCATGGAGTGTGAGCCTGCTGAGTCCAGCATTGGTGATGTGGGAGACGCTCCGGTCAACAGTAATTGCAATGCGATTGCCTTGTCTGCAGCAGCATCTGAGCATTCTACGGGCAAAGACACCCCTGAAGCCCCAGGCTGGAGGAAGAGGTACAACAGTTTGCCAAATCTTCAGTTAGCATTATATGTGCAGATGACCTGTTCTTGCGTTATCTTAAGACGAATTGTCGGATATTCAAATTCAGCTGTGTATCACATGTAATTAAACACTGCATTCAACGATGAGGCCTAAGAAATTCAATCCAATTGATGCAGAATGCGAGTCGGAAGTTCATCTAGCGAGCGCCACCCATGCGCTGATAGGATGAGTGCTTTGGAAGCAACACTAAGAAGCTATGCAGAGAAAAAAATGACACTGTCGTAGTTCCTACTATGGGGACAAAATTTGATTCTCTTGGAGAAGCCTGCTAGAACATGTCCCTGGATGTGCATGGATGCAGAAAATGTCCTTGGGATATAGAGCTGGAAATCTGGGACTTAGGATGTTCTAGAGCATCCATGTCATCCAAGTGAGAGGAGAATATCCTTTGTCTTTAGGACATGCTTGCTGAACATGCAAGTTCGCTAGACGAAGGATGGGTATAACTGATGAAGCTTTATGCAGTCTATTGGCACCCATCTCGTACAGAACTATTGCCGAGAGCGCCTTTGCATCTGACGTCGTGCGCCAGAGCTGGTCATAGGGGACCACACGCAGCTTGATCAGCTCGACATGGTCCCGCAGGCCCGTTTCCTTCCCTTGGAGAGCCTAAGGCTGGCCATAGTGGGGGTAACATAACCTGTAACATGCACTTGGGACTAGCAAACATGCTTATGTGGCACATAATTAAAGAGGAGAGAGAGGGTTAGAGTAACATAGGTAGACATCATATCATGTTAAGTGCTATGCTACTTTGTGTCATGCATGGCAATAAATATGATCATCTATGATACTACTTTATGTTACTATGCACTATGGAGGTAGTATCATACACTAGTATCATATGCATGATACTAGTATATGTTACTTCCCACTATGACCAGCCTAATAGTCTCCTCGTCCACGTGCCCCCTATAAAGGAACATGCCAATCTCTTTGTCACAGCCACCCTGGTAAAAAGAGGAAGATGTTTAGTCGAGGTATTGCACAACCAGGAGCAAGTGTAAGTTCTTAGAACAGGTGTTGAAATTGCGTCAGCATGGATCAAGAGAACTTTTCCATTCCAGGTATATGATGCCAAATGAACATCCCATTTATAGAAGTTTTGCTGAATCACATGACAAAATTGCTATGCAGTACACTTTGCTATGTTTCCAAGCAGGATTATTACAGATCTGCAAAGTTATTGCGAACTGAATTCATCCATCTGTCTTCTGCTTTTTTGTGTTGCGTGTGATTCTCAACAAAAACACATGGGTATAATGAGGCAAGGAACCCAAACTACGTATATCAAATGTTATCATCAGGTCTGCCCAGTGCACGGAAGCCAATCTGAGTCAAGTTATGTTATTCTTTTTTGAAACAGAAGTTATGGCTTAATTGTGAACGGAAGGGAATGCAGGCCACTTACCGGTGATGGTAGCATTCTGCACCTAGTAGCAGGGTCCGGCGAAGCAGTAAGATCAACCATGCCCTGTAGATTTAACTTTATACCAGTTTCTTCTTCGACCTAGCAACAATCCAAGTATAATTAGCGAAGAGTGACGTATACATTAACTGAATACTTAGTACTTCAGAAATTAAGTCGAATTCCTGCAGTGGCAGCAAGATTGGTGTATGTCTTGTGAACCAAATCGAGGTAAAACAGGGCTAGTGTGACTGACTAGCTGCAATAGCATGCAAAATTCAGTGGATATAAACTGTATATTTGGGGAAAGAAGATACTAATCTCTCGGACTGCGGTGATGTGACTCGATTAGGCTCGGTTTCTTGGTAGCTAAAGGTAACATTTTGTTTTGCGGTTTCTTGGAAGTTTCAGAGAAACATGAGTTACCTCCTTATGTTCACTAACTCCTATATCACTGTTTCAGCAAGGGTCACTTGCTGATGAAGATTCCCGAATCTCTCTGAAGATTGAGATTGTGTAGATCGAAAAACTAAGGGCAAACCCGAGTAGCGAGAACCAATTAAAGGTGGAAGTATAAAAATCTCAGAAAACAAAGACATAGTAAGTTGGAGATTTAGAAATTTACATGTGCATAGCTATTCCCATCGAATTGAATAAAAATATCAATTCACCCACGATTCTGACCTAATCGATTTGGATGGAACTGCCACTTTCCCCAAAAAGTTCTGAAAATCCTGATGGAGATCATAGAAGCTACAGACATGCAACCGTGATATCTCTACAGCTAAACGCTGCTGCGATATCTCAAATATTGGGCCAGTGTTTGGCAGACATCATATTTGGAAGTTGAAAGTGTGGATTAAGATTAAAAATTGCATATGATTTTTACAACCTAAGGTAATCGTCAGTAAAGATAATCTGGTCATACAAAAAATCATCACGCATAAAAACTAATGATTTAATTTATGTTCAGATGAGCGACCCCTGTTAGCTGCAGTTGCTAGCCAGTTGACTAAGACCTGGTATATACTTTACACATCATATCAACCTTTTTGATAAACTATCTACTACATATTATTCTTTTGGTACATGGAAATGTTTGTGTACCCTTTTCTTTTATACTGAAGCGTACTTACAGAGATAAATTCAGAGGTCTAGTCTCAAGTCATAATCCGGTGAAAAAATTCTAGATCCACGAAAAGTACCTTTCTTCTAGTATACTACTATGTTATTTGGCTTAGCAGATGACGTTGGAGGAATCAAGAAGGTAGTACATGAGATGAATTTTGAAGGAGGAAGTAAGGATGAGACCTCACCTGGCTGAGGCTGTACTGGAAGATGAGGCTTTCCTTCCCACAGGTGGCCTCGGCAATCTCCGGCAGCCAGTTCACGAAGCCATCGCTGGCCGGCGATGCGCGCATTGCAGATCTCTCCTTGCCCCTACAGAAACCCCAACCACCCTTCTGCAGACGAAAGGATTCGCAGAGCACGCAGGGATCAGCAACGAGCAGGCACATGGAGTGGCAGTGGATTAGGATGGAAACCAGGATGGAAACCAGCACCTGCACCTTCTCCTCCCACCTGCTCCTGGATCTGGATCAGCACCTGGATCTGCCATCTCTTCGACCTAACTGATCTCTCTACTCCGATTTTGTGACAAGATGTTGCGCCGCTAGGGTTTCTTCTCTCGATTTGGGGATCGAACGGGGAACAGAACAACATACCCGTGGGCTGGGTTAAAAACATTTGGCGGGCCGGCCATCGCGAGTAACGACCCGTCGCTAGATCACCGTCAAACCCATCTGCGGTCAGCCACAAACACCGTCTCCCACGGCGTCAGTGCCCGTCACGCACACACATTAACTCCCCTAACCACCCATCGGTCCCACATCGGAAGTTATGCATCTCGATGGAAACGAACGCCTCTAGATACCGATAGCGCGCGAGCTCGTCCGCGTCGGTGAATTTCCGTGTATTCTGCTTTAGTTTTATAGTTTGTCTAATTCACATCTAGATGTTTTTTAAGAATGTCACATCTAAGCTCCAACAAATATATAATGCAGCAACAAGAAACAAAAAAACTAGGACAAAAAAATAGACCATAAACAGAGTGGAAATCAGCTTAGATGTGACATAGTTATGTCACATCTAGATATGTCCTAGACAGACCCTTAGTATTAAACAACCACTAATAGTGAACAAATAACTTGTAAGGGGCCTCCTCTTATCTATCATTATAAGCAAAATCTAAATACACAATTCCAACTAGTCCCTCACCAGCCTTGTCGAATTTCAAACAAACATTTTAAGTGCCACGAAGGTACCTGAAAATCCACTAAACAACCTTCTAATGTTCTTTATCAGGATTGGCAATGTATCTACTGACCAAACTTATTGCATATGATAAATCAGAACGAGAACACATAATGGAAAAAACCCGACAACGGTAGAATATGGAACCCTTGACATGTACTGAAACTCGTCATCCGTACTAGTTCATTAAGAAGATACTAATTTGAAATGAGGAGCAATGAGTGCTTACTAACTTGGTGTTAAAACGATGAAGAACTTTCTTGATGTAACTCTGTTGACTAAAAAATAGAAAAATATATTTTTTGTCCTTGGTGATCTCCATATCTAAAATTTTCTTATGAGCACCAAGATCCTCCATCTCAAACTCACTACTTAACTAGGTCTTTAAAGTAGTGATTTCTTTATTGCCCTTGGCAGCAATCAACATATCATCAACATATAACAACAAGTATGTAGGTGATCCATCAAAAAAAGTAATGTAAACACAACTATCATATTCAAACCTCTTTGACGGAGTCGATTCCGACGAATCTCGGGTAGGGGGTCCCGAGCTAGTAGCCTAGATGCGATGATAACAAGGACATGAGTTTTTACCAGGTTCAAGCTCTCTCGAAGAGATAATACCCTACATCCTACTTGTGTTTGTATTAACTTAGGGTGGAGTATAAGTATAGGTTGATCTACCACAAGATGTGTGTTCTACGAGCCCTACCCCTTGGTTTATATAGATACTAGGGAGTCTGGGCTTTTAGATAGGTCGGCTACGTATAAGGCAATTGTATCCTAGACGACCTCTAACTCTTGGAGTATGCGCTAAGTCTTCGGGAATATTCCTTCCTCTCACCATGGGCCTTCTGGAAATGGCCTATCGCTGAACCGCCATAGAGGGTCCCTGGTCCGACCCAGCTGGCCGGGAGATGACGTGGTGAACGAACCCTAGTCTGAGACACCATCAGCTGAAAGTGCAACTAATCCTTGTGGTTTTGGTAATTCATAACAACATATAGCTCATTGAATTAATATCCATTCAAGATAAATATTTCAGGATGTTCAATAATTGGCATGGCATGGACTAAAGATGTGGACCCCTCAAAATGATAAGGACAAAGATTGGCAAAAGTTCAAGACTCTTCATTTCTATTTAAGTGATCCAAGATAACATTGAGTCCATAGGAAAGCCAACACTATTAAAAGGGGATGAGGTGTTGCTTAATGGTCTACTTGCTCAAAGTGCTTAGTGATATTGCTCCAAAACCCTCAGCCACTTTCTCCATCCAAATATGTCCAAACCCTAATTCCAAACTCGGCCCCACCGATTCTTTCTACCCGGAGCCACCGAGTTCATTTGACATAGCTGCTGCCAGAAACCCTAACGATTCAGCCACACCGATATGGATCTCGGTCCCACCGAGATGGCCTTGCCAGCGCTCTGTGTTTTGTTGCACTCACTTTGGTCCCGCCAAGTTTATGCAATAGGTCTCACCGAGTTGGCTTGTCAGATTCTCTGTTGCTTATTGCTTCACTTCAGTCCCACCGTGTTGATGCAATCGGCGGCATCGAGATGATGTTTGCCCTAAGCCCTAGCACATCGGTCCCACCAAGTTGTTCCAGTCAGTCCCACTGAGATTCCTAACGTTCATATTTTTGAACTGATCGGTGCCATCGAGTTTCCTAATCGATGCCACCGAGATGAGTCAAAAGTGTGTAACAATTGGATTTTGTGTGGAGGCTATATATACCCCTCTACCCCCTCTTCATTCAGATGAGAGCCATCAGAACATGCCTACACTTCCACCATTCATTTTATGAGAGAGAACCACTTACTCGTGTGTTGAGATCAAGAGATTTCATTCCAACCTTTTGAACCTTGATTTCTAGCCTTCCCCAAGTTGCTTTCCACTCAAATCCTTCTTCCCCAAAATATGAAGATTAATTCAAAAAATAGTGAGACTTCGAATCTACACTATATAGATTGAATAAGTGTTAATAAAAAACAATTGGATCATTTAGAGTAGGTCCAAAAAAACTTGATTACAAATGGGTTGTTTACCCTAGCCCGGGAGCTCATTTGGAGCACATTTCTCAAATTCAAATTTCTTTGAGCTCCTCTAAATCACCTCAAATTTTGCACACATGATCTCCTACACAAACATAGATAGTTTGCCAAGGTTTTATTTTTTTTGCATTTTTTTGAATTTATACTGAACTATCAAATGTCAGTTCAAAACATCGGATAATGAAACATGCTGGTGGGAAAAAGCATGCATTTGATTAATAAACATGAGACAAATAATTAGAATAATACTCCTTTATGATCAGTGACAAAGCAGCATGTCTGACCAGTGAAGCAACACTGAAACAACATGTGTGATCATTGCAGCACCTAAACTGGTGAGAAAAAGCAGCATGTCTGATCAGTGAAGCAACACTGAAACAACATGTGTGATCATTGTGACACCTAAACTCATAGTTCACAACATCTAAACAGAACTAACCATACACCACACGCAAATTTAAGGACAGACAAATATAGATAGCACAATACATTGAAAGTGCAACTATCCCTAGGTGGTTTTGGTAATTCATAACAACATATAGCTCATTGAGCTAATGCTATTCCAAGACAAATATTTCAGGAAAGCTCAATGAATGGCATGGCATGGATGATAAAAGTGGATCCCTCAAAATATCAAGGACAAAGGATTGGCTCAAGCTCAAAAGCTCAAGACTCTTCATTTTACATTTTAGTGATCCAAGATCACATTGAGTCTATAGGAAAAGCCAATACTATCAAGGAGGGATGAGGTGTTGCTTAATGAGCCTCGTGCTTCAAGTGCTTAGTGATATGCTCCAAAAACCCTCAACTACTTTCTCACATCCACATATGACCTAAACCCAAAGTCAAACTCGGCCCCACCGATTCTTTCTATCCGGCGCCACCGAGTTCAAATGTCATAGCCACTGCCACAAACCCTAGGAAAATCGGTTTCACCGAGATGGGATTGTAATCTCTCTGTTTCCCTTCATAACGTTTCGGTCTAACCGAAGTGAGCGATCGGTCCCACCGAGATTGCAATGTAAACTCCCTGTTTCCCTTTCGTAACATTTCGTCTCACCGAAATGAGCGAATCGGTCCCACCGAGTTTACCTGACCAACTCTCTGGTTAGCTTATTACCAAAATCGGTCTCACCGAGTTTGTGTAATCGGTCTCACCGAGATTACGTTATGCCCTAACCCTAACCATATCGGTCCTACCGAGTTGCATGTCAGTCCCACCGAAAATCCTAACGATCACTAGGTTTACTAAATCGGTCCGACCGAGTTTGTTAATTCGGTCCCACCGAGTTTGGTAAATTGTGTGTAAAGGTTAGATTTTGTGTGGAGGCTATATATACCCCTCCACCTCCTCTTCATTCGTGGAGAGAGCCATCAGAACAAACCTACACTTCCAACTTACCATTTCTGAGAGAGAACCACCTACTCATGTGTTGAGGCCAAGATATTCCATTCCTACCATATGAATCTTGATCTCTAGCCTTCCCCAAGTTGCTTTCCACTCAAATGTTCTTTCCACCAGATCCAAATACCATGAGAGAGAGTTGAGTGTTGGGGAGACTATCATTTGAAGCACAAGAGCAAGGAGTTCATCATCAACGCACCATTTGTTACTTCTTGGAGAGTGGTGTCTCCTAGTGTGACGCCCGGATAATTAGGCTACAGTAATCCCGCGTTAACGATGCCACGTCACTTCGATTACTTTCGCTAATCTCGTGTTAGTTCGGAACCGATTCAAATTCATATTCAAAATCAAGCAAACAATAAACGTTTTCAAAAGTCAAAACTAAAATGTTATAAATGTGACAAATAATTCATAAGTAATGTTGGTGGAGAAACCACATTTTTATAAAAGGTCTAACTGCATTTAATTAATTAAAACAGTAGGTAAGACAAATACATAAATGCCTTGGTATTTTATAAAATACTAAACTATATAATTTGGGGGTTAAACCTTTTGTGGCAGAGGTATAATTAGTGTTACTATTTAAGGTACAACTTTTATGTTTTATAAAACTAGAATAAAATTAAAACAGTAAAAGAAAAAGGACACAACAAAAAAAGACAAGA
>NC_041383.1:393294354-393354224 GCF_002162155.2 Triticum dicoccoides | reverse complement strand
CGTCCCGCCCCTGGCCGTGTGCAGTCCGCGCACTGGCTGCGCCCAGCGCCTCGCCCCGCCATGGCCTCGCCGGCACCCGCGCCTGCAAGCTGTCCCGGGCCTCCTCGCCCCGGCGATCTGGGCGAACGCCCAGTCGGGCGCCGCAATGCCCGACCCGCCCTGTAGCGCCCGTGCCCGCTAGCCCCAGGGCCCTATGACAAAGGGGGCCCGCTCAGAACGTTTTTGGTAAAAAAAATAAAAAAAATAATAAAAATTAATAAAAACAATAATTAAAATAAAAACAAATTTAATTAATTAATTAATTAATTTAATTAATTAAGTTAATTAACCTTAATTAATTAATCTAATTAACCTGTTAGCTTAATTAAACAGTGATTAGTTTAACTAAACCCTAATTAACCTAACAGAGTATGACAGGTGGGTCCCACTGGACCCACGCGTAAGTTTGACTTAGTCAACTCTGTTGACTGCTGACGTCAGCATGACATCATGCTGACGTCATAAATCCATTTTTCGAATTAATTAATTAAATTCCAGAAATTAATATAATCTTTAGAAAATCATATCTTTTAATCCGTAACTCAGATTAAAATATTTTCAACATGAAAGTTGCTCAGAACGACGAGACGATTCCGGATACGCAGTCCGTTCGTCCGCCACGCACCCCTAACCTATCGAACCCGCAACTTTCCCCCTCCGGCTCCTCTGCCCGAAAACACGAAACACCGGGGATATTTTCCCGAATGTTTCCCCCCTTAACCGGTACCACCTCATACCACGCTAGGGCACGCCTAGCATCGTTACTTGTCTTGTCATGCATCGATATGCATCTGTTTACATGGTATTCATTGTTTCTTCCCCCCTCTTCTCTCCGGTAGACTACGAGA
This sequence comes from Triticum dicoccoides, assembly GCF_002162155.2. Taxonomy (NCBI): domain Eukaryota; kingdom Viridiplantae; phylum Streptophyta; class Magnoliopsida; order Poales; family Poaceae; genus Triticum; species Triticum dicoccoides. The sequence goes on along the minus strand of NC_041383.1, from coordinate 393,353,337 downwards.
CCGACGCTGCTGCTGCCTAGTTCGACTACGGAGTTGACGACCCCTCTCTCTTGCCAGAGCAACCAGGCAAGCCCCCCCTGATCACCAGATATCGCCTATTCTCTTCTATACTGCTTGCATTAGAGTAGTGTAGCCTGTTACTGCTTTCCGTTGATCCTATTCTGATGCATAGCCTGACATTGTTGCTACACCTGTTGATACCTTGCCTGCAATCCTAAATGCTTAGTATAGGATGCTAGTTTATCATCATTGGCCCTACATTCTTGTCGGTCTGCCTTGCTATACTATTGGGCCGTGATCACTCGGGAGGTGATCACGGGTATATACTATACATACATACATACTATACAGATGGTGACTAAAGTCGGGTCAGCTCGAAGAGTACCCGCGAGTGATTCACGGATTGGGGGCTGAAAGGACCTTTGTCCCGACGGCCCTCTGTGTGGATCTTTGTGGTGGAGCGACAGGGCAGGTTGAGACCGCCTAGGAGAGAGGTGGGTCTGGCCCTGTTCAGCGTTCGCGGATACTTAACACGCTTAACGAGATCTTGGTATTTGATCTGAGTTGGCTACGAGCCTATACACACTAACCATCTACGTGGGAGTAGTTATGGGTATCCCGACGTCGTGGTATCAGCCGAAGCACTTCAGACGTCAGCGACGGAGCGACGCGCGCCGAATTGGACTGGAACGCCACTAGGCTAGGTCTGCTTTCGGCCGCCCTCGCAACGTGCAAGTGTGCTATGGGCGATGGGCCCAGACCCCTGTGCGCTTAGGTTTAGACCGGCGTGCTGGCCTCTCTGTTTTGCCTAGGTGGGGCTGCAACGTGTTGATCTTCCGAGGCCGGGCATGACCCAGGAAAGTGTGTCCGGCCAAATGGGATCAAGCGTGTTGGGTAAGTTGGTGCACCCCTGCAGGGAAGTTAATCTATTCGAATAGCCGTGATCTTCGGTAACAGGACGACTTGGAGTTGTACCTTGACCTTATGACAACTAGAATCGGATACTTAATAAAACACACCCTTCCAAGTGCCAGATACAACAGGTGGTCGCTCTACCTCAGGGATATGAGGAGGGGATCGCCGGGTAGGATTATGCTATGAGATGCTATTTGGAGATGCTACTTGGAGATGCTACTTGGAGGACTTCAATCTACTCTCTTCTACTTGATGCAAGACGGTGGCTGCGAGAAGCGTAGTCTTCGACAGGATTAGTTATCCCCCTCTTATTCTGGCATTCTGCAGTTCAGTCCACTGATATGGCCTCCTTACACATATACCCATGCATATGTAGTGTAGTTCCTTGCTTGCGAGTACTTTGGATGAGTACTCACGGTTGCTTTCTCCCCCCTTTTTCCCCTTTCCTTTCTTTCTGGTTGTCGCAACCAGATGCTGGAGCCCTGGAGCCAGACGCCACCGTCGACGACGACCCCTACTACACCGGAGGCGCCTACTACTACGTGCAGCCCGCTGACGACGACCTGGAGTAGTTTAGGAGGATCCCAGGCAGGAGGCCTGCGCCTCTTTCGATCTGTATCCCAGTTTGTGCTAGCCTTCTTAAGGCAAACTTGTTTAACTTATGTCTGTACTCAGATATTGTTGCTTCCGCTGACTCGTCTATGATCGAGCACTTGTATTCGAGCCCTCGAGGCCCCTGGCTTGTATTATGATGCTTGTATGACTTATTTATGTTTTAGAGTTGTGTTGTGATATCTTCCCGTGAGTCCCTGATCTTGATCATACACATTTGCGTGCATGATTAGTGTATGATTAAATCGGGGCGTCACACCTAGATTGGCTAGGTGTCACTTGGGAGCCTCCGACAAGATTGTGGAGTTGAACCAAGCAGTTTGTAAGGGGAGATCGCCTACTTCATGAAGATCTACCGCTAGTGAGGCAAGTCCTTCGTGGGCGACGATCATGGTGGGATAGACAAGGTTGCTTCTTCGTGGACCCTTCGTGGGTGGAGCCCTCTGTGGACTTGCGCAACCGTTACCCTTCGTGGGTTGAAGTCTCCATCAACGTGGATGTACGATAGCACCACCTATCGGAACCACGACAAAAACATCCGTATCTCCAATTGCGTTTGAATCCTCCAAACCCTTCCCTTTACATTCTTGCAAGTTGCATGCTTTAATTTTCGCTGCTCATATACTCTTTGCATGCTTGCTTGAATTGTGTGAAGATTGCTTGACTTGTCCAAAGATAGCTAAAATCTGCCAAAGTCTAAAATTGGGAAAAGGTTAAGTTTTTAATTGGTCAAGTAGTCTAATCACCCCCCCCTCTAGACATACTTCAAGGTCCTACAAGTGGTATCAGAGCTTTGGTCTCCATTTGCTTTGATTTCCATAGCTTTTGGTGGTCATAGCCTTGGTTTCACAACCTAGGAGAGTATGGCGTCTAGCGAGGGAAATTATCACCGTAGAGGTCCTTACTTTGATGGTACTAATTTTGCTAGTTGGAAGCATAAGATGAAAATGCATATTCTCGGACATAACCCCGCCGTTTGGGCTATTGTGTGTATTGGCTTGCAAGGTGAATTCTTTGATGGGAGAGAGCCAAACCGTGAAGCTAGCGCTGAAGAATTGAAGATGATGCAATACAAAGCTTAAGCTTGTGATATCCTCTTCAATGGCTTGTGCCCCGAAGAATTCAACAAAATCAGCCGTCTTGAGAATGCAAAGGAAATTTGGGATACTTTGATTGATATGCATGAAGGTACCTACTCCGTCAAGGAATCCAAGTTGGATGTGCTCCAAACTCAGCTTGACAAGTTCAAAATGAAGGATGGTGAAGGTGTCGCTGAAATGTACTCTAGGCTTGCTCTTATCACAAATGAGATTGCCGGCTTAGGAGTGAAGAGATGACCGACAGATTCATCATCAAGAAGATCCTAAGAGCATTGGATGGAAAGTATGATACCCTATGCACATTGATCCAAATGATGCCAAATTACAAAGATCTCAAGCCAACGGAAGTCATTGGAAGAATTGTTGCTCATGAGACGTCACTCAAGGATAAGGAGGAACTTCACAACAAGTCAAGTGGTACTTACAAAGCCTCATGTGAAGCTCCCACATAATCAAGTGAGAAACAAACCTTCAATGAAGAATTGAGCTTAATGGTGAAGAACTTCAACAAATTCTACAAGAGTAGAAGCAAAGAAAGAAGCTCTAAGTCAAGGTCCTACTATGACAAAAGATCTTCTAGTCGAGAGCACAATTGCTACAATTATGGGAGACCCGAACACTACTCCAATGAGTGTACGGCACCCTACAAAAGAAGAGAAGATTCTCCAAAAATAAGAAGTAAAAGAGAAGAATCACCACCAAGAGAGAGGAGGAGTAGAGATGATCGTTATGAATGAAGACCCTCACGGAGAAGCAAGGATTCGGTAAGGAAGGACAAGTCATCAAGGAGCTACACAAAACAAAGACATCAAGCTCATGTTGGTGAATGGGTATCCGGCTCCGACTCCGACAATCACTCCGAGAGAAGCTATCACTCCGACTCCGAATATACTCAAGATGAAGGTGTTGCCGGTCTAGCACTTGTGTCAACCAACTCCTATGACATATTTGATTCACCAAATGAAGGAATTGGAAGATGCTTCATGGCCAAAGGTCCAAAAGTAACACACCCCGAGTATGTTGATTTCAATAGTGATGAAGATGACTTGCTAGGTGATGATGATTTACTTGTTGACAACTCTAGTGATGAATACTATGATGAAACGTCAATTAATCATGTTAATCAAGATAAAACGAATGACAATGATAAGGAGAAGATTGAGCTCCTAACTAAAGAACTAAACACTCTTAAGTTAGCTCATGAAACTATCTTCGAAGATCATCGAGAACTTTTAAGGGCTCATGAGAATTTATGCTTTGAAAAGCTCAATCTTGAGCAAGAGCATGAGTTCTTAAAGGCAATCAATGATGATCTCCGTAAGAAAAGTTCTTCTTACATCGCCAAGCGTTTACTCTTATGTACTTACATGCCTCAAGTCAAGTCTAGTAACAAGTACAAGAAAGATTCTTCCTCTAGTAGTAACAATAATAATGCCAAATCCAATATTGTTGCTTCTAGTAGTTCTATTGATTCCACTAATGATTCTCTTAGCCAAGTTACACTTGAGCAAGAAAATAGCTTATTGAAGGGAATTATAGAGAAAGGTGTATACAAGAGCCTTGCCGGGAGTAAGCAATTCGAGGAAATTGTACGCAAGCAAGGAAGGCACCAGAAGAATCAAGATGTTGGTTTTGAACGAAAGTTCAATGCCAATGGAGTTGAGTGGGAAGAAGATCAATACCCCAAGACAAAGTTTGTTCCTCAACAAGAGAAGTATGATCCTACTTCCTTCAAGGGAACACAAGCACATGATGATCTTCCACCACAAGACAACAAGAACAAAGGCAAGGACAAGCTTCAAGAGGAGATTGATGCATTTGAAGAAGCACCTAAGGCCTTGGTCAAATGGGTTCCCAAGACTACGTCAAGTTCTACTTCATCAAGTACAACTACAACTCCAAGGATTCCCATCAACATGATGTGGATCCCGAAGAAGAAGAACTAGAGAGTTCTTGAGGGTGACTCCGCCAACATTCTCCACTCATATCATTATGGCAAGGACAAGTGCAATCAACTTCCACATATTGCACTAGTTCAAGGAGTCACAAACCCTCATGTTGGTAAGGCAAGGGACAAGGTAACCTGATGATTTCATGGACATCATCTTGTGTGTGTGCATCACTCTATGTCTATGGATATTCTTGTTTGTTCCTTGTGGGACTAACCCATGTAGGTATTGAAAGTGCAACTCACTCCAAAGGATTGCTCCAAATGATCCTACATCAACATTGAGCATCCACATCTTCAACACCTACATGAAGTCATCATCGACAAAACCCAAGGTTAGTTCATCCCTCTAAGGGGGGATCTCACATCTAGGGGGAGCTTAACTCTAAGAATTGAGTCAAAACAACTCTAATGATGTGAACACATCAATGCATTATGTAAAAGTGGTAACCCCACTTGAGCTTAACGATGAGTATGACCTATGATCAAATGTTCTCATTTGACTCCTAAGTCAATATACTCATATATAGATGACCTAGTCATCGACAATTGTTTGATAGATGCTAGAATTGGTTGTGCATGCTTTGCCACATATTTCATTTGCCATTTTATTGTGTGAGCATATTGGATGCATATTTTACTCATTCGAGTACATCCACTTGTTGCTTTGATTGATTGGCTTCTTTTTCTTTGGCCAAGTGGATGGACAAGAATGCCTAAGAACCTTCTCTAGCTATCTATGCTTTTCTCATCTCAAACTCTATTCATGCTACATCACAAAATTTGATCAACTCAGATTCGAACCACTCTGTGTGAGGAGCACTCGGAGTCCCTGATTCGTCATAGACTTAAACTTCCAAAACTTCTTTGTGATTCTCGGTCTGACCGATTCCTCCATTTCGGTCCTACCGAGATCACTAAGTCGATCTAGGTTTTCAATCTCGGTGCAACCGATTTGAACTTTTCGGTCACACCGAGTTGCTGTAACTGTCAACAGTTATGCATCTCGGTGCCACTGAGTCGTTCCACTCGGTCACACTGACAGTGTCGGGCTATATATACACACGGGCAAAATTTGGAAAACTTTCTCCAAATCTCTTCGCCCGCGCATAGCTCGCTCTGCCTACTAGGTCTCCGGATCGTCGACTTCGTCGCCAGCCGCCTCCTGTCGCTAGTCTCCGCCACCGTCAACGGATTTCTTCTCCGCCGTTGCCACCATAGCGAGTTCATCGCCGAACTAGGGTATGAACTCAATCACAGTGCTATCCTCATCTGATTCTCAGCACATTGTGTTCATTATGATTCTTGCCACGATTGAGACACTACTATCCAGTCAAAACAATCCTTAGAATAGATGCGATTTGAAAATTTAGGGTTAGGTTTCCGCCGAAACCATCTCGAACCCACCGAGTTGAAAAACTCGGTCCCACCGATTCGGCTAATGCCATTGCACTAGGAAATCTCGGTCTGACCGAGAATTGCTAATCGGTGTGATCGATTTTATAATTTTGTGAAACCCTAGCAGTCTCGGTGCCACCGAACTATGACTCGGTCTGACCGAGTTCACTAGTTTAGGTTCCAATACTGCTTCGGTATCACCGAGTTTGAAAATCGGTTGATCCAAAATGCTTTCTGTGGAAAACTAAAACTAAGTTTTTGAATCATTCTTTTGCAAAAATCTCTGCATTTTGTGATGCTCATCCATTCTATCTCATCTATAACTATTCATAGGGTCAGCAGTCAGTGTTTGCAACATGTCAGACCAAAGTGATAGTCAGAACAGGGAAGAAGAGCAGATTCACATGAGTGAGGGCACTAGTCCCTCAAGTTCTTCAGATGATGGCAGCAGAAGCACTCCTAGCAATTTGCCTAAAGCAGCCACAAGAACTAGAAGGAAGAGAACCTCAGACTCTGAGGATGAGGACTATGTGGCAGCTGAAGATGAGGCTACTTCCAAGAAGGTAGTGCTCAAAAAGGAGTATGGCTCAGCAAAGAACACAAAGCCTAGACTCAATAGGAAGGTCCCTGCCAAGAGGACACCTATGCTGAAGGTTAGAGGATCAACACAAGTACCTGAAAAGCCTGATCCCAAAGAGGCACCTGCAAGAAGAATTGCCACTTCCAAACCCAAGAAGGTTCCCACTGGAGAAACCATGAAGTTTACTATTGAGTCAGAAGATGAAGCTGCTGGACAAGATAAGAAGAAGAAGAGAGCCAGAACCACTACTGCCAAGGTTCTTGGCAACCCCTCTATGAGGAGAGACTCTGAGGAAGAGGAGGAAGAGGTTGCTGCATCAGCACCCAAGGCACAAAAGCTGATGGGTGATGCTATAAAGTCAGGGGCTGCAACATCAAAGCCCAAAGAAGCACCCAAAGCTGCCCCCAAGCCCAAGATTGCACCAAAGAGGAATACCAGAAGTATACCAGCTGTTGAGAAGAACAAGGCCCCAGTGCCTGAAGTTGCTGCTAAGGAAGATGATGAAGGACAAGTCCTGAGGAAGCTAAAGCCAAAGATTCCAGACCGCAATGATGCTCATCCTGTGGCCGAGAACATGAAGTTAAGAAAGGATGCAGGACTCAGACTGTGGAGGTTGTCAGATCCATATGCTATCAGGAGAAGGACTGCTGTTGATTACAGGTTCCACACAAAGGAACAACAGGATTTCTATGAGACAGTGTTGTTGGACAAGAAGCCTATAGTGTGTGATATGAGGTGGGTCAACTGGACCTACATGAAAGAAAATGAAGAACACTATCCTGGAGTGCAAGACAGTTTCATTGCTTGTGGAGTTGCAGACTTTGTTGGGCAGAAGCTCACAAAGTGGAATGATGAGCTCATTATGCAATTCTACTCCACATCACATTTCTATCCAGATGGCAGGATAGTTTGGATGTCTGAAGGTACAAGGTACCAATCAACCATTGAGGAATGGGCAAATCTGATCAATGCACCCAAGGAGCAGGAAGATGACTTGGATGTCTATGCCAAGAAGAAGATGGATCACAATACCATGGCTCATATGTACAAGGAATCCCATATGCTGCAGTTGAGACACATAAGTTTGGGTCAGTTCATTATCTTCTGTCAGGACTCCCAACGATCAACTAGATCCTAAGGCATACTCTATTGCCCAAGTCAGGTGACCACAACATGATAAGAGGCCATGCTATAAATTTTCTACACTTGTTTGATGGGCCACAGAAGTTCAAGGTCATGAGCCTCATGTTGAGACTATCAAGAGGACAACAGCAGACCAAAAGAGAAGTTGTGGATATGCCCCACAAATTCAGGAGTTGATTAACTCAAAGATGGGCACAGGCACATACTTGCTGGACAAGGAACATTTTGCTATCTATCCAGAATTTGAGGACAATCAAGTTGTGATGAATGAGAATGAACCATCATCAGTACAAGCTCAAGAGAAGAAGGAGAAAGCAAAGAAAGAGAAGGCTGCCAAGATGTCAACTCAAGAGGAGGCATCTGAGTACTTTTTGAAGAACAAGCAGGAGCAGCTTCGTTACTTGATAGCATCAACTCTGAGGATTGAGAAGGGGTTGGCCACCCTAACTCAAAACCAGGAGAACCTGGAAAGAATCATTGAATAAAAATTCTATGATCTAGATGTCAAAGTAACTGAGATTCAGTCAGTTGTGGAGCAGCTACAGGATGACATGCAGGAGAGGAAGGGCAAGACAACCACTGATGCATTTGCCAGAGTGCCTAGAGCTCAGAGATCAGCTGCAGTGCTTGTGACAGACACCAGAGCCACTTCATCTGCACCAGCTACAGCTCCCACAGCTCTAGTGCAACCAGCTCCAGCACCTACACCTCCAGCTCCATCCACATCAACTGAAGCCTTCGTTCAAGGAGCCATCTCTACACCACCACCTGAAGATCAAGCCTGAGAGTCGATCTAGTACAATGCATTTTCTATGAACTTATTGGTAACTTGTTGCCAAAGGGGGAGAAAAATGTATAGATCATAGGCTTCGAGAGAGTGTGTTGCTTTTTGTGTTGCTTTTTGTTCTCTCTTGCTTTGGTGGTTGAACTTTGTTTGCTTTTGATTGCTTGAGATACTATGCTATTATCTGTGAGACATTGATGATCATGTGTTTGATCATAAGCTACACTTATGCTTGTTAGATGATATTATCTTACCTATCCTTATATGATCATTCACTTTGCTTGGTGATGAGTGCATGTATTCAATCTTTATTATTTTGAGCGCTCCACCAAGATGTATGTGACATGGAAGAGTAACCCATGAGCCTAATTCCTTGTGCATTTGCAGTCCAAAGCAAATCTTAAACTATGCACAAATTTAGGGGGAGCTCTTGCTTATCACATACTTCTCAAAGCGACGATGTTTTAAATCTTATTATCATTTGTCGAAGCTTTGATCTATATGTTGTCATCAATTACCAAAAAGGGGGAGACTGAAAGTGCAACTATCCCTAGGTGGTTTTGGTAATTCATAACAACATATAGCTCATTGAGCTAATGCTATTCCAAGACAAATATTTCAGGAAAGCTCAATGAATGGCATGGCATGGATGATAAAAGTGGATCCCTCAAAATATCAAGGACAAAGGATTGGCTCAAGCTCAAAAGCTCAAGACTCTTCATTTTACATTTTAGTGATCCAAGATCACGTTGAGTCTATAGGAAAAGCCAATACTATTAAGGACGGATGAGGTGTTGCTTAATGAGCCTCTTGCTTCAAGTGCTTAGTGATATGCTCCAAAAACCCTCAACTACTTTCTCACATCCACATATGACCTAAACCCAAAGTCAAACTCGGCCCCATCGATTCTTTCTATCCGGTGCCACCGAGTTCAAATGTCATAGCCACTGCCACAAACCCTAGGCAAATCGGTTTCACCGATAGGGATCTCGGTCTCATTGAGATGGGATTGTAATCTCTCTGTTTTCCTTCATAACATTTCAGTCTAACCGAAGTGAGCGATCAGTCCCACCGAGATTGCAATGTAAACTCCCTATTTCCCTTTCGTAACATTTCGGTCTCACCGAAATGAGCGAATCGGTCCCACCGAGTTTACCTGACCAACTCTCTGGTTAGCTTATTACCAAAATCGGTCTCACCGAGTTTGTGTAATCGGTCTCACCGAGATTACGTTATGCCCTAACCTAACCATATCGGTCCTACTGAGTTGCATGTCAGTCCCACCGAAAATCCTAACGGTCACTAGGTTTACTAAATCGGTCCGACCGAGTTTGTTGATTCGGTCCCACCGAGTTTGGTAAATTGTGTGTAATGGTTAGATTTTGTGTGGAGGCTATATATACCCCTCCACCTCCTCTTCATTCGTGGAGAGAGCCATCAGAACAAACCTACACTTCCAACTTACCATTTCTGAGAGAGAACCACCCACTCATGTGTTGAGGCCAAGATATTCCATTCCTACCATATGAATCTTGATCTCTAGCCTTCCCCAAGTTGCTTTCCACTCAAATCTTCTTTCCACCAGATCCAAATACCATGAGAGAGAGTTGAGTGTTGGGGAGACTATCATTTGAAGCACAAGAGCAAGGAGTTCATCATCAATGCACCATTTGTTACTTCTTGGAGAGTGGTGTCTCCTAGATTGGCTAAGTGTCACTTGGGAGCCTCAGACAAGATTGTGGAATTGAACCAAGCAGTTTGTAAGGGCAAGGAGATCACCTACTTCATGAAGATCTACCGCTAGTGAGGCAAGTCCTTCATGGGCGATGACCATGGTGGGATAGACAAGGTTGCTTCTTCGTGGAACCTTCGTGGGTGGAGCCCTCCGTGGACTCGCGCAACCGTTACCCTTCGTGGGTTGAAGTCTCCATCAACGTGGATGTACGATAGCACCACCTATCGGAACCACGACAAAAACATCCGTGTCTCCAATTGCGTTTGAATCCTCCAAACCCTTCCCTTTACATTCTTGCAAGTTGCATGCTTTAATTTCCGCTGCTCATATACTCTTTGCATGCTTGCTTGAATTGTGTGAAGATTGCTTGACTTGTCCAAATATAGCTAAAATCTGCCAAAGTCTAAAATTGGGAAAAGGTTAAGTTTTTAAGTGGTCAAGTAGTCTAATCACCCCCCTCTAGACATACTTCAAGGTCCTACATACATCACTACCATCACCATAGATTTAGTTCATCACATCATAAACAGCCACAATCAGTTTACCAAAAGTAACCCAAAAGATAAAGATAAAACATGTTGTCACTTTGAGTTCATCACATCATCACATCACACCGGAGTCAGGGCCTTCGCAAGGGCAGCATGCTGCCCCCTGATCACGTAGTCCTCCCCGCGAATCACTACATCCTCTGCATGAGACACAAGGTGATCGAAGCAGCCATCCTTTGGCTTTGGCTTGGTGGTGCAGTAGGAGCAGTGCCACTTCTTGATCTTGCAGTTGTAGAAGGAAGCAACTCCCTTGGCATTGATCTTCTCCACCTCCTTCGCTGTGAAGGACGCGACATTGCCCTTGTACACATCTTCTCCAGAATCATACTGCACACATGAATGAATTACATTAATACATTATAGATTCATATACACCATGTCAAAAGAACTAAATGAACAATCTAAATTTCAAGTTGGCTTACCTCATATTCTTCGTCGTCACTATACTCTGGATCGTATGGGTCGAACCCAGTAAGGGCCATCTTCCTCTTTTTTCCCCAAACATCATCCTCCTGAATATACAATTACATCCACCATTAGTAAATACAGAAGCCAATTAAAAATTTAGATATGCACACATGACACATTGATCATAGGGCTAATATACTATGATCCTATTTGCATTTTCCATTGTCATGCACACACATTGAACAACAAAGCTAATATAACTACATATTATGGACAAATTTCCCTATATACTAATGAATCAAATAACTTCTTAATCAATGGATTCCATTTGGGCATATGACATTCAAAACCCCAATCTACGTAGCATTCAAAAACAAATCTAATAGGGACCCAATCTAATAAGCATATATACATGTTTGTAGCATTTAAAAAACCAATCTCTGTAGCATTAAAAACAAATCTAATAAGCATACATCTGTGTAGCATTGAATCACCGAGATCCCTATCTCTCATAAGATCTATCTAGCATTTTTGCAATGAATGTAATCCAACAAACCCTAGTACAAAACCCCCCATCCCCCCATACAGAAAACCCCGGCCCATCCGTAAAACCAACTACTCTAACCATCTATACTACCGTATGAATCACAATCTAACCAATGCAACTAATTGTAGCAACTAACAAGCAAGTGCAAATACCTCCTACTCCTCGCCAGGCTGCACATCGGGGGTATCGGGATGGACTGCGCTGCTCGACGCCGTCACCTTCTGCTCCGGCAGCGCTGAGGCGGAGCCCGCCACCTTCTTCTCCACATCTGCAGTGGTTGCGAGTTTCCCCGCACCGCTGTGGACGCCGGCAACATCTTTCACTTCATCCGCGGTCACTGCGCCCTGCATCTCCACTACATATCTGGCTGCTGCGCCAGCGTTGCCACGAGCTTCCGCCATCCGACAGATGGAGGCGATGAAGGTGCGGAAGAGGATGCGGTGGGGGAGAGCGAGATGGTGCGATGGAGGCAGTGGAGAAGAGCGAGACGACGCCGGTGGGGGAGAGGAAGACGATGCGGCAGGAAGGGGATTTGGGGGGAAAAGGTAGGGGCAATGCACCGGGAGGTGGTTCCCCCTCTTTACACGATGGGACATTTCCGGCATGTACCATGGACACGTGCTACCCCACAACCGTGGTCAGTTGCATGCGCCCACGTATACGAATACCACTGTACGGCCAGCATATGAAACCACTATACAGGTAAACGGTCAAAGGTGGACTCGGCCCTACGCAGCCCCACTCGTCAGAGTTAACGGTCAAAGGCATTGACCCAATGGCAACGTCCGTTGTAACCTGTTCTGAGGGTTTTGGGAAAGGGAGTGGGGAAAAGTGAGCAAGAGTTAAGAGCGTGGGGATGAATGAGTACAACTAACGAACCAGGGGCACAAAAATAAAAAGCCCTTTATATTAACTAGGAAAAGAGTCTATGCGTTGCAATAAGAAAAAAATACCACACTCCCAAACCCAATAATCATGACTCAAGACTCCAATAGGTCCATGTCCTTTATTTCAACACATGGCAGCCCATCTTTGTTTTCACTTACCCTCCTTCCCATCCTCGCCACCAGTGGACTCAAGGCTCACAAATTCACAACGTGTTTGAATTTTGACAATCCTAAGGCGTCTCTCTCTCGGCATAAGATGAGATTCTTTTTCTGTGAGGTTTTGGCTAGGCTTGCATGCGTGGTTGTAGATTATTTTCTTTCATCTCAAATTCTGATTTTGCTGAGGTGTTCATTTCCAATCCGGATCGGTATCGATATGAAAGAAAAATGGATCAACTATTGATTAATATTTCATCCTACATAGCATTTTAAAAACGGTTAACAGGTAAAATAACATCATATTCAGATTCTACATATTTTTCTAATCAAATACCATATGCAACATGTTAAATTTAGAGTTAGGGTTTAAAAAATATGGATAATTTTAAAAGGCATTTGATTTGATATGTACTACATATTGATTAATCCAAATATCAGGGGGTTTACTACAAAAGAGAAAATATGAGTTAAAACTGGCCTGTGGGTTAATTACCACACATATCAAAAGGTTTTTTATGTAAAAACAAAAAAGATTGACTTAAAAGTGAACTACATGTTGATTACCAGAAACATCAAGAGGGTGTTTTATGCAAAATAGCATGTCGGACCAATATTATCTATTTTCTTTATTAGTAGTATTGATATTGATTTTGATTTTCATTACATATCTTTGTTTTCTGTTGCATCGTGTTTTTAGATAGTTTGAAAAATAGGCAGAAGGCACATGTGCTCACACATAATATTTCAATGATAGAAGAGACTTGGTTTGTAAGGATAGTTCGTGTGCAAACAAGGTATATTTTCGTTGCAAGATTATTTTTGAAGCTGGTTTATGTGAACACTCGCAACTATTCAGGTGTCGATCAGAGTGCAGATGGAGTAGAAGTCCAAATAAACAAGCTGCCGAGACTACTCCCTTCGTTCGTAAATATATTTTTTTACATGATCACTACTTTGAAGTGTGGGGAAAGTATACTATCAGGGCATGATGAAATCGCGGCGGCGGCAGACACATACTATACTGAGGTTCTTGGAAATGCACCGATACGAGAATATGGCATGGACCTTGCAGAGTTGGGGCTACCTGTGCGCGATCTATCTCACCTAGACCTGCCCTTCTCGGCAGATGAGGTTCTGAAGGTGATTAAAACCATGTCGCTCGATAAAGCCCCGGGTCCTGATGGATTTACAGGACGATTCTTCTACGTATGATGGGACATCATCTAGGATGACTTCATGCGTGCCTTACATGCTTTCCACTGCGGTGACATGAGGGGCATCCACAAGATAAACAAGGCCCTTATCACTCTCATACCTAAGGTGAATGGAGCGGTTGACATTCCTGACTTCCGGCCCCTGAGCTTGGTACACGGTGCCATTAAGATATTTGCCAAGACATTGTCGGTCCACCTTACGGACGAGCTTCTGGAGCTAGTTGGGATTCACCAGAGCGCTTTTGTGCGCTGACGCTCCATACATGATAACTTCATGATGGTACAGGGCATGGACAGACGACTACATGCTCTGAAAATGTTGGCAGTCATACTAAAGTTGGATATCTCCAAGGCTTTCGATTCCGTTCAATGGCCATTTTTGATTGAAGCACTCTCGGTGATGGGTTTTACCTCAAAGTGGATCGGGTGGATGTGCGGACTGCTAGCTACCTCCTCTACCAAAGTATTGCTTAATGGTATACTGGGCATACCGATTTTCTCGAGAACCGGATTGCGACAAGGTGACCCCTTATCACCTATGATTTTCATCCTCGCCATGGAGGTCTTACACAAGATGTTCTTGAGGGCTGCCAGTAATGGTTTGCTGGAACCCCTTGCACCACGGGGCATGCACCAATGACTTTCGATCTATGCGGATGACGTGATGATCTTTTTAAAACCAAAAGAGGTGGAGCTTCAGTGCTGTGATGAGATTCTGGAATGCTTCGGGATGGCGTCCGGACCGCGTGTGAACTTCCAAAAAAGTGCGACTATGCCAATAAAGTGCTGAGTAGACCAGAAAATGTTGACTAACAAGATAATAGGCTGCACGATTGGCTCATTCCCGTGCAAGTATCTTGGGTTGCCTCTAAGCATTAGGAAAGCTGACAACACCTCAGTTTTAGTACCTTTTGGATCAATTGGTGAACATATTGCCAACTTGGAGAGGGACGTCATTACCCTAAGAGTTGTAGGCTGCTGCTGATCCATTCGGTTCTCTGTGCCATCCCAATACATGCTCTCATGGCTCTCGAACTGCCACTGAAGACAACTGCGACATTGGAGAAGATCTTTTGTGGATTCCTGTGGTGTGTGAAACGAGACGCACGCGGTGGCAACTGCTCAGTGGCTTGGAAGCAGGTGTGCACGCCGTGTTGGGCTGGTGGCCTTGGAATTCCCAACCTCCGATGGTTGAATGCTGCACTACAGGCGAGATGGCTATGGCTATGGTGCACGGATGAACAGAGATCGTGGGCAGAATTCAAGATCAACATCACAACAGATGCAAGAGCAATCTACCAGGCAGCGGTGCACACAACTATTGGCAATGGCAACACGACCCTCTTTTGGTAAGACCGATGGCTCTATGGCAACAGAATACAAGATGTGGCACCAAACATCTATGGCGTGGTGGCCCCCAGGACAAGGGCCTCACCAACTGTATGACAAGCACTTCATGAAAATACATGGGCAACGGACGTTGGGCCTAATCTTGGCCTAGCTAACATTGAGGAATACATACATCTTTGGGGAAGAGTGGCAGAGGTGGAACTAAATGGTGAGAGGGAAGACAACATCTGTTGGGCCTAGGAAGTCAATGGATCCTACTCGATTTGATCTGCGTACGTGGCATGTTTCATAGGACGAGAGGTGGCAGCATATGCGGATTTTGTATGGAAGCAAAAGGCACCCCTACAGTGTTGTTTCTTTGCGTGGTTAGCGATGTGAAACCGCTGCTGGACTTCGGACCGCTTGGCTCGTCGAGGTCTCCCACATCAAGCCATGTACCGCTTCTGCAACCAACATATTGAAACAATCAACCACATACTCCTCACTTGCATTTTCGCGAGAACATTATGGCTATGGATTTTGTAGCGACCAGACCTCAAACGGTCAAGTCTCTGTGCATCAGTGTCATCCCTGGATTGGTAATGCTGACACGCACAGTACTCGTGGAATTATAACAGAGTTTCAATCACACACTTATTACATCGAGTCCTCATAAAGAGTATTATTACATAAATAAATCATGGTTGAAGGCCATCTAAACTAGATAACAGCGGAAGGCTTCGAAGGTAAATGAGTCCATCAACTCCAACGGCATAGCTGAGTGCAAAACAACGAACTACCGCACCTTATTCCTCGTCTGAGTAGTCTGCAACATAAGATGTTGCAGCCCGAAATGGGTCAGCACATGGAATATGCTGGCATAGTTACACTGTAAAGCAAAGATAATGCAAAGACTATATCTACATGCAATAATTGGCTGGTTGAGGCTGTAAGTTTCATGATTTTGCATAAAGCTAGTTTTTTCCTACAATAAAGGAATAAATTTATTTAACTACTCCCATGTTGCCCATTATTTGAGAAGGTTCCTCCCACTCAAATCCCAATTAAAATTATCATCATTAACCCAACATCAAAATTAATTAGAGTAACGTGATGAGATCACATCAATAGATTCGAATACTAGATACTCAAGATGTCCATAACCGGGGACACGGCTAACCATAATTAGTTTATACACTCTGTAGAGGTTTGCACACTTTTCCCCACAAGACTCGACCGCATCCATGATCGGATGATCGAGACATAGCCTTTCTGAAGCATTAACTCTCTACTCCGGGTAGACAGTACCACCTACAACCCTCTGCATCTGCTAGTCTACCTCTTCAAGAGCTCACGCAACTTACTCAACTATGCTAGAGCCCATAATGGCTTGTGGCTGCACACGGAAGTTTCTAGCATGAATAGTCTTATGACCGCTTTGAGCCTGGGTGGCATTCCATAGGATAATCACATGGGTACTCCGGGATTTCCAAAACAGACAACAATGGGTACTCCAGGTGCCTCAACCAATCCACCCAGATTTGTATTAAAGTTGCCACCTTAATGTTATCCAATTAAAATAACTCTCAAACTTCCATGTGTGAATCACGATCCAATCCCCGTCTACGAGCATGGCTAAACAATATTAAGCATAACATATATTCCCGGGGTGATCAAAAGGTATTAGGTTCCTACCTCAACACTACAACCAAAACCACATGTTCCCAATCCTACCAATGCAAATATTTGTGGAGCAGAACTAATGCATAGTAAAACTGGGTATGAAAGAGTATGATCAAAGTGTAACTTGCCTTGCTGACGATCTGCAAACTCTAGAGATTCGTAGTAACAAGCTTCGCACTCCGGGTAATCTAGCATAGACAAACCATAACATACATAAACAATCACTCAATCGGAACACGAGAAAACTCGAGAAAAGAACCAAATCGAACACGAAACAAGCAACGACTTAAACTAACAAGAGTCAAAACCTAACAACATTATTAACATGTGAATTAGATCTTAACAGAAAGTACATGTGATTAGCTATGATTCGCAAAAAGATTCAACTCAAACTGAGCAACGAAACTCAAAATAAGAAATGAAACAAGGTTCGTTTACTAATCTAGTCTAAAGTCATATTTTATAGTACAAAAATCATGTTCAAATTGATTAACTGGAAAGAGGGCTACGAGACGAAGATTTAGGCGCTGGTTTCATCTAATTTGGATAAACGAGTAAAAAGTTATACTAGTTTAAAGATCTGGGGCAGAATCGCGATAAAAATAATCGCAGATAAACCCCTGGCGAAAATAAAATAAAAAGAACAGATAAACGAACGAACGTTCGCTGTCTGAACCTAACCGGCGAACAACGTTCATTAGAACAAACGAACGGACAAACGTCCGCTAAATAAATAAACCGACGAAAACTGAACCGATCTAAAAAAACAGATCTAGGGTTTCTATAAAAAACGGGCGGTTTTTTATACCTAAACCGAAGAAAAGACCGGCGGCGACTCCGGTGGCTCCGGCGAGTCCGGCGAGGCGAGGCGGCGGCTCCGGCGGCTGTGGGGCGACGGCGGCGCGACGAGCGGTGGCTTCGGCAGGCGGTGGCTGCGGCGCTGCGGTGGCGGGGCGGGACGTGGCTTCGAGGGGGGGGGGGCGCATTTAAAGGGGGGGTGCGCCCGACTTGGCGGAGGGGCCAAGGCGGCCGGCGGTGGCCGGCGGTGGCTCGAACTCCGGCGGAGTCCAGCTCGGGCACACGCGTGAGGGCGGCGGCGCTGTGGGCCGGCTGGGCCGCTCGCCCAGTTCAATCCAGGAAACGTTTTTTTAAATATTTTCGCCCCAACAGAAAATCCTAATAAATTATAAAAAAATTCTAAAAATACCAAAAACAATTTTCTCTGTCTAAATGAAATATTTAGAACAAAGTGAACATTTTTTCTAGCCTAAAAATGCAATTTTGGAAAAATGCATATTTTTTTAATTCAAATAAAATAGCAAATAAAATACCAGAAAAATCACAATTTGATTTAAAATTCTTTCTCCAATATTTCTATAGATTTGAAGAAGTCATAATATCCTCTCTCATTTATTTTTAATATTGGAAATAATTGGAGAGAAAAATTATAAAACCAAATTGATCCTTTTCTTCAAATTTGAAATAAATTCAAATATGAATTTTGGGAAACCTCCAACTCTCTCCGTGGGTCATTGAGTTGCTTAATATTTCTAGGATCTCAACCAAAATGCTAAAATAAATATGATATGCATATGATGGTCTATGTATAACATCCGAATTGAAAATTGGGATGTTACAAACCTACCCCCCTTAAGATGAATCTCGCCCTCGAGATTCGGGTTAGTCAGCAAAAAGGTTTGGGTGGTCTCGACGAATGTCTTCCTCTCGCTCCCAGGTGGCTTCCTCCTCGGTATGGTGGCTCCACTGAACTTGGCAAAACTTTATAACCTTGTTACGAGTAACTCGGCTGGAAAACTCGAGAATCTTGACTGGCTTCTCCTCATAAGTCAAATCACTGTCTAATTGAATTGCTTCTAGTGGCACTGTATCTCTTAGAGGACTATCAGCCATCTCTACGTGGCACTTCTTCAACTGGGAAACATGGAACACATCGTGAACTCCTGACAATTCTTTTGGCAATTCCAGCTTATATGCAACTTCTCCCATATGTTCCAAAACTCAGTATGGTCCCACAAAACATGGTGCTAGCTTTCCCTTAACTCCAAAATGTTTAACTCCTCGAAGTGGGGACACTCGAAGGTGTACTCTATCTCCAACTTCGTGAACTGTCTCCTTGCGTTTAGAATCCGCATAACTCTTCTACCTGGACTGGGCTACCTTGATTCTGTCACGAATCAACTTAACCTTCTCTTCAGAATCCTTGATTAAGTCTGGTCCGAACTGTTAGAAAGGAGAGAGAGATTTGGTGGAATAGTCGTTTTATTGCTTGAGCCTCATGGGCATATATATAGGACTACATGATCTACTTGGAGTATAAGGCAAGCCAGAATATTTCCTAGTCTAACCTATGTTTCCTAATACAATCACGTTACTCAACATCCCCCTGCAGTCACAACGGTAGCGACGCAGACGGTGTGACCGGAGAAGAATCCGAAGGCAAGCCGACGGACACCCCCCCCCCACACACACACAGTCGTAATGGTCCACGCATCACGGAGTCGTGGCTGGAGTGGAAACCAACGGGTTGCTCAAGCAGGCGGTAGCCCTTTGTGCCATTTGTCGATGTAGCCAAGAGCGTGGGTGGTGGAGCCATGGTCGAGGTAGCCGTGCGAAGAATGCCGTGGTCGATGTTGAGTCGGGGTGGCCGGTGTCGAGGAAGTCGCCGTGGAGCCGTGGGTGCAAGAGGGCGCCGAGTTAGTCATGGGCGCAATGGTGACGAGGTAGTGGTGCGCCGGAAGGATGATGGTGTTGACGACGTGTCGCGGCGGGTTTGCCAAGCCCGGGAACACATCATGGACGAAGGCACGCACCGGTGTTGCCAACACCGGGCATGCGTATATGGATGAAGACGAAGTTGATGAAGCACCGACTAGGCTTGCCAGGCCCGAGGACACGTCGTGGATGAAGGCACGCATTGGTGTTGCCAGCACCGGGCATGCGTAGACGAGGGACCTGCACGAGCTGTACGCCATGTCGGAGAAGTCGGAGGGGCCAGCAGAGAAGAACTCGAGGACGATTGCGGCGTCCATCAGCGCGTGGCCAATGTCACCAATGGTGGTCGGAGTAGACGAAGTGGTTGGGGTAGATGACGGCGATGCTGGCAACGGGCTGGTGCTTGGACGAAGACGAAGGGGGTGGATGGGCGACGGCGGTGGCTATGGAGGTAGCGGCGGCGGTGGCCAAAAAAGAGCCGCGGCAGTGGCCTGACGGCGGCGACAGCGGCTAGGTTAAAAGTGCGGCAGCGGTGCTCGAAGTAGGCAAAGAAACCTGACAGCATGACGAAGACCGCGCAGATGGTGGCATTCCCGCGGCAAGGGAGACGGCGCGGCGCATACCACGGGAGGTCGATGCGCGGTGACGGCGGAGTGAACCGCGGGCCGTGACGCTACGACCCGAAAGGGCGACGCAGTGGCGGTGGGCAGGTCAGGGCGACAGTGGGAAGACCTCGGGGCGACGGCGGGGACCGCGGGCCATGGCGCTGTGGCCCGAAGGGGCGACGCGACGGCGGCACGTGAGTCGGTGCAACTGCGGGGACGGCCTTGGGGCGGCGGCAGGGACTATGTATCGCGGCACTATGGCCCAAAGGAGCGACGCAGTGGCGACGCACGAGTCAATGCAGCCGCGAGGAGAACCACGGGGCGGCGGCGCTACGGCCCAACGGGGCGACGCAGCGGCAGCCCGATGCTCGATCGGTGGAAAAGCGCGCTGAACTCGGTGACGATCTTCACGGGACCTGCGGAGGCACGCGTAACTGACGGGCCAGGTTGGTCGTGCGGCGTAGATGAGGCGGATAGCAGCGGCGAGCGGGTGATCAAGCCGATTGCGCACGAGGTCCGGGATGCCACTTGGTGGAGGCGTGGTGGCGGCGGGGTCCGAGATGAAGCCGGCGATGGCGGACGGCATGAGACGTCGTGCGGACAAGCTTGTCAGCACCGGCACCAGGGCTGCCAAAGCAATGCTGGCGCCCGGGCAGTGAGGCCTGAGCGACCAACGGAGTAGCGGCACCCGAGTTGAGGCAACCGACGAGCCTCACGCAACCGTCCTGATGTCTACTACACAACCTTCTTCTTGTAGACGTTGTTGGGCCTGCAAGTGCACAGGTTTGTAGGACAGTAGCAAATTTCCCTCAAGTGGATGACCTAAGGTTTATCAATCCGTGGGAGGCATAGGATGAAGATGGTCTCTCTCAAACAACCCTGCAACCAAATAACAAAGAGTCTCTTGTGTCCCCAACACACCCAATACAATTGCAAATTGTATAGGTGCACTAGTTCGACGAAGAGATGGTGATACAAGTGCAATATGGATAGTAGATATAGGTTTTTGTAATCTGAAATAATAAAAACAGCAAGGTATCTAATGATAAAAGTGAGCGTAAACGGTATTGCAATGATAGGAAACAAGGCATAGGGTTCATACTTTCACTAGTGCAAGTTCTCTCAACAATAATAACATAGATAGATCATATAACAATCCCTCAACATGCAACAAAGAGTCACCCCAAAGCCATTAATAGTGGAGAACAAACAAAGAGATTATGGTAGGGTACGAAACCACCTCAAAGTTATTCTTTCGGATCGATCTATTCAAGAGTGCATACTAGAATAACACCTTAAGACACAAATCAACCAAAACCCTAATGTCACCTAGATACTCCATTGTCACCTCAAGTATCCGTGGGCATGATTATACAATATGCATCACACAATCTCAGATTCATCTATTCAACCAACACAAAGTACTTCAAAGAGTGCCGCAAAGTTTCTACCGGAGAGTCAAGACGAAAACGTGTGCCAACCCCTATGCATAGGTTCATGGGCGGAACCCGCAAGTTGATCACCAAAACATACATCAAGTGACACGTGAGATCCCATTGTCACCACAGATAAACATGGCAAGACATACATCAAGTGTTCTCAAATCCTTAAAGACTCAATCCGAAAATATAACTTCAAGAGGAAAACTCAATTCATCACAAGAGAGTAGAGGGGGAGAAACATCATAAGATCCAACTATAATAGCAAAGCTCGCGATACATCAAGATCATGCCATAGAGAGAACACACGAGAGAGAGAGAGAGAGAGAGAGAGAGAGATCAAACATATAGCTACTCGTACATACCCTCAGCCCCGAGGGTGAACTACTCCCTCCTCGTCATGGATAGCACCCGGATGATGAAGATGACCACCAGTGATGGGTTCCCCCTCCGGCAGGGTGCCGGAATGTAACACCCCGGTGTAATGATGCTATAGTAATCCCTGATATCAAGCTAATCATTTTGCTATAACAGTGCTTAGTCACTTTAATCAATATTCCATTCCCAATTCCAGTTGAATTCCATTTCAATTTTTGAGTGAAATTCAAAATTGCTCAAACATGAAAACTAAAATGTTCATCATGTGCCAAATAATCCACAAGTAATATTGGTGGTGAACCAACATTTTTGCAAAGTGTTTAAGTGGCCTAAACTACTTATAACAGTGAGCTAAGCAATAACTGAAATGCCTTATTAAATTATAAAATTTGCAAACTACTTCTAAAGTCTCACAACCTTTTTGTGGCAGTGCACAATAATTCTTTGAAATTATCTTGGCCAGTGGCATAAATTTTGCATAGTCATTAGTGTCTAAAAAAAGGTGCAAAAGTTGATGGAAAAATAGAAAAGAAATAAAAAAAAGGAAAAAGCAGAGGGGGAGAGAGAGAAAAGAGCCCCATGCCTCCCTGGGCCTTAGCCCATTGCACTGGCCGGGCCACCTTACCCCGGGTCGCCTTCCCTGTTCGACCAACCCCGTCGCTACAGGGGAACGGTCGCCTCGGACCGCCTCGTCGTCGATGATGAGGGGGAGGATAAGGCCTCCACGCCCCCGACGCCTCGAGCGCCTCTCCCACTCACCTCCCCACTTGCCCCGTTCCGCCTCTCCCTCTCCCCACCAGCTCCATCCTCGCCTCCCCCTTCGTTCCCCGTCCACCTCCGAGCATAGTCACCGTGGCCCTCCGTCCTTGTCGCAGCCACCGGTGGCCCCGTGCCTGCTGACCCTGTCGGTAAGCTCCGCCGGGGTTGTCTCCTTCGACTGGCGCCCTCCGCTGGAATTGGGAAGCACCGCAGCCGCCGTTCGTCCTCGTCCCCATCTCCGGCTGCCGTCGATCTTCTTCGTCTCCGGCGCCGTCTCTGCTGCTACTAAACCTCCAAGGGCCACCGTGCATGCCGCAAAGTGAGCCCCTCTTCCCCTTCCCTCGCTCCCCTGGCCTCTTGTGCTCCCGTAGCCACCGCGTCCGCCAGGGCCGAGCTCAGCTCCGCCGCTTAGCTCGCCACCGTCACCATGGGCATCATCATGCTCGCCCGAGCACTCGAGAGTGCTCAGGCCACCTCGCCGCGTCCGCCCGTGCCGCTAGGTCCCTTCCCCGTAGCCTCTAGCGCCGACCGCGTGTTTGCTCCAACTCCAGCGACCACCGTGGTGCACGCCGCCGTTGTTGTAGTGCATTTCTGGCCGGGCCACCACCGCAGTTCAACGCGCACTGCTCCGCTCGTTCGAACGCGCCCTCGCGCGCGCGAAACGGTTGCCCGTAGGCGAAATCCGACGAGACCCGAGGCCCTCCGCCGCGTTTTGGCATCGCCGGCGTCAAGCCGCCGGCCACCACCGACATGGCACACCTGGGGCCACCCCCTGGGTCACTGCCAGTGGGGCCCCTGGCCCCCAGTTGACCAGTTGACCTGGTCAACCGTGCTGACTGGGCAGGCCCCAACCACTGACGTGCCGGTCCCACCGCTTAATCCTCTAATTAGAACATTTTAATAATTAAAACTAATTAGTTTAGTTAATTAGACATTGATAGGTGGGCCCAGTAGTTTGACTAACTAAATTTAGATTAGTTTAAACTCTGTTTAACCCACTGTCTATGACAGGTGGGTCCCCCATGTCAGTTTTGACCAGTCAACACATACGTCATGCTGACGTCATATTCTTTTTCTGTTAATTTGAGTAATTCTAGATGGTTTAATCTTTGAAAATTCATAGAAAATAAACCGTAACTCGGATGAAAATGTTTTCTACATGAAAGTTGCTCAGGAAAATGTGACGAATCCGGATACACGGTCCGTTTACCTGTCAGATACCTCTAACTATCTGAACATGGAACATTCCCCCTCCGGTCATCTATCTAACACAGGTCCGGAACCGGGAAACCATTCCCGGTTGAATTCCCCCTTCACCTTTATCGTGTAGCCATACATTAGGTCACACCCGGCACAGCATACTGCCATGTTATGCTTTGTGATGCTATGTTTGCTTTATATTTACTGTTTCTTCCCCCTCTTCTCTCTGGTAGACCCCGAGACCGATGTTGCCCCTGTGATCGACTACGTCGACGATGAACCCTCCTTGGCAGAGCAACCAGGCAAGCCCCCCCTTTGATCATCCCCATATCGCCCATTCCATTCTATCATGCTTGCATTAGATTTTGCTATTGTTATTGTTTGCTCCTATTCTGATGCATAGCCCGCTTATTGTTACCTTACCTGCTTTCCTAAACTATTTAGTATAGGTTGCTTAGTGATCCATTAGTGACCCCCACCTTGTCCTTGTTGCCCCTGCTTCATCATTGAAGACCCGATCAACAGGATCGAAGACCAGGCCCCGGCACCGCACATCACTTTCCGCTTAGTTGCTCGACACTACTCGGTTACTATTGAGTGCCGAGGGTGAGACCTCTACAGCACTTTTGATGTTAACCCTGTAGTGTAGCTATTCGGTCGTGGTCATCGAGGGTGATTTCCTCTTTAACCACTTCTGATACGACTCTGTCGTGCAACCCCTCAAGTGTGGACCTCGAGGGTGGTCCCTCTTACGTTCACCTTGATGATTACATCGAGTGGAATTCATCGGGGGTGATTCCTCGGGTTTTCCCCTTGATGTTTGGACACACGGATACTTGGACTTTACAACTGTTACTTGAAAAGGCGGGTCGACCCTAAGGGGTACCCGCGAGTGATGTGGAGACGGGTTAACCTGGAAGGTGCTCGAGAGATAATTACGAGGCGTGGTCGGGCATTCCTAGCCCTTGCCGCAAGTCCTCGAGATGGGGCAACGGGGTCACATCTTTCGTGAGTCTATGCTTGTTACCGCGTGTTCCTAATCCACTACGATTTGGATATTTGATCCGAGGGGCCTCTGGCCTGATAGCACTAACCATCACGTGGGCATAGTATGGGCGTTCTGCGTCGTATACATCAGTCGAAGCTTAATAGACGTCAGCAACTGAGCGGCGCGCGCCGGGTTGGACTGGTAAGCACCTGCCCTTTTTTAAGGAGGTAGCTAGGTCTGCTCTACGGCCGCCCACGCAAGGTGCAGGAGTTCCCGGGAAGATGGCCCATGACCCCTGGGGGCATAGGTTTAGTCCAGCGTGCTGACCTCTCTATTAAGCCTAGGTCGGGTTGCGGCGTATTGTTTGGCCGAGGCCGGGCATGACCCAGGAAAGTGTGTCCGGCCGGAGTTAATCGAGCATGGTGGGTAAGTTGGTGCACCCCTGCAGGGAAGAAAACATCTATCGATAGCCTATCCTATGGTAACAAACACTCGGAGTTGTATCCCGATCGATACAACTAGAACTGGATACTTGTGATGAGAATTGGATTGTGATGACAAATGGATAGTATGGCTCTGGGATTGCTTTCTCGCAGGGAGTCGAGAAAGGATCTCTGTCCGAGGTTGATAACACTACTACTACTTTACTTTATGCTACTCTACTCCCTCCGGTTTGCTGCAAGATGGTGGTTTCCATAAGATGCTAGTCTTCGATAGGACTAGGCCTTCTCTCTATTCTGGCATTTCTGCAGCCCAGTCCACATATACAACCTTCATTTGATAATGTTGCATATGTAGTGTAGATCCTTGCTTGCGAGTACTTTGGATGAGTACTCACGGTTGCTTTGCTACCCCTTTTCCTCCTTCTTTCTTCTTTCTAGTTGTTGCAACCAGATGGTGGAGTCCAGGAGCCAGATGCCACCTTTGACGACTGCTACTACCCCGAGGGCGCCTACTACCACGTGACAGAGACCGTCGATGACCAGGAGTAGTTAGGAGGCTCCCAGGCAGGAGGCCTTGCCTTTTCGATCGATGTTGCTTTTATGCTAGCCTTCTTAAGGCAAACTTGTTTAACTCATGTATGTACTCAGATATTGTTGCTTCCACTGACTCGTTTGTATTCGAGCTTATGTATTCAAACCCTCGAGGCCCCTGGCTTGTAATATAAAGCTTGTATTATTTTAATTTGTGTCTAGAGTTGTGTTGTGACATCTTCCCGTGAGTCCCTGATCTTGATCGTACACATTTGCG
The DNA here is from genome assembly GCF_002162155.2 of Triticum dicoccoides. Classification (NCBI taxonomy): domain Eukaryota; kingdom Viridiplantae; phylum Streptophyta; class Magnoliopsida; order Poales; family Poaceae; genus Triticum; species Triticum dicoccoides. The sequence goes on along the minus strand of NC_041383.1, from coordinate 393,326,994 downwards.
TGTAGGATTAGTGTACGATTGAGTCAGGGGCGTCACAAGTTGGTATCAGAGCCGACTGCCTGTAGGTAGCCCCCTTTCCAACTCCTTGGCCGAAGTTGAGTCTAGTCACTGAAAAAACTTTTACTAACTTGGATGTGCGTCTTACGGGCCCACGTCGTCATTGGGTGGTATTAGGATCTTTTATTCCTCGTCTATACTCTGGGACTCTTAACTCTCTTCTACTCGGGTTAGACAAATTTACTAACTCTAACATTAGGATCCCGTGACCACATTCACCCAAAAGTTGGATAAGCCATAGTTACTCTTTAGAATAGCATCTTGAATAGTGCACACATTGTCGTGTTGACTACTAAGTGGTATCCATCGTACCTCTTTCATTATGCCTATTTCATCATGAATGATCCTTTGTCTTTGCAAATGCCCGATACTGAACTACCCCTGTTACATGTTATCGGGATGGTTAGACCCGCTGGTCGTGGCCGTGGTGCCAACGATCCACCACCGCCCGAATTCTTTGCTGGAATGATGCAATAGTTTGAGCTGAACCGCCAGTTCATGGAAGGAATGATGGCTCAGTTTCCTCGTCCGAATATGAATCAGCAGCCAGCCCTAGTAACTCGGTGGGACTTCATGCGCCTCAACCCAACTATTTACCGCAGCTCAACTCAGCCCCTTGATGCTGATGACTGGCTCCGCGACATCACGTATGAAATGGAGTCTGCTAGTGTGGCCCCTGCTAGCTATGTCACCTTTGCATCATTCTTTCTGAAGGGTCCCGCTGCTCAATGGTGGGACAGCCACAGGTGTACCCTACCTACTAGAACGGGCATCACTTGGCCGAATTTCCAAGCTGCCTTTCGTGCCCGCTTCATTCCTTAGGGAATCATGGACAGGAAGAAGTGAGAGTTTTGCAACCTTACCCAAGGCAACAAGATTGTAGATGCTTATCAGCGGGAATTTCTGGACTTGTCATGTTATGCTGAAGAAGACATTGCAACTGATGCTCATAGGCAAGAAAAGTTCCGTGATGGACTTCACCTAGATATCAAGCTAGCACTGCTCGTTCATGACTTTGCCGACTTCGCCACCTTGGTGAACAAGGCTATTCAGGTTGAGACTGGTCTTCAGGAACACCAGGGATCCCTCAGGCGTAGCCGTGACGCTGGCCCATCTTCGGGCCCGTCAGCGCAGAAGCGTCGGATATGGATTCCCCACAACATGTATCGTCCAACTGCACCTGCACCAAGACAATCCTATGCTGCACCTCGTCTGCCTCCTCTTCCGAAGAGGCAGCCTCTTTGAGTTGTGTCACCCCAAGCTCCTGCTCCCAACCCCAATGATGAATTGTGCTTCAGGTGTGGCCGTCCAGGTCACCATGCTAAAGAGTGCAATCAGAAAAAGAGCCAGCTGGCTCTACCTTCAACTGGCCGTAACAATCAGCCCCATAACAATAATGCCAGACCTTATGGTCATGGTCAGGCTAATCATGTTGATCTGAATGAAGCTCAAGACCAGCCTGCCACTGTGATGGGTACTCTTCTTGTTAATTTAGTACCGGCTTCTGTTTTATTCGATTCAGGAGCATCGCATTCATTCATGTTAGAAAATTTTGCTTACGCACATGACATTCGATGTGAGCCCATGAACACTCTGATAGTGGTACGCACCCCTGCGGGTCAGTGTCGAACTACCATGATTGGTCGCGACGTCCCCGTTGAAGTTGAAGGGTTGGAATTTCATGCTTCTCCCATTATTCTTGATTCTTCCAATATTGACCTCATTCTGGGAATGGAATGGTTGAAAGCACATACCGCCTCTATCATTTGTGCCACAAAAGTCGTTCATCTCCTACATCCTTCCGATGAGATAGTAAGCTACCATGCTCAGATTGTTCAAAACGTTGAAGCACGACTTTATGCTTTGAATGCGTTGAACGCAACACCTCTTGACGGAATTGAAAAGATTCCAGTCATTCGCGACTTCCAAGACGTCTTTCCAGAAGAACTTCCAGGAATACCCCCTGCCCAGGCTGTCGAGTTCGTCATCAACTTCAAACCATGCACCGTTCATATTGCCAAACGACCCTACAAGATGCCACCTCATGAACTCCTTGAACTTAAGGAGGAAATCGACAAATCTCTTTGCAAGGGTTTCATTCGTCCAAGTTCCTCTGCTTGGGGAGCACCTTCTCTCTTCGTCAAGAAGAAGGACGGAACAAACCGTTTGGTCCAAGACTATCGTCCTATCAACCAAGCTACAATTCAGAACAAATATCCCTTCCTTGGATCAATGATCTGTATGATCAACTGGCTGGTTCATCGATATTCTCTAAACTCGACTTGAGGTTGGGTTACCACCAGATCCGTGTTCGTGAAGAGGATATTCCAAAGACCGCATTCGTCACTCATTATGGTTCTTACGAGTACACAGTTATGTCTTTTGGCTTGACTAATGCTCCAGCCACATTCTCTCGTCCGGTAAACTACATATTCATGGATTACCTCGACAAGTTCGTGTAGTCTATCTGGATGATATTCTGGTATATTCGAAGAATAAAGAAGAACATGCTGAACATCTTCGTCTTGTTCTGGAAAAGCTTCGAGAGCATCAACTTTATGCCAAGTATTCCAAGTATGAATTCTGGTTACCCGAAGTCACCTACCTTGGTCATGTAATTTCCAAGGATGGTCTTGCCGTCAACCCAGAGCGCGTTCAGGCTATTCTTGACTGGACCCCTCCGAAGACTGTCAAGCAAGTCAGAAGCTTTCTCAGACTAGCTAGCTATTGTCGCCGCTTTGTCGAGAACTTCTCCAAGATTGCCAAGCCACTGACTAATCTGCTTCACAAAGGCGTTAAGTTCGATTGGACAGACAAATGTCAGGAAAGTTTCCAGGCACTCAAGGACAAGCTGAATTCTACCCCAGTGCTTGCTCCCCCCTGATTCTCGCAAGGACTTTGTCATCTATTGCGATGCTTCACGACAAGGATTAGGTTGCGTCCTAATGCAAGAGCGCAGAGTGATTGCTTATGCCTCCCGTCAAGTGCGTCCTCATGAAGAGAACTACCCAGTTCATGACCTCGAGCTTGCTGCGGTTATCTTTGCACTGAAGCTATGGCGACAGTACCTTCTCGGTAATCGTTGTGAGATATTCACCAATCATCAGAGTCTGAAGTACCTGTTTACCCAGCCAGATGTGAACCTCCGTCAGCAGCGATGGATGGAAGCTATTGCTAACTACAACTGCGGTATATCCTATACCCCTGGTAAGGCTAATGTAATGGCCTATGCCCTGAGCCGTAAGTCTTATTGCAACAATCACACGGTTTTCAAAGCTCAACCCCACCTTTATGAAGAGCTATGCAAGCTGAACCTCCAACTAGTTCCACATGGTTCTCTGAATAACCTTGTCCTGGAACCAACTCTTCTCAAAGCAATTAAGTCTGCTCAAGCCAAAGATGCTCACGTCGATTTGATGAAAAAGGATCTTGCCTTAGAGAAATCTAGAGATTTCTCACTTGGTGAAGATGGAACCTTATACTTCAGAGATCGCATTGTAGTACCCCGGTTTGAGCTTATGACAGAGAAGGTGATGAAAGAAGCGCATGATACCCCTCTCTCTATTCATCCGGGAAGTACCAAGATGTATCTAGACATCCATCAGAAGTACTGGTGGTCTAAGACGAAGCAAGACATTGCTCGATATATTGAAGAATGTGACGTTTGTCGTCGCGTCAAAGCATAACATCAGAAACCGGCTTCTCTCAAAAAAACATCATAAACCGGCTGGACTTCTACAACCGCTTCCGATTCCTGAATGGAAGTGGGATAAGATCCAAATGGACTTCGTCAATGGCCTTCCCAAGTCTTAGAAAGGTAACGATGCTATCTTTGTCGTCATCGACCAATTCTCGAAGGTTGCTCACTTTCTGCCAGTCAAGGAGACTATCACTGCTAGTCAATTAGCAAACTTGTATATCTCTCGAATTGTGTCACTCCACGGCATTCCGAAGGAGATCAGTTCAGACCGTGGCAGTATATTCACTTCGAAGTTCTGGGATAGTTTCCAAGAGGCAATGGGAACTCATATTACCTAGAGCACTGCTTATCATCCCCAATCCCAAGGCCAAGTCGAGCGAGTCAATCAAATTCTTGAAGACATGCTTTGGGCTTGTGTTATTTCTTTCGGCAAGAAGTGGGAAGAACCTCTCCCTTATGCGGAGCTCTCTATAACAACAGTTATCAAGCCAGCTTGAAAATGGCACCCTTTGAAGTGCTTTATGGACGTAAGTGCCGAACCCCTCTGAATTGGTCAGAAACTGGGGAACGGACGCTCATTGGTCTAGAAATTATTCAGCAAGATGAAGAGCAGGTTCACATTGTCCGGGATAATCTCAAGGCGGCCCAGTCCCGTCAGAAGAGCAACTATGACCAGAAACACTGGGGTTCAACTTATCAACCTGGTGATCAAGCTTATCTACGTGTCACTCCTTTGAGAGGCACTCATCGATTCGGAGTCAAGGGCAAACTAACTCCTCGCTACATTGGTCCCTTCCGTATTCTCTCCCGTCATGGACTGGTGGCTTATCAACTGGAGTTGCCACCTCAGTTCTCCCACGTCCATGACGTCTTCCCCGTGCCGCAACTTCGTCGTTGCTTCAAGGACCCAGAACGTGAAGTGGATCCAGAATTAATTGAAATTCAAGATGATCTCACATACAAAGAGCATCCGATCCGCATACTTGAAGAAGCTGAACGTCGAACTCGCCAGAAGGTTACCAAGTTCCTCAAGGTGCAATGGTCGAATCATACTAAAGAAGAAGCCACTTGGGAACGCGAAGATAACCTCCGGGCTGAATACCCTGACCTGTTCCCTTCTACCTCTTAATTCTCGGGACGAGAATTTCTTTTAGAGAAGGAGAGTTGTAACACCCGGGTTTAATGATGCTATAGTAATCCCTGAGATCAAGCTAATCATTTTGCTATAACAGTGCTTAGTCACTTTAGTCAATATTCCATTCCCAATTCGAGTTGAATTCCATTTCAATTTCTGAGTGAAATTCAAAATTGCTCAAAACATGAAAACTAAAATGTTCATCATGTGCCAAATAATCCACAAGTAATATTGGTGGTGAACCAACATTTTTGCAAAGTGTTTAAGTGGCCTAAACTGCTTATAACAGTGAGCTAAGCAATAATAGAAATGCCTTATTAAATTATAAAATTTGCAAACTACTTCTAAAGTCTCACAACCTTTTTGTGGCAGTGCACAATAATTCTTTGAAATTATCTTGGCCAGTGGCATAAATTTTGCAAAGTCATTAGTGTCTAAAAAAAGATGCAAAAGCTGCTGGAAAAATAGAAAAGAAATAAAAAAAAGGAAAAAGCTGAGGGGAGAGAGAGAAAAGAGCCCCTGCCTCCCTGGGCCTTAGCCCATTGCACTGGCCGGCCCACCTTACCCCGGGTCGCCTTCCCTGTTCGACCGACCCCGTCGCTATAGGGGTACGGTCGCCCCGGACCGCCTCACCGTCGACGATGAGGGGGAGGATAAGGCCACCACGCCCCTGACGCCTCGGGCGCCTCTCCCACTCACCTTCCCACTTGCCCCGCTCCGCCTCTCCCTCACCCCACCAGCTCCCTCCTCACCTTCCCCTTTGTTCCCCGTCCACCTTCGAGCGTACTCGCCGCCGCCCTTCGTCGTTGTCGCAGCCACCGGCGGCCCCGCACCCGCTGACCCTATCGGTAAGCTCCGCTGGGGTCGTCTCCTTCGACTGGCGCCCTCCGCTGGAACCGGGAAGCACCGCAGCCGCCGTTCATCCTCGTCCCCATCTCCGGCTGCCGTCGATCTTCTTCATCTCCGACGCCGTCTCTGCTGCTACTAAACCTCCAAGGGCCACCGTGCGTGCCGCAAAGTGAGCCCCTCTTCCCCTTCCCTCGCTCCCCTGGCCTCTTGCGCTCCCGTAGCCACCGCGTCCGCCAGGGCTGAGCTCAGCTCCGCCGCTTAGCTCGCCGCCGTCGCCATGGGCACCGTTATGCTCGCACGAGCACTCAAGAGTGCTCAGGCCACCTCGCCGCGTCAGCCCGTGCCGCTAGGTCCCTTCCCCGTAGCCTCTAGTGCCGACCGCGTGTTTGCTCGAACTCGGGTGACCACCGCAGTGCGCGTCGCCGTTGTTTTAGTGCGTTTCCGGTCGGGCCACCACCGTAGTTCGACACGCGCTGCTCCGCTCGTTCGAACGCTCCCTCGCGCGCGCGAAATGGTTACCCGTAGGCGAAATCCGACGAGGCCCGAGGCCCTCCGCCACGTTTTGGCATCGCCGGCGTCAAGCCGCCGGCCACCGCCGACGTGGCACACCTGGGGCCACCCCCTGGGTCACTGCCAGTGGGGCCCCTGGCCCCCTGTTGACCAGTTGACCTGGTCAACCGTGCTGATTGGGCAGGCCCCAGCCACTGACGTGTGGGTCCCACCGCTTAATCCTCTAATTAGAACATTTTAATAATTAAAACTAATTAGTTTAGTTAATCAGACACTGACAGGTGGGCCCAGTAGTTTTACTAACTAAATTTAGATTAGTTTAAACTCTCTTTAACCCACTGTCTATGACAGGTGGGTCCCCCATGTCAGTTTTGACCAGTCAACCGGACTGTTGACTGCTGACGTCACACATACGTCATGCTGACGTCATATTCTTTTTTCTGTTAATTTGAGTAATTCTAGAAAATGGTTTAATCTTTGAAAATTCATAGAAAATAAACCGTAACTCGGATGAAAATGTTTTCTACATGAAAGTTGCTCAGAAAAACGTGACGAATCCGGATACACGGTCCGTTTACCTGTCAGATACCTCTAACTATGTGAACATGGAACATTCCCCCTCCGATCATCTGTCTGACACAGGTCCGGAACCGGGAAAACATTCCCGGTTGAATTCCCCCTTCACCTTTATTGTGTAGCCATACGTTAGGTCACACCCGACACAATATATTGCCACGTTATGCTTTGTGATGCTATGTTTGCTTTGTATTTGCTGTTTCTTCCCCCTCTTCTCTCCGGTAGACCCCGAGACCGATGCTGCCCCTGTGATTGACTACGTCGACGATGACCCCTCCTTGCCAGAGCAACCAGGCAAGCCCCCCCTTTGATCATCCTGATATCGCCCATTCCATTCTATCATGCTTGCATTAGATTTTGCTATTGTTATTGTTTGCTCCTATTCTGATGCATAGCCCGCTTATTGTTACCTTACCTGCTTTCCTAAAACGTTTAGTATAGGTTGGTTAGTGATCCATCAGTGACCTCCCACCTTGTCCTTGTTGCCCCTGCTTCATCATTAGACCCGATCAACGGGATCGAAGACCAGGCCCCGGCACCGCACATCACTTTCCCCTTAGTTGCTCGACACTACTCGGTTACTATCGAGTGTCGAGGGTGAGACCTCTACAGCACTTCTGATGTTAACCCTATAGTGTAGCTATTCGGTCGTGGTCATCGAGGGTGATTTCCTCTTTAACCACTTCCGATACGACTCTGTCGTGCAACCCCTCAAGTGTGGACCTCGAGGGTGGTCCCTCTTACGTTCACCTTGATGATTACATCGAGTGGAATTCACCGGGGGTGATTCCTCGGGTTTTCCCCTTGATGTTTGGACACACGGATACTTGGACTTTACAACTGTTACTTGAAAAGGCGGTTCGACCCTAAGGGGTACCCGCGAGTGATGTGGAGACGGGTTGACCTGGAAGGTGCCCGAGAGATAATTACAAGGCATGGCCGGGCATTCCTAGCCCTTGCTGCAAGTCCTCGAGACGGGGCAACGAGGTCACATCTTTCGTGAGTCTCTGCTTGTTACCGCGCGTTCCTAATCCACTACGATTTGGATATTTGATCCGAGGGGCCTCTGGTCGGATAGCACTAACCATCACGTGGGCATAGTATGGGCGTTCTGCGTCGTATACATCAGCTGAATCTTAATAGACGTCAGCGACTGAGCAGCGCGCGTCGGGTTGGACTGGTAAGCACCTGCCTTTTTTAAGGAGGCAGCTAGGTCTGCTCACCGGTCGCCCACGCAACGTGCAGGAGTTCCCGGGGAGATGGCCCATGACCCCTGGGGGCATAGGTTTAGTCCGGCATGCTGACCTCTCTATTAAGCCTAGGTCGGGTTGCGGCGTATTGTTTGGCCGAGGCCGGGCATGACCCAGGAAAGTGTGTCCGGGCGGAGTTAATCGAGCATGGTGGGTAAGTTGGTGCACCCCTGCAGGGAAGAAAACATCTATCAATAGCCTGTCCTACGGTAACGGACACTCGGAGTTGTATCCCGGTCGATACAACTAGAACTGGATGCTTGTGATGAGAATTGGATTGTGATGACAAATGGATAGTATGGCTCTGGAATTGCTTTCTCGCAGGGAGTCGATAAAGGATCTTTGGCCGAGGTTGATAACACTACTACTACTTTACTTTATGCTACTCTACTCCCTCCGGTTTGCTCCAAGATGGTGGTTTCCAGAAGATGCTAGTCTTCTATAGGACTAGGCCTTCTCTCTATTCTGGCATTTCTGTAGCCCAGTCCAAATATACAACCTTCCTTTGATAATGTTGCATATGTAGTGTAGATCCTTGCTTGCGAGTACTTTGGATGAGTACTCACGGTTGCTTTGCTTCCCCTTTTCCCCCTTCTTTCTTCTTCCTGGTTGTTGGAACCAGATGGTGGAGTCCAGGAGCCAGATGCCACCTTTGACGACTGCTACTACCCCGAGGGCGCCTACTACCACGTGGCGGAGACCGTCGATGACCAGGAGTAGTTAGGAGGCTCCTAGGCAGGAGGCCTTTCCTTTTCGATCGATGTTGCTTTTGTGCTAGCCTTCTTAAGGCAAACTTGTTTAACTCATGTCTGTACTCAGATATTGTTGCTTCCGCTGACTCGTTTGTATTCGAGCTTATGTATTCAAGCCCTCGAGGCCCCTAGCTTGTAATATAAAGCTTGTGTTATTTTAATTTGTGTCTAGAGTTGTGTTGTGATATCATCACGTGAGTCCCTGTTCTTGATCGTACACATTTGCGTGTATGATTAGTGTACGATTGAGTCGGGGGCGTCACACGGAATGGGCTCCCGAGAGGTTTTTGGTGGCTACAGAGGCTTACCGCGGCGGAACTTCCGATCTATCTTCTTTATCGATGTTTTTAGGATATAAGGGAATATATAGGCGAAAGAAGTCGGTCGGAGGAGCCTCGAAGGGCTCACGAGAGGGTAGGGCGTGCCCAGGGGGGTGGGCGCGCCCCCTATCTCGTGGCTTCCTCGATGCTTCCTTTACTTGAACTCCAAGTCTCATGGATCATAATCTTTCCAAAAATCACGCTGCCGAAGGTTTCATTCCGTTTGGACTCCGTTTGATATTCCTTTTCTTGGAAATACTGAAACAAGCAATAAAACAACAATATGGGTTGGGCCTCCGGTTAATAGGTTAGTCCCAAAAGTAATATAAAAGTGTATAATAAATCCCGTAATCATTCAAAATAGATAATAAAATAGCATGAATGCTTCATAAATTATAGATACGTTGGAGACGTATCAGCATCCCCAAGCTTAATTCCTACTCGTCCTCAAGTAGGTAAATGATAAAAGAAAGAATTTATGAAGTGTGAATGCTAGAAGGTGCACTTTGATCAATAATAATTTCAATCACCTTTTCTAGCATGATTATATGTCATAACAATAGTTCAACTCATAAAACTTCTCATGAACAAGCAACAAGCAATTCACATGTTAAAGCATAGACCATAAACTTCCTTGAAAACTAGCAAACTTCATTCTTAGTCATCAAACAATTACAATTCATCTTATTTTCAGGAATAACAAACTCCACATACTCAACTATCATATAGTCTTCTACAATTGCTAACACTCACGCAATACTAATGGTTATGGAGTTTTAATCAGACACTGAGAAAGATATGGGCTTATAGTGTTGCCTCCCAACGTATTCACCTTTGGGTGATGTCAACAATAATAGTTCATGCTAACTTACATCCAATTGGATATATATACCAGGATCTTCCCAACACGAGGTTCTTGCCAAAGGATAAAATGAAAAAGGGAAAGGTGAAGATCACCTTGACTCTTGCATAAAGTAAAATACATAAAGTAAAAGATAGGCCCTTCACAGAGGGAAGCAGAGGTTGTCATGCACTTTTAGGGTTGGATGCACAAAATCTTAATGCGAATGAATGTCACTTTATATTGCTACTTGTATATGGACCTTTATTATGCAGTCTGTCGCTTTTATTGCTTCCATAACAAGATCGTATAAAGCTATTTTTCTCACACTAAAAGATCATACATATTTGGAGAGCAATTTTTATTGCTTGCACCGATGACAACTTACTTGAAGGATCTTACTCAATCCATAGGTAGGTATGGTGGACTATCATGGCAAAACTGGGTTTAAGGATAAGTGGAAGCACAAGTAGTATCTCTACTTGGTGCAAGGAATTTTGGCTAGCATGAGGGGAAAAGGCAAGCTCAACATGTTTGAATGATCCATGACAATATACTTTAACTGAGATGTGAGAAAACATAACCCATTACGTCGTCTTCCTTTTCCAACATCAACTCTTTAGCATGTCATACTTAATGAGTGCTCCCAATTATAAAAGATGTCTAGGATAGTGTATTTATATGTGAAAACTCTCTTCCTTAAATATTATTTCATGAATTGTTCAAATGACCAATACAATGCTTGCTAACCTTCAATAAATTTACAACCTCTACTTCTTAGATGTGAAGTCATTACTCCCCATGGGATAAGCAAATGAGACATATGTAATTTCAGATTTATGACATTCAACTCATTCAACCATTTACTCATAGGATATAAGTGAAGCACACGAGTAAATGACAAACTACTCCAAAAAGATATAAGTGAAGATCAATGAGTAGCTAAATAATTATGTAACTATGTGAAGACTCTCCCTCATTAAGGAATTTCAGATCTTAAGTACTTTATTCAAACAGCAAGCAAAGCAAAACAAAATTACATTGCAAGGATAGCACAACTCATGTGAAGAAGCAAAAACTTAGGCTCAACCGATACTAACCGATAGTGGTTGAAGAAGAAAGGTGGGATGCCTACCGGGGCATCCCCAAGCTTAGATGCTTGAGACTTCTTGAAATATTATCTTGGGGTGCCTTGGGCATCCCCAAGCTTGAAATTTTGTGTCTCCTTAATTCCTGTCATACCACGGTCTCTTTTTTTTATCAAAAGCTTCATCCACAACAAACTCAACAAGAACTCGTAAGATAGGTTAGTATAAACCAATGCAAAACCTTATCATTTTCTACTGTAAAAAATCACAAAAATTATTATTCCACATTGCATACTAAATGCCTCTGCATATTTAATACTCCTATCCTTAAATAGAATCATTAAACAAGCAACATATGCAAACAATGCAACCATAACAGCAATCTGGCAAAACAGTATAGTCTGTAAAGAATGCAAGAGTATCAATACTTCCCCAACTCCAAAAATTATGAGAAAAATACTAAGCTGTAGAAGATTTACCAGAGCTCATTATGCAAAAAGTTTCAACATTATATAATTCTCTGAATTTTCTAGGGAATTTTTGCAACAGCGGTAAACTTTCTGTTTTCAAACAGCAACATGTATACTAGCAAAATAAGCATGGCAAAGGCTATCCTTGACATTTTTATTGAACCTAAAGATGCAAAACATTATTGTAAATAAAATCAAGCAAAAACTAACAAAAGAAAATGATGCTCCAAGAAAAACACATATCATGTGGCGAATAAAAATATAGCTCCAAGTAAAGTTACCGATGAACGAAGACGAAAGAGGGGATGCCTTCTGGGGCACCCCCGAGCTTAGGCTCTTCGTTGTCCTTGAATATTACCTTGGGGTTCCTTGGGCATCCCCAATATTAGGCTCTTGCCATTCCTTATTCTATAGTCCATCGAATCTTTACCCAAAACTTGAAAACTCCACAACACAAAACTCAACAGAAAACACGTAAGCTCCGTTAGTATAAGAAAATAAATCACCACATAGATACTGTTGTGAACTCATTATAAATTCATATTGGTGTAATATCTACTGTACTCCAACTTATCTATGGTTCATACCCTCCGATACTACTCACAGATTCATCAAAATAAGCAAACAACACATAGAAAACAGAATCTGTCAAAAACAGAACAGTCTGTAGTAATCTGTATCAAACGTATACTTATGGAACTCCCAAAATTCTACCAAATTAGGAAGTCCTAAGAAAATTGTGTACCAATCCATATCAAAAAGAATCAGATCATAAGCACGTTTCTGTGAATTAATAAAACTAATTTACTGGGTGAAAAAGTTTCTGGTTTTCAGCAGGATCAACACAACTATCACCGTAAGCTATCCTAAAGGTCTTACTTGGCACTTTATTAAAAAAAGCTATAAAACATGATTACTACAGTATCATAATCATGTGAACACACAAAAACAGTAAGGATAAATATTGGGTTATCTCCCGACAAGCGCTTTTCTTTCATGCCTTTCTAGCTATGCATGATAATGGCAATGATACTCACATAAGAGATAAGAATTGCAATATAACGGGAGCATCATGAAGCATATGACTAGCACATTTAAGTCTAACCCTCTTCCTATGCATAGGGATTTTGTGATAAAACAACTTATGGGAACAATAATCAACTAGCATAGGAAGGTAAAACAAGCATAACTTCAAGGTTTTAAGCACATAGAGAGGAAACTTGACATTATTGCAATTCCTACAAGCATATGTTCCTCCCTCATAATAATTTTCAGTAACATCATGAATGAATTCAACAATATAACCAGCACCTAAAGCATTCTTTTCATGATCTATAAGCATAGAAAATTTACTACTCTCCACATAAGCAAAATTCTTCTCATGAATAGTAGTGGGAGCAAACTCAACAAATAATTATCATGTGAGGCATAATCCAATTGAAAACTAAAATCATGATGACAAGTTTCATGGTTTTCATTATTCTTAATAGCATACAAGTCATCACAATAATCATCATAGATAGCAACTTTGTTCTCATAATCAATTGGAACCTCTTCCAAAATAGTGGAATCATCACTAAATAAAGTTGACACTCTTCCAAATCCACTTTCATATTCATCACAATAAGATTAAACATCCTCCAAAATAGTGGGATCACTACTTCCTAAAGTTGACATTCTTCCAAACCCACTTTCATCAATATAATCATCATAAATAGGAGGCATGCTATCATCAAAATAAATTTGCTCATCAAAACTTGGGGGACAAAAAAATATCATATTCATCAAACATAGCTTCCCCAAGCTTGTGGCTTTGCATATCTTTAGCATCATGGATATTCAAGGAATTCATACTAACAACATTGCAATCATGCGCATCATACAAATATCTAGTACCAAAGATTTTAATGCATTCTTCTTCTAGCAATTGAGCGCAATTTTCCTTTCCATCTTTCTCACGAAAGATATTAAAAAGATGAAGCGTATGAGGCAAACTCAATTCCATTTTTTTGTAATTTTCTTTTATAAACTAAACTAGTGATAAAATAAGAAACAAAATGATTTGATTGCAAGATCTAAAGATATACCTTCAACCACTCACCTCCCCGGCAACGGCGCCAGAAAAGAGCTTAGTTGACGGGGTGTGAGTGCCGCTTACCTAGCCTCCCCCGCAACGGCGCCAGAAAAGAGCTTGATGTCTACTACACAACCTTTTTCTTGTAGATGTTGTTGGGCCTGCAAGTGCACAGGTTTGTAGGACAGTAGCAAATTTCCCTCAAGTGGATGACCTAAGGTTTATCAATCTGTGGGAGGCGTAGGATGAAGATGGTCTCTCTCAAACAACCCTGCAACCAAATAAAAAAGAGTCTCTTGTGTCCCCAACACACCCAATACAATGGAAAATTGTATAGGTGCACTAGTTCGGCGAAGAGATGGTGATACAAGTGCAATATGGATAGTAGATATAGGTTTTTGTAATCTAAAATAATAAAAACAGCAAGGTATCTAATGATAAAAGTGAGCGTAAACGATATTGCAATGATAGGAAACAAGGCATAGGGTTCATACTTTCACTAGTGCAAGTTCTCTCAACAACAATAACATAGATAGATCATATAACAATCCCTCAACATGGAACAAAGAGTCACTCCAAAGCCACTAATAGCGGAGAACAAACGAAGAGATTATGGTAGGGTACGAAACCACCTCAAAGTTATTCTTTCGGATCGATCTATTCAAGAGTTCATACTAGAATAACACCTTAAGACACAAATCAACCAAAACCCTAATGTAACCTAGATACTCCATTGTCACCTCAAGTATCCGTGGGCATGATTATACGATATGCATCACACAATCTCAGATTCATCTATTCAACCAACACAAAGTACTTCAAAGAGTGCCCCAAAGTTTCTACCGGAGAGTCAAGACGAAAACGTGTGCCAACCCCTATGCATAGGTTCATGGGTGGAACCCGCAAGTTGATCACCAAAACATACATCAAGTGGCACGTGATATCCCATTGTCACCACAGATAAACACGGCAAGACATACATCAAGTGTTCTCAAATCCTTAAAGACTCAATCCGAAAAGATAACTTCAAGAGGAAAACTCAATTCATCACAAGAGAGTAGAGGGGGAGAAACATCATAAGATCCAACTATAATAGCAAAGTTCGCGATACATCAAGATCGTGCCATAGAGAGAACACGAGAGAGAGAGAGAGAGAGATCAAACACATAGCTACTGGTACATACCCTCAACCCCGAGGGTGAATGAGGGAGTCCTGGATTAGGGGGTGTCCGGATGGCCAGACTATGACCTTTGACCGGACTCCCAGACTATGAAGATACAAGATTGAAGACTTCGTCCCGTGTCCGGATAGGACTTTCCTTGGCGTGGAAGGCAAGCTTGGCGATATGATATGAAGATCTCCTCCCATTGTAACCGACTCTATGTAACCCTAGCCCTCTCCGATGTCTATATAAACCGGAGAGTTTTAGTCCATAGGACGAACAACAATCATACCATAGGCTAGCTTCTAGGGTTTAGCCTCTCTGATCTCGTGGTAGATCAACTCTTGTACTACCCATATCATCAATATTAATCAAGCAGGAGTAGGGTTTTACCTCCATCGAGAGGGCCCGGACCTCGGTAAAAACATCGTGTCCCTTGTCTCCTGTTACCATCCGCCTAGACGCACAGTTCGTGACCCCCTACCCGAGATCCGCCGGTTTTGACACCGACATTGGTGCTTTCATTGAGAGTTCCTCTGTGTCGTCACCTTTAGGCCCGATGGCTTCTTCGATCATCAACCACGACGCGGTCCAGGGTGAGACTTTCCTCCCCGGACAGATCTTCGTATTCGGCGGCTTCGCACTGCGGGCCAATTCGCTTGGCCATCTGGAGCAGATCGAAAGCTACGCCCCTGGCCATCAGGTTGGGTTTGGAAGCTTAAACTACATGGCCGACATCCGCGGGGACTTTATCTTCGACGGATTCGAGCCACGGCCGAGCGCGCCGCACTGTCACGATGGGCATGATCTAGCTCTGCCGCCGGACAGCGCCCAGAGCGCCTCTCAGGTGTCCGCTCCGACCATTAGCTCGGAGCTGACTGTGCCAGTCGGGGACAGACGGTTGGACGCCGCCCCAGGAGTCGCAATCTCTACAGTGATAGAGCCGAATACCAGCCTAGTCCTTTGCAAGGCATGTGACTCCAATGTGCCGGACTCCGTTCCGGACTCTGAATTTTCCGCACCCCTTCCGATCGAACCCGATTGGGCTCCGATCATGGAGTTCACCGCCAGAGACGTCTTTCAGCACTCGCCCTTTGGCGATATCCTGAATTCACTAAAGTCTCTCTCTTTGTCAGGAGAGCCTGGACGGACTATGGTCAGCATGTATGGGATGCGGACGACGAAGAAATTCGAAACCCACCCGCCACCCACTTTGTAGCCACTGTCGACGATCTAACCGACATGCTCGACTTCGACTCCGAAGACATTGACGGTATGGACGCCGATGAAGGAGACGACCAAGAACCAGCACCTATAGGGCACTGGAAAGCCACCTCGTCATATGACATATACATGGTGGACACCCCCAGAGCAGGGGATGGTGATGAAAAAACGGAGGACGACCCCTCCAAGAAGCAACCCAAGCGCCGACGTCAGCGGCGCCGCTCTAAATCCTGCCAAAGCAAAAATGGTGAATCCGGCATCGGAGACATCAACACCTCGGACAGTGCCGAAGACAACCCCCTCCAGCAGGATTCAGCGCAGGAGGTCGAAGGAGCCAACCCTCATGAGAGAGCGGCAGACAGGGAGGTCGAGGACGACAATTATATGCCTCCCTCCGAAGACGAGGCAAGCCTCGACGACGACGAATTCGTCATGCCAGAGGATCCCGTCGAACAAGAGCATTTCAAACGCAGGCTTATGGCCACGGCGAGCAGCCTCAAGAAAAAACAGCAACAACTTAGAGCTGACCAAGACTTGCTAGCCGACAGATGGACTGAAGTCCTGGCGGCCGAAGAGTATAAACTCGAACGCCCCTCCAAGAGCTACCCAAAGTGCAGGTTGCTACCCCAACTAGAGGAGGAAGCAACTAAACCTACATCACCAGCGTACGATGCACCCGATCGGCCACCCCGTGGCCGCGACAGAGAGGCCTTTCGTCCCTCAACCCAAGCCGTACCCCCCCCCCCGCCGCCCCAAGAATACCAGAGCATGGGGAAACGCAACAGACCTGCAAGACATATTGGAGGATAAGGCAAGGCAAACAAGATCGGTCTACGGATCGCGTGGGCGCCCCACATCACGTGACGATAACCGTCACGCCGGATATGATAAATACGGCCAGGCCGAATACAACAGACAAAGCTCATCCGAGCTGCGTCGCGATAGAGCCCAGTACAGGGGCGCCGCACACCCACTATGCTTCACAGACGAAGTAATGGATCATCAAATCCCCGAGGGTTTTAAACCCGTGAACATCGAATCATACGATGGCATAATAGATCCCGCGGTATGGATCGAGGATTATCTCCTCCATATCCACATGGCCCGTGGTGATGATCTACACGCCATCAAATACCGACCGCTCAAGCTTAAAGGACCAGCTCAGCATTGGCTTAACAGCCCGCAAGCAGAGTCAATTAGTTGCTGGGAAGACCTGGAATCCGCGTTCCTTGACAACTTCCAGGGCACTTATGTGCGACCACCAGACGCCGATGACCTAAGACACATAATACAGTAGCCAGAGGAATCGGCCAGACAATTCTGGACACGGTTCCTAACCAAGAAAAATCAAATAGTCGACTGTCCGGACGCCGAGGCCCTTGCAGCCTTCAGGCACAACATCCGAGATGAATGGCTTGCCCGACACCTAGGACAGGAAAAGCCGAAATCTATGGCAGCCCTCATGACACTCATGACCCGCTTTTGCGCGGGAGAAGACAGCTGGCTAGCTCGTAGCAATAACATAACCAAGAGCCCTGGCAATTCGGATACCAAGGACAACAATGGCAGGTCACGTCGCAACAAGCACAAGCGCCGCATTAACGGCGACAATACTGAGGATACGGCAGTTAATGCTGGATTCAAAGGCTCTAAACCCGGTCAGCGGAAGAAGCCATTCAAAAGAAACCCTCCGGGCCCATCCAGTTTAGACCGGATACTCGATCGCTCGTGCCAGATACACGGCACCCCCGAACAACCAGCCAACCACACCAACAGGGATTGTTGGGTGTTGAAGCAGGCAGGCAAGTTAAGTGCCGAAACCAGAGACAAGGGGCTGCGTAGTGATGACGAGGAGGAGCCCCAGCCACTGAACAACAGAGGACAGAAGGGCTTCCCCCCGCAAGTGCGGATGGTGAACATGATATACGCAACCCATATCCCCAAAAGGGAGCGGAAGTGTGCTCTCAAGGACGTCTATGCATTGGAGCCAGTCGCCCCAAAGTTCAACCCATGGTCCTCCTGCCCGATCACTTTTAATCAAAGGGACCACCCCACTAGCATTCGTCACGGCGGATTCGCCGCATTGGTCCTAGACCCAATCATTGACGGATTTCACCTCACTAGAGTTCTCATGGACGGCGGCAGCAGCCTGAACCTGCTTTATCAGGATACAGTGTGAAAAATGGGTATAGATCCCTCAAGGATTAAACCCACAAAGACAACCTTTAAAGGCATCATACCAGGTGTAGAAGCCAGCTGTACTGGCTCGGTTACACTCGAAGTGGTCTTCGGATCCCCGGATAATTTCCGAAGCGAAGAGTTAATCTTCGACATAGTCCCATTCCGCAGTGGCTATCACGCCCTGCTCGGAGGAACCGCATTCGCAAAATTTAATGTGGTGCCGCACTACGCATATCTCAAGCTCAAGATGCCAGGTCCTCGCGGAGTCATCATGGTAAACGGAAACACCGAATGCTCTCTCCGAACGGAGGAGCACACGGCGGCCCTGGCGGCGGAAGTACAGAGTAGCCTCTCAAGGCAATTCTCTAATCCAGGTGTTAAACGTCCGGACAACGTCAAGCGCTCCCGAAGTAACCTACAACAACACCGGCTGGCACGTTCCGAGCAAGCATAGCAGTGCGGCCCCAACCCCAGCCCTCGCCAGATGGCGATATCGGTACCACGTGTACATAATTACGCTTTGGAAATACCATGGGCATAAGGGGAGGGGCACAACTACGGCACACCCAGAATGCGGCTCAACCGCACTAAGGGGCTCCCTATTCTGCCGTTTCCTTTTTTATATATACTTTCAGGACCCAACTATTCGGAAGGCCTGTCCGGCAATACACTCGTCGAACACATGATGCAACAGCCAGGGAGAGAACAAGCCACATCAAATGTCCAGGTGGTCTCTATAACGAGCTAAATACCTGTTTTACTTAAAGTCCCGCAGCTTGCCCCTGGAGGGGGACATGTCAAATAATCCCATCTCTTGCTTATCGCACTATTTGTATCGTTCTGCTTTCATAATAGCCCTTTTTAATAAACAATACATAGCTCTTATCTATTATTGTATTCATCTATTTTTATACAAATATGTTCAGTCATGACATTATGCAACCGTACACTTTGGTACGGCCAATACACCAGGGGCTTAAGCACCCCATAACACGGTGTGAGAAGACCGAACACTCTCATGAGTGCGGCACCCCGAACTTATAGCACTATATGCATTGGCTCCGAATCATGTCTTGGGTCAATAGTTGGGTTTGCCCGGCTCCCATGTTTTGGTACCTTACGTTCCGCAATGTTGGCTAAGGTAGCGCTGGGAGAACTACTGTGATTGTGCCCCAGTTGAGCTGGGTTAACACCTCAGTAGAGAAAGCTAAAACTGACCGTCATGATAGTGCGAGAGACCGGTCGATGTTCGCGAGGTTTTTCGAGTCCCTAAAGACTTATGCCGCTTAGAGCGAGGAGCCGGATTTATCAGGCCTAGGCGTGGATAGCGCCCCGAACTCGGTCTTCCGAATACTAGGGGCTTCACCGAAATTTAAAATTATAGAATTCTATGGCTAAGTGAGAGTGATAAAGCACTATAAGTCCGATGGCCTTGTTCGTTGTGCTGAGCGCCTCCCTAGATGGACCCAAGAATGGGAACAAGAGCGCTCAGGTTTATCCCGAACACCCCAGCACTCGTGGCATGGGGGTAGAAGCCGACGACTTGCATCTCTCAGATTTGATAAACGACCGCACAGAAGGTAATATTTTAAATTAACAAGCGTTGCTTAACGCATATGAACAAAGTTTTCAGCGTACAGGATAACAGATGCGAGTCTACTAAAAAATTACATCTGTGGAGCATTCACCCGCTATAAGGCGAGCACCCTTCAGGACGCCCTTATAATACATCTCGGGCTTGCAATACTCCTTGCCCGGCGGTGGCGCGTCTGCCACAAGCTTCTCTGCGTCCATCTTGCCCCAATGCACTTTAGCACGGGCAAAGGCCCGACGGGCACCTTCAATACAAACGGAGCGCTTGATGACTTCAATCCATGGACACGCGTCCACCAGCCGCCGCACCAGACCGAAGTAGCTCCCAGGCATGGCTTCTGTAGGCCACAGCTGAACTATGAGGCCCTTCATGGTCTGTTCGGCCACCTTGTGGAGCTCGACCAGCTGCTTCAGCTGGTCGCTAAGGGGCACCGGATGTCCGGCCTCAGCATATTGAGACCAGAACACCTTTTCCGTCGAGCTCCCCTCCTCGGCTCGGTAGAATGCGACAGCATCAGACACACTACGGGGCAGATCGGCGAACGCTCCTGGAGAGCTCCGGATTCGGGTAAGTAATAGATAATTCACTTTTATATGCTTGCTTTGCATAAAGAATGCCTTACCCGCCGCTATTTTCTTTATCGCCTCGATCTCCTGGAGGGCCTTCTGGGCTTCGGCCTTAGTGGTTTTGGCACTCTCAAGAGCCAAGGCGAGCTCGGACTCTCGAGTCTTCGAGTCACGCTCCAAACTCTCGTGTTTCTCCACGAGAGCCTGGAGCTCTTGCCGCACCTCCTCCACCCGCGCCTCCTGCTTCTCTCGCTCGGTGCGCTCCAAGGCCGCACTGTTTTCGGCCTTGGACACCGCTTCCTTCAGGGTCGCCACCTCGGTCGTGGCCCCTGCAACATTCACGTTGGTCCTGTCATTATTTGCAACTAGGTATTTCTATATACATTTACATACGGTATTACATACCCTCCTTGTCCTCAAGATGCTTCTTGGCACGGCCGAGCTTGCTCTCGGACCGCTCGAGGCTCTCCTTCAATGCATTGACCTCCGCAGTCAGTGCGGCAGAGGTCAGCAGGGCAGCCTGCATTCCCATATTGACATATTTACGTTAGACTCCTGCGTATATCTTTTTAGATCCTCAGCCCGGCTTTTCTTTCCGAACGCCAAACTGAGCATTAGGGGCTACTGTCTATGCGGTACATATTCTTACATATCTTAAAACTTACCTCAAAGCCTGTTAGAAGGCTCGTGCAAGCTTCGTTCAGCCCGCTCTTGGTGGACTGAACCTTCTGAATCAGCGCACTCATAACAGTGCGGTGCTCCTCGTCGATGGAGGCGCTGTTAAGCACCTCCAGCAAATTGTCCGGCACCTCTGGGTGGACGGAGTTCGCCGGCGTCGTAGGCTTGCCCTTCTTACGAAGGCGCCGCCTGCCGGACTCCGGAACCACTGAAGGTTCCGGAGCAGTGTCCGGCCTAGGGACGGACTTGGATCCCTCCGGGGCTTTACCCCCTTTGGGCCTGGAGTCCGGGAGGTCGCCTTGCGGCGCCTCCAGGACCTCCTCCTCCTGGTTTAGTCCCTTTTGGGACTCCACCTCGGCATCGTCCGTAGGGAGAGGGGAGGAGGCCGTCAGAAGTGAAGCGCTATTCACGTTCGACGAATCCAGGGAGCCGCTCGACGAATCGCCGAGCTGAGCCTTGGGCGGACTGCATGATTGAATTCGGCGTTAGAAGGTACCATACAATAGAGGAACGCCATAAGTTATTCTGGTATCCGGACACTTACGATTTTGCCAGGGGCTTGACCCTGGATGGCCATTTCTCCCCGCCGTCTTCGGCATCGGAGGCGTAGTTCGGCAGAAGGGTCCTCCCCTTCTTGGACCCTCCGCCCCCCCCCCCCCAGTTGGGGCGGCCTTCCTTTTCTTTCCTCCCCCCGTTGGAGGGGAGAGGCTTCTTCTTCCTCCTCCTCCTCGTCCTCAGAGGCGGAGGGTGCTTCGGGGTTGTCAGGCGATGAATCCGACACCACCAGGCGCCGGGAGCTCTTTCGAGTCCCCGTGGCCTTCTTCTTGGCCTTCTTCTCCGGCACCACGTGAGGTGCCGGAACCAGCAGCCCCGTCAATCGGGCGTCCGCTGGGTCTTCTGGTAAGGGAGCCGGACAGTTAACCTGCCCGGACTTCTTCAGCCAGTCCTGTCAAAGGTAAGGGAGTTTAGATCCCGCATAGAGTCAGACTATGAAAAACAAGAGTCCCGTAAAGGGTAGAATAGCTTACCTCGTTGGCCTGACGCCGCGAGCTGAATCCGCGATCTTCGGTAGCGGATGCGGGGGCCTCAGCGCCCTTAAACAGCACCTTCCAAGCATCTTCGTACGTAGTGTCGAAGAACTTGCTCAAGGTTTGGTGCTGTGCCGGATCAAAGTCCCACAATTTGAAGGCCCGTTGTTGGCATGGGAGGATCCGGCGGATGAGCATGACCTGGACTATGTTGACAAGCTTGAGATTCTTGTTCACCAGCTTTTGGACGCAGGTTTGAAGTCCGGTCAGCTCTTTCGAATCTCCCCACGTTAGGCCCGTCTCTTTCCAGGAAGTGAGCCGTGTGGGGAAGCCAGATCAGAATTCGGGGGCCGCCGCCCATTTGGGGTCACGCGGCTCGGTGATGTAGAACCACCCCGATTGCCACCCCTTTATTGTCTCCACAAAGGAGCCCTCGAGCCATAGGACGTTGGCCATCCGGCCCACCATGGCACCTCCGCACTCCGCTTGGCGGCCGCCCACTACCTTTGGCTTGACATTAAAAGTCTTCAGCCATAAGCCGAAGTGGGGTTGGATGCAGAGGAAGGCCTCGCACACGACGATGAACGCCGAGATGTTGAGGATGAAGTTCGAGGCGAGATCGTGGAAGTCCAGGCCATAGTAGAACATGAGCCCCTGGACGAACGGGTGAAGAGGAAAGCCCAGTCCGCGGAGGAAATGGGGGAGAAATACGACCCTCTCATGGGGCCTAGGGGTGGGGATGAGTTGCCCCTCATCTGGAAGCAGGTGCGCGATGTCGTCAGACAAGTATCCGGCCTTCCTCAACTTTTTGATTTGCCCCTCCGTGACGGAGGAGGCCATCCATCTACCTCCCGCTCCGGACATGATTGGAGAAAGGTTGAGGTGGGGAGTGCGGACTTGGGCGCTGGAGCTCGAGTGCGCAGGGATGGATAAGCAAAGGAGGAAGAAGGCGTAAATGGAAAGGGTAGATCCTTATCCCCTTCTATGGGCGGCCGAAACTACAAGCCCCCACCAGCCTAATAAAACTCGCTTATCTCCCAAGCGCCGCGGTTAATGGCGCGGTTGGGTTACCCACACCCGTATTGATGAGAATCCCAGAATAAGGGGACACGATCTCTGCTTTGACAAGACGTGCCAAGGAAACCGCCTCGCTAAACGCGCTGACGTGGAACAGTAAAATGATTCAAATAAAGGCTTGGCCGTGGCGTGATGTCACGCTGCGGAATACGTCAGCAGATTAGATTTGTGCATATATTATTCTCTCTACGGTGGTATGTGGAACTTATTTTGCAGAGCCGGACACTATCCTTGTGTTCAACATCTTCTATGAAGTATTCGGAGGAGGAACCCGCCTTGCAATGGCCAAGACAATTTGCGTGCCGGACTCGTCGTCATTGAAGCCTAGTTCAGGGGCTACTGAGGGAGTCCTGGATTAGGGGGTGTCCGGATGGCCGGACTCCCGGACTATGAAGATACAAGATTGAAGACTTCGTCCCGTGTCCGGATAGGACTTTCCTTGGCGTGGAAGGCAAGCTTGGCGATATGATATGAAGATCTCCTCCCATTGTAACCGACTCTATGTAACCCTAGCCCTCTCCTGTGTCTATATAAACCGGAGAGTTTTAGTCCATAGGACGAACAACAATCATACCATAGGCTAGCTTCTAGGGTTTAGCCTCTCTGATCTCGTGGTAGATCAACTCTTGTACTACCCATATCATCAATATTAATCAAGCAGGAGTAGGGTTTTACCTCCATTGAGAGGGCCCGAACCTGGGTAAAAACATCGTGTCCCTTGTCTCCTGTTACCATCCGCCTAGACGCACAGTTCGGGATACCCTACCCGAGATCCGCCGGTTTTGACACTGACAGTGAACTACTCCCTCCTCGTCATGGATTGTGCCGGGATGATGAAGATGACCACCGGTGATGGGTTTCCCCTCCGGCAGGGTGCCGGAATGGGCTCCCGAGAGGTTTTTGGTGGCTTTAGAGGCTTATGGTGGCGGAACTTCCGATCTATCTTCTTTATCGATGTTTTTAGGGTATAAGGGAATATATAGGCGAAAGAAGTCGGTCGGGGGAGCCTCGAGGGGCCCACGAGAGGGTAGGGCACGCCCCCCTGTCTCGTGGCTTCCTCGACGCTTCCTTTACTTCAACTCCAAGTCTCCTGGACTCCGTTTGATATTCCTTTTCTTCGAAATACTGAAACAGGCAATAAAACAACAATATGGGTTGGGCCTCCGGTTAATAGGTTAGTCCCAAAAGTAATATAAAAGTGTACAATAAAGCCCGTAATCATTCAAAATAGATAACAAAATAGCATGAATGCTTCATAAATTATAGATACGTTGGAGACGTATCACGTCCCGACGCAGCCGAGGATGAGGCCGGCGAGGTAGACCGCCGGGCCACCGTACAGACGCGGCGGAGGCGGGTGACGTGGATCGATGGGTGGGCCGGCGCACGAGCGACAGCTATGATTGGCCGTCACATGGCGCGAGGCCGCCGGGTCGGGGCGATGCAGGTGTCCCGGTCGGAGCAGGGCGGTGACGGCCGATGCAGGGCGATGGGCGGACCGACGCGCGGATGGCGGCTGGCCCTGACGGGCTGCCTCGGCGCACGTGGCCGCCGGGTCGGAGGAGAGGCCGGCTGGTCGCGCCGGGGTCGGAGTAGAGGCGCGAGGGGTCGACGGCGGCAGTGGGCGACACAAACCGGTCAAGAATAGATCGGAAAACCAAAAACAAAACCGCGCGATCAAGATGACCAGCGGGAGAGAGAAAACCCCGGAGCAAGGCTCGGGGAAAAGACTCTCTAGGGTAGCCGGTCAACACAACCAGCGGAAGAACCCTAGGTACGGGCGGCGCGGCCCCCAGCGGTGGTCATGGAGGCCGACCGCCCCAGGGGCAGCACGCAGGTGCGGAAGCGGTGGCGGCTAGGGTTTAGGATCGACTTGCGATAGATACCATGTTAGAAGGGAAAGAGGGGATTTGGTGGAATAGTCGTTTTATTGCTTGAGCCTCATGGGCATATATATAAGAGTATATGATCTACTTGGAGTACAAGGCAAGCCAGAATATTTCCTAGTCTAACCTATGTTTCCTAATACAATCATGTTACTCAACATGAACAACTGTCGATCTCCAACTTCATCCCCACAATAATGGTGTCCTACACCTCCTCCTAACCTATGTTTCCTAATACAATCACGTTACTCAACACGAACAACTGTCGATCTCCAACTTCATCCCATAATAATGGTGTCCTACACCTCCTTCCATACAAAGCTTCGAAAGGGGCCATCTTCAAACTGGCTTGATAACTGTTGTTATAAGAGAACTCTACATACGGGAAATTGTCGTCCCAACTAGATCCATAATCTAGCGCACAAGCTCTCAACATGTCCTCCAGAATCTGATTGACTCTCTCGGTCTGTCCATCTGTCTGTGGATGAAAGGCTATACTGAACTCTAGCCTAGTACCCAAAGTCTCATGCAACTGATTTCAAAACTTTGAGGTAAACTGGGTTCCTCTATCCGATACAATGGTCCCCGGAACTCCATGCAGACATATGATCCTGGTTATGTATATCTTCGCCAACTTAGCACTTGTATAAGTGGTCTTTACCGGGATGAAATGAGCTACTTTCGTCAAACGATCGACTACAACCCAGATAGAGTCATAGCCTGATTGAGTCCTGGGCAATCCCGGGATAAAATCCATGCCAAGCTTATCCCACTTCCATTTGAGTATCGACAATGGCTGTAGCAATCCAGCTGGCTTCTGATGCTCCGCCTTAACTCTCTGACATACATCACACACTGCTACATACTTGGCAATATCCTTCTTCATTCCTGTCCACCAGAAACTCTCCTTCAGATCTAGATACATCTTGGTGCTTCCTGGGTGAATTGAATACGGTGAATCATGGGCCTCTTACAGAATCAACTTCCTGATCTCGGGGTCATTAGGCACATATACGCGATCCTCAAACCATAAAGTATCGTTCTCATCCTCACAAAATCCTTTAGCCTTTCCTTTGCTCATCCTTTCCTTTATCTCGGTAATCTCCTTGTCAATCTTCTGGGCTTCTCTGATCTTACCCATCAAAGTGGACTGAATTTCCAATGCTGCTACATAACCTCTCGGGACTGTTTCCAAACATAGCTCGCGAAGATCCTCAGCTAGCTCCTTGGGTAATCCTCCAGTCATGAGTGTATTGACATAACTCTTGTGGCTCAATGCATCTGCTACTACATTGCCCTTTCCGGGATGATAGTGCAGTTTCATATCATAATCCTTAATGAGCTCCAACCATCTCCTCTGCATGAGGTTCAACTCCTTCTGCGTGAAGATATATTTCAAACTCTTATGATCCATGTATACCTCACAATGGTTTCCGATGAGAAAATGTCTCCATGTCTTCAGTGCATGCACTACGGCTGCTAACTCCAAATCATGTGTAGCATCATTCAACTCATGAGGTTTAAGCTGGCATGAGGCATATGAAACAACTCTTCCCTCCTGCATAAGTACTGCTCCAAGTCCTCGACGTGAAGCGTCGCAATACACTTGATAATCCTGTCATTGATCTGGAAGAATCAGCACTGGGGCTGTAAACAAACGTTTCTTCAACTCCTGAAAACTGGCTTCACACTCCTCAGTCCATTTGAACTTGGTGTCCTTCTTCAACAACTCCCTCATGGGCTTTGCAATCCTGGAGAAATTCTCAATGAACCTCCGATAATATCCTCCTAGTCCTAGAAAACTCCTGATCTCTCCAACTGATGTGGGTGCCACCCATTTAGTTACAGAAACAACCTTGATAGGGTCTACTACTATTCCTTCTCCGGATATAACATGTCTGAGGAATCCAACTTCCTTTAGCCAAAACTCACACTTGCTGAACTTGGCATACAACTGATGTTCCCTGAGCTTCTCAAGAACCAAACACAAATGCTCCTTATGCTCCTCTTCGTTCTTCGAGTAGACCAATATATCATCAATGAACACCATGACGAACTTATCCAAAAACTCCATAAACACCTTGTTCATCATGTTCATGAAATAGGCAGGCGCGTTAGTCAGACCAAATGACATAATGGTATACTCATAAGCCCATACCTTGTGGTAAAAGCTATCTTAGGTATATCCTGCTCTCGAATCTTCAAGTGGTGATAAGCTGATCAAAGATCTATCTTACAGAAAACTTTAGCTCCTTGCAACTAGTCAAACAAATCATTGATCATCGGCAAAGGGTATTTGTTCTTGATCATCACTTCATTCAACGCACGATAATCAACAACCATCCTTAATGATCCATCCTTCTTCTCCACTAGAAGCACTAGGGCTCCCCAAGGTGACGAACTTGGTCGAAGTAACCTTTATCTAGTAAATCCTTAATCTGCTTCTTAATTTCTTCCAAATCCTTTGCGGGCATCCGATACGGTCTCTTTGATATTGGCCCGGTGCCTAGCAAAAGCTCAATCAAAAACTCAATATCTCGATCCGGTGGCATGCATGGCAACTCCTCCGGAAATACATCAGGATAATCCTTCACCACTGGTACTTCCTCCTGTACAACTCCTGATAAGGAATTTACTTGAGTCCTCTTCGGCACATGCCGGGATACATACTTGATCCTTCTTCCTTCTGGGGTGGTGAGAAATATCGACTTACTAGCACAATCAATGTTCCCTCCATACTTCGATAACCAATCCATGCCTAATATTATATCCAATCCTTGTGACACCAAAATTATTAGGTCCGAGGGAAACACATAGTTACCAATCCTTAAGGGTAACCAATCACACCATAGGCTGGCCATATATTCTGCTCCTGGCGAACTTAATAACATGGGTGACCTAAGGGCTTGGGTTGGCAGGTTATACTTATCCACAAATCCCCTTGATATGTATGAATGCGACGCACCAGTCTCAAAAAGAACAAGTGCAGTAAATGCATTAATCAAAAACTTACCGACAACTGCATCGGGTTGATCCTCAATCTCCTCCATGCTGATGTGGTTCACCTGACCCATGGTGAAGGGGTTGGGCTTCTTGGCAGAACTTCCATTGCCATTTCCATTCTTAGCTTTAGGACATTCAGTGGCATAATGTCCAGTCTTTTGGCACTTGAAACAGGTAATGTGGCTCAGATCCCTCTTGGCTGACGTTGAAGGGTTGGAACGGTTCTGGCTGCTGCTCCCTCCATTCCCATTGCCATTCCTGGTGCCATTATGGTTGTGCAAACTTGCTCTGTCGTGCGTGTGTCCTCCATGGTTATGGCCTCCATGGTTGTGAGTCTGTCCTCCCGAGTACGAGGAATAGCGGGGCTTCTGCTGGGCTCCAGAAGTGTACCTCATACTTCCTCTTGTGATTATCAATCTGTTGCTGCTTGCCTTCAATCATAAGAGTCCTGTCTACCAACTCTTGGTAGTTGTTGAATGTTGCCACCATCAACTGCATGCTCGGCTCATCATTCAGTCCTTCCAGAAACTTCTCCTGCTTAGCGGCATCTGTGGCTACGTCATCAGGGGCATAGCGTGCTAACTTACTAAACTCATCCACATACTGGCCCACTATGCGTCCTCCTTGGCGCAGGTTGTGAAACTCACGCTTATTCATGCTCATAGCTCCAGCTGAAACATGGGCAATACGGAAAGCCTGCTGAAACTGATCACATGTAACAGTGTCAATGGGATAAGTGGTTGTGAAATTCTCCCACCATGATGTTGCGGGTCCATCAAGCTGATGTGCGGCAAAACGCACTCTCTCCGCATTTGTGCATCCTGCAATGGCCAGCTCTCTTCCAATCTTGCGGAGCCAATCATCTGTAACAATCGTCTCGGTGCTACTAGAGAACATCGGCGGATTCAACATTAGGAAACGGGCTAGGTGGTCAACAGGGGGTGGTGGTGGTGGGTTGTTGTTGTTGTTGCCTTGGTTCTGATTCTGTACTAAAAGTTGCATCAAGGTATTCTGCTGCTGGATCAACTGAGTGAGCTCCGATGGGAAGGAAAATCTATTGTCACGTCTCGGAGGCATCTGATGGGTTTAGAAAGGGTGAGAAAACAGAATAGAATAGGGGTTTAAGAGAGATTCACTACCCATAATGCTCATGAGACAAACACAATCAATTTTCACTTCAATCAATAGCACACAAGATTACACAAAACGGTCTAACCTATAACTACTAACTCGATCGTTGCAACTACTTGGAGGGAAAACACTACTAATTACAATGGTGGTCGTCTAGAAATTTTCATCAGAAGAAGACTCCATAATATCTGCTCCAGCTTCATCAATATAGTCATCATCGCTATCAGGGTCGGAGTCAGTGTCGTCGAGGATAATGTAGTCTCCTGGCTGGTTGTCCTTCTTTGGCGCGGGGTCTCCCATGAATACTCCTAGCTTCCTTGTCAGGTCGTCATTCTTTTCCACCAATATAGCAATCTCCTCCTCGTATACATCGTGCGTAGACTTGATCTCCTCTTCCAGCTCATTGTTCCTCCTCACCAGTTTCTTGATCCTCTTCATGTGGATGATTTGTTGATTCTCCTGTCGACGAATATGATCTCCCGTCTCTTGAATGTAAGCTGCAATTGATCCATCCCTCCTGGTACGAATCATCTCCCATTCGTCATCTTGGCGGCCACATATCTGGTAGACGGTATTCTCCAGCTTCTTGTGATACACCTCACATATGCGTCCAAAGGTGATATGTGCGGCCATGCTCTTTCCAATACTCTAGCTTGGTGCATCCATGTAGAAATCAATAGGCTTCCTTGTTGATGCAAAGGTCCTCCCGGGTATCCAGACTTTGATCTTCCAGCGCTCCTCTTCCAGTACAGATGTAGAGAAAGTCCCCGTGAAGCTTGGTAATCCGATGTTCAGATACATAGTGACTTCCTGTGACGCCCCCGATTCAATCGTACACTAATCATGCACGCAAATGTGTACGATCAAGATCAGGGACTCACGGGAAGATATCACAACACAACTCTACAAATAAAATAAGTCATACAAGCATCATAATACAAGCCAGGGGCCTCGAGGGCTCGAATACAAGTGCTCGATCATAGACGAGTCAGCGGAAGCAACAATATCTGAGTACAGACATAAGTTAAACAAGTTGCCATAAGATGGCTAGCACAAACTGGGATACAGATCGAAAGAGGCGCAGGCCTCCTGCCTGGGATCCTCCTAACTACTCCTGGTCGTCGTCGTCAGCCTGCACGTAGTAGTAGGCGCCTCCAATGTAGTAGTCGTCGTCGACGCTGGCTCCTGGCTCCTGGACTCCAGCATCTGGTTGCGACAACCAGAAAGAAAGGAAAGGGGAAAAAGGGGGGAGAAAGCAACCGTGAGTACTCATCCAAAGTACTCGCAAGCAAGGAACTACACTACATATGCATGGGTATATGTGTAAGGAGGCCATATCAGTGGACTGAACTGCAGAATGCCAGAATAAGAGGGGGATAGCTAATCCTGTCGAAGACTACGCTTCTGGCAGCCTCCGTCTTGCATCAAGTAGAAGAGAGTAGATTGAAGTCCTCCAAGTAGCATCTCCAAGTAGCATCTCCAAATAGCATCTCCAAGTAACATCTCCAGTAGCATAATCCTACCCGGCGATCCCCTCCTCGTATCCCTGAGAGAGAGCGACCACCGGTTGTATTTGGCACTTGGAAGGGTGTGTTTTATTAAGTATCCGGTTCTAGTTGTCATAAGGTCAAGGTACAACTCCAAGTCGTCCTGTTACCGAAGATCACGGCTATTCGAATAGATTAACTTCCCTGCAGGGGTGCACCACATTCCCCAACACGCTCGATCCCATTTGGCCGGACACACTTTCCTGGGTCATGCCCGGCCGCGGAAGATCAACACGTCGCAGCCCCACCTAGGCAAAACAGAGAGGTCAGCACGCCGGTCTAAACCTAAGCGCACAGGGGTCTGGGCCCATCGCCCATAGCACACCTGCACGTTGCGAGGGCGGCCGGAAGCAGAACTAGCCCCCTTAATACAAGAGCAGGCTTACATTCCAATCCGGCACGCGCCGCTCCGTCGCTGACGTCTGAAGTGCTTCGGCTGATACCACGACGTCGGGATACCCATAACTACTCCCGCGTAGATGGTTAGTGCGTATAAGATCGTAGCCAACTCAGATCAAATACCAAGATCTCGTTAAGCGTGTTAAGTATCCGCGAACGCCGAACAGGGCCAGGCCCACCTCTCTCCTAGGTGGTCTCAACCTGCCCTATCGCTCCGCCACAAAGTAACCGTCGGGGACCGTCGGGAACCCAGGCCCACCTCTACCGGGATGGAGCCACCTGTCCTTTCAGCCCCCAACTCCGAACAGTATCACAGGTAATGTAACAGTGTAAAGTATATAGTATATGCCCGTGATCACCTCCCGAAGTGATCACAGCCCAGTAGTATAGCATGGCAGACGGACAAGAGTGTAGGGTCACTGATGGAACACTAGCATCCTATACTAAGCATTTAGGATTGCGGGTAAGGTATCAATGACTGTAGCAGCAATGACAGGCTATGCATCAGAATAGGATTAACGGAAAGCAGTAACATGCTACACTACTCTAATGCAAGCAGTATAGAGAAGAGTAGGCGATATCTGGTGATCAAAGGGGGGGCTTGCCTGGTTGCTCTGGCAAGAGAGAGAGGGGTCGTCAACTCCGTAGTCGAACTGGTCAGTAGCAGCGTCGGTCTCGTAGTCTACCGGAGAGAAGAGGGGGAAGAAATAATGAATACAGAGCAAACAAAGCATCACAAAATATAACAAGGCAATACACGGTGTTCGGTGTGCCCTAACGCGGTAGTAGGTGATACCGGTGAAGGGGGGGAAAACATCCGAGAAAGTATTCCCGGGGTTCCGTGTTTTCGGGCAGAGGAACCGGAGGGGGAAAGTTGCGAGTTTGATATGTTAGGGGTGTGTGGCGGACGAACGGACTGCGTATCCGGATTCGTCTCATCGTTCTGAGCAACTTTCATGTTGAAAATAATTTAATCCGAGTTACGGATTAAAAGTTATGATTTTCTAAAGATTTTATTAATTTCTGAAATTTAATTAGTTATTTAAATTAATTCGAAAATGGAATAATGACATCAGCATGATGTCATGCTGACGTCAGCAGTCAACAGAGTTGACTGGTCAACCTGACCAGTGGGTCCAGTGGGACCCACCTGCCATACACTGTTTAGACTTAATTAGGGTTTAGGCTAAACAAACTACTGTTTAATTAAACTAACAGATTAATTAGATTAATTAACTAGAATTAATTAACTTAATTAACTTAGTTTTAATTAATTAATTAATTAAGTTTATTTTTATTTATTATTTATTTTATTATTTATTATTTTTAATTATTTTACAGGGTGGGGCCCAGTAGTCATGCTCCAGGGGGTTTTGTTTTAAAAAGGATTAGCCCCTAAGCTAATTAGGGCCGGCCCCATGTGGCGGTGACACAGCCGGCTCTGGCCGCGGCTATGCACGCACGCACAGAGGCGACGGCGCCGGCGGTACTCGGCCGGCAGGCAGCGGTGGTGGCCGGCCGCGGGCGTCGACGGGCAAGGC
>NC_041383.1:393287940-393294344 GCF_002162155.2 Triticum dicoccoides | reverse complement strand
GAGAGGGGGGGAGATATTTCGGGGGGAGAAGTGGGGTAGCGGGTTCTAGGTCACGGGGAGCCACTGGGGTTAAGGGGGAAGTGGGGGGTGGGCCGGCCTGGCGGCCCAGAGGCCAGTTGGGTCGAAGCCCAGTGGCCAAGGGGGGGGTTCTCTCTATTATTATTAATTTTGTATTATTTCTTTTCTATTTGATTACATTCATCAATCTATTTTAGTTTTGTAAAATATTCTAGTAGTACCTAAATTAGTTCTAGTAATTACACCACTGCCGCAAAAATTTTAAACCTCAAATAAAATGGTTTAATATTTTATAATTAATAAAAGGCATTTATCTAATTGTTTTTGCTACTGTTTTATTTAGTTTAGTGCATTTAAATATTTTTGTAAAGACTTGGTTTACCCACCTATATTACTTATGAATTATTTGGCACATCCCGAACATTTTAGTTTTAATATTTGAAAACCCTTATTTTTTTGACTTGATTTTGAATTCGAATTTGAATCGGTTTCGAACCAACGTGAGTTTAACAACAGTAATCGTGATGACGTGGCCATTAGCAGGGAATTACTGTAGCTTGATTATCCGGGTGTCACACTTCCTTCAAGTGCTTTCCGAAAGGGGTGTCGTTATCCGGCTGAGTGAACTTGTTCCTGGGATCCGCCATCTATAGAGTAGAAAGAGAGGAGAATTAGAAATGAGTAAAGAAGAGAAATCATGTGGCTTACTCTAGTGGTCGCATCCTACAGTCAGCGTGTGCTCTGATACGTCCGCTAAATAAATAAACCGACGAAAACCGAACCGATCTAATAAAAACAGATCTAGGGTTTATATAAAAAATCGGGTGGTTTTTTATACCTAAACCGAAGAAAAGACCGGCGGCGACTCCGGTGGCTCCGGCGAGTCCGGCGAGGCAGGGCGGCGGCTCCGGCGGCTACGGGGCGACGGCGGCGCGGTGCGGGGGCCGTCGGGCGGCGGCGGCGCGACGAGCGGCGGCGGCTTCCGCAGGCAGCGGCAGCGGCGCTGCGGCGGCAGGGTGGGACGAGGCTTCGGGGGGGAGGGGCGGTGGCGCATTTAAAGAGGGGGTGCGACCAACTTGGCGGAGGGGCCAAGGTGGCCGGCTGCGGCTCAGACTCCGGCGGAGTCCGGCTCGGGCACACGCGTGAGAGCGGCGGCGCTGTGGGCCGGCTGGGCCGCTGGCCCAGTTCAGTCCAGGAAACATTTTTTTAATATTTTCGCCCGAACAGAAAAATCCTAATAAATTATAAAAAAATTCTAAAAATGCCAAAAAAATTCACCGTCTAAATGAAATATTTAGAACAAAGTGAACATTTTTCTGGCCTAAAAATGCAATTTTGAGAAAATGCATATTTCTCTACTTCAAATAAAATAGCAAATAAAATACCAAAAAATCCTAATTTGATTTTAAAATTCTTTCTCCATTATTTCTCTGAATTTGAAGAAGTCATATTATCCTCTCGCATTAATTTTAATATTGGAAATAATTGGAGAGAGAAATTATAAAACCAAATTGATCATTTTCTTCCAATTTGAAATAAATTCAAATATGAATTTTGGGAAACCTCCAACTCTCTCCGTGGGTCCTTGAGTTGCTTAATATTTCTAGGATCTCAACCAAAATGCTAAAATAAATATGATATGCGTATGATGATCTATGTATAACATCCAAATTTAAAATTGAGATGTTACAAATTTGGAGTGCACTGGATGAGGCGAGACAAGCTCCGGGGACTGAAGATGACTTGGTGGAATGGTGCTCCACAGGCATGGTGACACAATGTGCACCTAGAGACTTAAAGGCAATCATCACATTAGGCTTGTGGGAGCTGTGAAAACACCGCAACGCTATAGTTTTTGACGGCGAAACACCGTCGCTTCTAACGGCACTACGGAACATTGATCGCGAAGGGTGGACGTGGAGATTGGTTGGGCTGCTTAAGGGTGACATGGAGTTCTTCTTTAGTGGTCTCAGTAGGCGGGCTAGTGGCGAGTAATTCCTTGTAGCGTGAGTGATTGTGGAGGCTAGAGAGAGCCTTGTAAATATGTGCTTGTAAACTTGTGGAGGGTCTCTTCACCCCTTTTATCTATAATATATGATATGCACACTCGTGCATATTCTAGAAAAAAAGATTCCAATAAGAGACTACATACAGAGCAAAATCAGTAAATATACACTTTAAACTATGTCTATATACATTCATACGTAGTTCATAGTGAACTCTCTAGAAAGATTTATATTTAGGAACGAAGGGAGTAGTTAAGACTACCCATAATGTGAGTAGCATAAAGAGTACAGAGATGACATCATAATCAAAAATGATGATGTAGCAGTTAATTAATAAGGAGGGAGACAAATTTAGTAACATAGTTAGTTACTCACACTATGAGTAACATCATAGTACATCAAGACAAGATGAGCATATAACATCATAAGGCTGCCCGTAATGGTAGTATCATAGGTAGTATCATGCATGCCAACTAAGCAATTTTGATGAGATTGCATAGAATTAAATGAAGAAAGATATGTTTGAGTATCATATCATGATACCGTATCATATTAAATGATGCGCTACTTTGAGTCATGCATGGCAATAAATGTAGTACTATGATACCAACATATGATACTTTGCATTACGGATAGTATCTAACACTAGTATCATATGCATAGTACTAATATATGATATTCTCCATTACAACCAGCCTAAATAAAGTGTTGCATGATACCATACATATGTTATTCCTCGTCGTAGAGTTAGTAACATGCACTGATTAAGTTACTCCCCGCTATGAGTAGGAGTACATAGTTGACATGTAGCGGTTCCGTAGAAGCTAGGCAACTGCATTGTATATAGGTCTACTTAGGGATTAAATATTAGGTGACCGGTCGATAACTTAAGTTGCAAGTTGCGACGCCTAGAGCCAAGAGTAATTTGTCCCCCGTTTCGACAGCCACATGCATCACTTTCACATTTATAGTGCTGGCGATTGGAAGAATAAACTGTGGGCCAGACTTTGTGATGCATTCTTAGGTTTAGTAGCAGCAGCATTCAGCTGCTAGGCTGTTACGATCATTTTTGCTCATATAGTACAGTTGGGCTGTGCCTGTAAGTATAACTACAATGCATGCGTGATGTCCCAACGCCGGATTTGCTCATACTATTACATGAATATAGACAGGTTGCCACAGCCGGTGGTAGCAACAGATGGTTAACCACGTATATCCGTCGATGATACTGATCCATCTGTCCCTGCCTCGATCTTACTGAACAACACTATAGGTACGTACTCCTCCCCAAATTTATTATTCCCTCGATCCAAAATAAATGCCGCGCTTTTAAACTGGAGTCAGTAGTATATCCTTGTTTAATTAGCAGCACTGCAAGTGCGCAGTATTTGACGAATTCATGCGTGCAAGACGTCCGGATCCGGACACCCACCATCCGTGGTTGGAGAGGAAGCAGCAAAATTGCAGATATGCAAATGATACTGAAAATACTGCATGTACTAATTCGTTTTGGCTGCACAATGGCAACGTTGACATGAACACATGGCATTAAGGTAGGTAAGACCTATAGTAGCTAGCTGCTGTTGATAGCAGTGTGGTTGTGTTAACCAACCGTATATAAACTATATAAGATTGGGCAGGTGGAGGCGAGATAAAGCGTCGGCGCATCCGACCATGAAAAAGACAGCGAAATAACAAGTCGAAACAGCCCAAGGGATGATTGAACCGGCCGAATCCAAAAGAGTTGCCACCGATCGAACTCCGGACTTCCGGATCTCTGGCACGAAACGACCACCGCGACGGCGACGACAACCGATAATCTCTCCATCGCCGGACGATGCTAGCTAGGCACTGTCATTTTTAAAGGAAGACATGGATGTGTTGTCTCGCAAACTGATTTCCTTTTTTTTTTCCTTTTTTCTGAGGGATTTTTTCTTTCTTTTTCTGAGCGAAGTCTGGCGGGCACGCCTTCCATATATGGACCGGCCCAGCGCAGGAGCAGCGCTGGCTCACTCTCCAGCACAAACGTTGGTTCACCTGACGTCACGAAGATGACATGCTAACGTCATGCTAATATTTTTTTTCCTTTCTCTTCATATTTAAGTGAATATGTTTTCAAACTTAGCGTTACTTCAAAAAATAAAACATTGGATCTGAAAAACAATATACAAAAATGTTAGCGCAATTGAGAAAATCTTGATAGCTTTCAGAAAAATGTCCCTGACATGAAAAATGTTCTTGTGTTTCAAAAAATAGTATGTGAAATTTTCTAAAAATGTGTATGCAATGTAAAACAAATGTTTGCGTAGTATAAAAATTGTTTCGTACCATTTATAATAACACATATGAAATTTTGAAGACACATTCCCGCTTTCAGAAAATGTTGATTATTGTAGTTCAAAAATAAATCATGTATTAAAAATGTTAATCTTGTCTCTAAAAAATATTTAGAAATTATACTTAAAAACTTCATTTGAAACAAAATAAACATACATAAAAATATTTTATATGTACACAAAAAATATACTATGTGTATGAAAAAGGTTGACATCCAAACATATACTTGAAAAAAACATCTATTTGAAAAATGTTTAATGTGTTCCTGACATATTTGAAAATGTTCAACATGTATAAAAAATGTTCACATGTACACTAAAATGTGCATTGTGCACTGTAAAAAATAGAAATGTGTTGAAAATAGAAAAATAAAGAGAAAATATTAGAAAATAAGGAAAAAACACCTGCAAACCAAAGAAACTAATGAAGAAACAAAGAAAAAGAGAAAACTCAAAAAAGATGGTGAATAAACTAAGAAAAATATGAAAAAGGAAAAAAGACAAAGAAAGCGAAAGGAAAACCAGTGATGAAACGAAGAAACCCGATGAATAAACGAACAAAACCATATGAAAAAAATAAGAAAAATGGAAAGGTAAAATGTACACTCATTTCAAAACAGGTGCATAGAAGTTTTCTAAAAGTTTTATATAATATACAAAAATACTTGTGTAATTCAGAAAATTAGTAGACATGTATAAAAAATGTTTCACACGTATAAGAAAAATATATGATGTGCAGGAAAAAAAGTAGATATCAAAACATATAATGAAAAAAATATTAACCATGTATAAGAAAGATGTTGAACCTGTATAAAAAACATTTTAGATGTATACCAAAAATGTATAGTGCGTACGAAAACAATAGATATGAAAATTTATATTTGAAAAATGTGTTAATCACTTATTGAAAAAATTAAATCCTGTATTAAAAAGCATTAAATCTGCATAAAAAATATGCCAGATGTATAATAAAAATGTATGATGTGTACGAAAAAAGTACACACTCAAACATATATTTGAAAAAATGTTAATCATCTATAAGAAGTATTCTAAATCTATATTAAAAACTATTTTAGATGTACACAATAAAATGTACAATGTGCACAATGAAAATACATATTAAAACATATATTTGAAGAAAAATGTTTATCCTGTATTTGAAAAATGTTAAACGTGTATGGGAAAATTTTTCTTGAATTATACAAACATGTGAAGAAACAATGATACCAGAGAAAAAAACAAAAAGGAAGAAAATAGGAAATGAGAAAAAAAAGCCAATGAAACGGAGAAAGAAACAAAAGAAAAAACCGAAGAAAATGAAATGAAAAGAAAAAACACAGTAAAACCCGAGATTAAAACAAAGAAAGCCAGTAAAAATGATTCGGTGAAGAGGCAAAATAGAAAAAAAAAACTAAAGAAAACGATAGCGAGCACAACGACAAGCGAGGGAATGCGAATGAGCGGTAAGAATGGTCCTACCCGGTACAGTACAACCATACAAAAAGCTTAAGAAACAGAAGCTACTCCCGTGTTTAGCATGATATATCTTTCCGAAGACTAGCGAACTGATGATGGTGCCGGTGCATGGAAAGCTAGGCCTGGATGTCTGCGAATGCTATATCTCGCTTATATCAAGTATAGCATTCACCTGGAGTGATGCACGCGCGTATAGAGCTGGCCCATTAGCGCAGATCGCCCGCTCGCGAAGTTGACGTACTTGTTTGGCCCCCTTTTTGTTTTTTCTCTTCAAACATTTTTTAGACCATGTTAAAAGTTCAAATATTTTCAAAAGTTTCTGAACTATTTCGGAATTTTGACAACACTTTTTGAAATCTGATTTTTTTAAAAACTCCTATTTTTTCTAGTTTTTAGACAAAAATTCGAACTCCGATCATTTTTTAGTTTTGGGAACATCTTTTCGAATTTTTTGAAATTTTTGAATGTATCAAAATAAAATAAAAGTTTGGCAAAATTGACTCAGCAGAAAAAGAAACAGAAAAACATAAAATAAAATAAAACAGTACAGTACAGCAGCTTAATGGGC
>NC_041383.1:393161525-393287725 GCF_002162155.2 Triticum dicoccoides | reverse complement strand
TGACATCATGCCGATGTCAAAGTATTTTCCTTTTTATTACTTTTTGTCCTTTATCCTTTTTATTTAAATTTTAAATGAATATTTTTTTTGAGGCAAACTCACAAAGCTTTATTCAACCGTCACAATGTTTACAGGGACAAATAAAAGTTCTCTGGGCTGGCCTAACCAAGCATGACGGCCAGTACCCAGCGTTAAAGCATGCTTTGCAAGTTTGTGAGCCTCGAAATTCGAGGTTCTGAACTCATGACTAATGATACAAGATGAAAAAACTCTAGAACGTTCTATTATTTCATGCACTATCAGTCCATATGATGCCGAAGTGCCGACCTTGATAGCATCCACGGCCACCTGGCAATCAGAGACGATGGCGATCTTGTGAAGTTATAGATCCTCAGATAAAGCAAGCGCTTCTCTGATTGCCGACGTTTCCAAAACTTCTGCAACATCTATGTTTCTGAAAGCTGAGGCTCCCAAATATGCACCTGAAAGATCCCAACAAATTGCTGCAACTTCTCCAAAACCTCCTGCACGTGAAACCGCGGCATCTACATTAATTTTTGCGTGATCCTCTTGTGGTGGTATCTAACTGGTCGATCTTGGAGCTGCTGTTTGAGCCATACTAGATGCTGGTTTGTTCAAGAAATGTACATCTGAAATATAGCTTGTGATGAAATAGTGTGTAGCGTACGGGGTCTGATAGATACCTTCATGAATGAGTTTCCATCGCGCGGACCAAATGGCCCAGAGAGTTACGATCATGGCAGTAAGCTCTTCTTGTGAAAGTGTCTCACTCATGAATATATTTAAAAGTGTAGCGGGCACGTTGATGCCTCAAGCAATCCCATACATGGGCCGGCCCGGCGCATGACTAGCGCTCGCTCAGTCGCTCGCCCCCCGTCCTCGACGTGGGTTCGCATGACATCACGCTGGTGACATGCTGCCGTATGCTAATATCTATTTATTTATTTTTTAGATTTGAAATGGATATCTTTGAAATACTTCAACATTAATTAAAAAACTAATGCTTGAATTCGAAAAATGTTTCTGGCATGAAAAAAAAGGTTCATACATTTTTTTGACTATGTACAGTAGGGGAAAACACCCCACTGCTTAATTTTATTAATAAAAAGTCTCAAAACAGCAAGGTCCAACTAGAGATTGAGGGAAGCTCTAAAAGGACAGCAAAACAAAAGAAGAAAAAGAAAAAAGAAAAGAAAAGACTATCTAAACAATTACACGAGAGCCTCCAACCAAGCTCTG
Organism: Triticum dicoccoides; assembly: GCF_002162155.2. Taxonomy (NCBI): domain Eukaryota; kingdom Viridiplantae; phylum Streptophyta; class Magnoliopsida; order Poales; family Poaceae; genus Triticum; species Triticum dicoccoides. The sequence goes on along the minus strand of NC_041383.1, from coordinate 393,286,465 downwards.
AAAGCATCAACGTGCTTCTGTTTCATCCCATAGTTTAGCCATTTTAATTCCTCAAAATAAATATTCTTCCAACCTTGGAATGAAGGTGTAATGTTCTCAAATATTTTGTTGTTTCTGGTTATCCAGATAGCCCAGGACCTCAGGATTATGATCTCCATATAGAAACGGAGTTGTAGCTTATCCCTCAGATCTCGAAAGGCCTCAAGTACAGACAAATTTTGAGCTCTGGTTGGACAAATGTAGTTCCAGCACATTTTGGCAAATGGGCAGCCCCGGAATAGGTGATGAAGTGTTTCCTCTAATGAACAAGTAGCCACTGCACAGTTATAATTTTCTAACACCATGGTCTTCCTCCGAAGAAGATTTCTTGTGTGTAGCCTATCATGTAGAAGCATCCAAAAGAACATCTTATGTTTAGGTTGACAGGAAGATTTCCAAATCCATTTGAAATGAGGTGGAGTTGCTCTGTGCCCAACCATTGCTTTGTATGCTTTTGCTGAAGAGTAATTTTCAGTGCCCCAAATGTAACTCCATGTATCAGTATAGGTGAAGAACTCAGAATGTCTGAGAGAGATACAAATATCCTCAAATTGTAGGAACTCAGCATATGCTTGAGTGGAGAGAGGTAAATGGAAGAGATCCTCCAAAAACTCAGTAGTAATAACCTTGTGTACCGTCATATGCTGATCCATAGCAAAAGAATATAAGTGTGGGAATTTTCTCTCCATTGTTGAGTCTGCCCAAAGATCAGTCCAAAAGAATGCAGATTTATAGTCATTGAGAAGCTGTGTAATTCCTTTCCACCAGAAGGATCCCACTTGTTGCATTCCTGGTAATTGACTATCAGAATAATATGTCTCCCAAACAAGGTTCACCCAAGGAATGTCATGTCTATTGTAGAATTTGTGTAAATTCTTGAGCAAGAGAGTTTTATTATGCAGAAAGATATCTTTGACTCCAAGGCCCCCTTGATCTTTAGGTCTGCACACAGTGGTTCAAGCAATAGAGGCAGGTCTTTTGTCTTCCAAATCAGATCCTCTCCACAAACAGTGCCTTAAGTACTTAATGACTTGTTGCTTGATTGTAATAGGAACATCAATGCAGGTCATGAAGAAAATGGTCAAGGAAGCCAGCACTGGTTTAACCAAGAGAAGTCTTCCTGCAGTTGTCATTAAAGTAGCCAGCCCTGCTATATTTTTTTCAATTCTTTCAATCAAAGGCAAGCATTGCTCCACAGATGGTTTATATAATCCTAGAGGCATACCAACATATGTGAAAGGCAAACTCCCTCTAGAACAATTGAGAAGGCCAGAAAATAAGTGTACTCTGTCTTCTACAATATTAAGAGGAATCATTGCAGACTTTAGGTAGTTAACTTTCAGCCCAGTAGCAGAGGCAAATGTGTTGAGAAGTGCCTTAAGACAAAGAAGTTGCCTAGTGTCTTCTTGGATTAAAACCAGGGTGTCATCAGCATACTGCACCACAGGGAAATCAGGATTGTTTTGAACTTGTAGAGGTGATGAAATGAGTCCTTGTGACACGGCCTTGTTTAGAATAGACTGTAGAAGATCAGCAGCTAGCACAAACAAGAGGGGTGATAATGGATCACCTTGTCTCACACCTCTCCTACAGTAAAACTTTTTCCCAAGCACACCATTAAGAAGCACAGATGAGGAAGCAGACTTGAAAAGCATTTGGGTCCATGAGATCCACTTCTCCCCAAAACCTTTGGCTCTTAGAATGTCAATGATAGCTTGATGTTCAATTGTGTCAAAAAGCTTTCTCAAAATCTAGCTTTAAGATCAATGTTTCCTTCTTTGATTTGTAGCACTGATGCAAGTATTCAAAAGACCAAGCTAAGCAATCCTGAATAACTCTGCCTTTAAGAAACCCATATTGGTTGGTGTGAATCAATTGCAAGATTATCTTTTATAGTCTATTGGCCAGCAATTTTGTGATTATTTTTAAAACTCCATTTAGTAGGGAAATTGGCCTGAAATCATTTGGGCATCTTGGGACTTCTTTCTTTGGAATGAGAGTAATGAAAGAGGAGTTAATGCTTTCAATATCCACTGACCCTGCATGAAAAGCATGGATGAGTTGCCTGACATCATGTCCTATAATATCCCAACAAGATTTCAGAAACTCATTGTTGAAACCATCTGGCCCTGGTGATTTATCTGATGGCAAATTCTTGACCACATCATTTATTTCCTCATCACTGAAAGGGATCTCCAAATCTTGAAAAAATTGAGGATTGACATTGTTGTTATATAGTTGGGGAAGGTCAAAAAACATTTTATGACCCTCAGAAAGGCCCGATCTCTTCTTGAAAGAATCACATAAAATTGCAGCTTTACCTGCATGATCTGAAATCTCAACACTGTCCTCACTGAGCAGAATAGCAATATTGTTATTGTTGGGGAACGTAGTAATTTCAAAAAAAAATCCTACGCACACGCAAGATCATGGTGATGCATAGCAACGAGAGGGGAGAGTGTTGTCCACGTACCCTCGTAGACCAAAAGCGGAAGTGTTTGCACAACGCGGTTGATGTAGTCGTACGTCTTCACGATCCGACCGATCAAGTACCGAACGCATGACACCTCTGAGTTCAGCACACGTTCAACTCGATGACGTCCCACGAACTCCGATCCAACAGAGCTTTGCGGGAGAGTTTCGTCAGCACGACGGCGTGATGACAGTGTCGATGATGCTACCGACGCAGGGCTTCGCCTAAGCACCACTACGATATTACAGAGGTGGAATATGGTGGAGGGGGGCACCACACACGGCTAAGAGATGAATGATCAATTGTTGTGTCTAGAGGTGCCCCCCTGCTCCCGTATATAAAGGAGCAAGGGGAGGAGGGGGCGGCCAACGAGGAGGAGGCGCGCCCAAGGGGGGCAATCCTACTCCAAGTAGGATTCCCCCTTCTTTCCTAGTCCTAGTAGGAGAGGGGAAGGAAGGGGAGGAGAAGAAGAAGGAAAGGGGGGCCCTAGTCCAATTCGGTTTGGGCTAGGGGGGCCGCGCGCCCCTAGCTGGCCGCCTCTCCTCTTCCTCCACTTGGGCCCATAAGGCCCAATAACCCCCCGGGGGGTTGCGGTAACCCCCCTCGGTACTCCGATATATGTCCGAAACCTCCCAAAACCATTCCGGTGTCCGAACATAGTCATCCAATATATCGATCTTTACGTCTTGACCATTTCGAGACTCCTCGTCATGTCCGTGATCATATTCGGGATTCCGAACTACCTTCAGTACATCACAACACAAAAACTCATAATACCGATCATCACCAAACTTTAAGCATGCGGATCCTACGGGTTCGGGAACTATGTAGACATGACCGAGACACGTCTCCGGTCAATAACCAATAGCGGAACCTGGATGCTCATATTGGCTCCCACATATTCTACGAAGATCTTTATCGGTCAAACCGCATAACTACATACGTTGTTCCCTTTGTCATCGGTATGTTACTTGCCCGAGATTCGATCGTTGGTATCTCAATACCTAGTTCAATCTCGTTACCGGCAAGTCTCTTTACTCGTTATGTAATGCATCATCCCGCAACTAACTCATTGGTCACATTGCTTGCAAGGCTTATAGTGATGTGCATTACCGAGAGGGCCCAAAGATACCTCTCTGACAATTGGAGTGACAAATCCTAATCTCGAAATACGTCAACTCAACAAGTACATTCGGAGACACCTATAGAGCACCTTTATAATCACCCAATTACCTTGTGAAGTTTGGTAGCACACAAAGTGTTCCTCCGGTAAGGGGGAGTTACATAATCTCATAGTCATAGGAACATGTATAAGTCATGAAGAAAGCAATAGCAACATACTAAACGATCAAGTGCTAAGCTAACAAAATGGGTCAAGTCAATCACACCATTCTTCTAATGATGTGATCCCATTGATCAAATGATAACTCATATCTATGGTCAGGAAACTCAACCATCTTTGATCAATGAGCTAGTCAAGTAGAGGCATACTAGTGACACTATGTTTGTCTATGTATTCACACATGTATTATGTTTCCGGTTAATACAATTCTAGCATGAATAATAAACATTTATCATGATATGAGGAAATAAATAATAACTTTATTATTGCCTCTAGGGCATATTTCCTTCAGTCTCCCACTTGCACTAGAGTCAATAATCTAGATTACACAGTAATGACACCCATGGAGCCTTGGTGCTGATCATGTTTTGCTCGTGGAAGAGGCTTAGTCAACGGGTCTGCAACATTCAGATCCATATGTATCTTGCAAATCTCTATGTCTCCCACCTGGACTTGGTCCCGGGTGGAATTGAAGCGTCTCTTGATGTGCTTGGTTCTCTTGTGAAATCTGGATTCCTTTGCCAAGGCAATTGCACTAGTATTGCCACAAAAGATTTTAATTGGACCCGATGCACTAGGTATGACACCTAGATCGGATATGAACTCCTTCATCCAGACTCCTTCATTTGCTGCTTCCGAAGCAGCTATGTACTCCGCTTCACATGTAGATCCCGCCACGACACTTTGTTTAGAACTGCACCAACTGACAGCTCCACTGTTCAATATAAACACGTATCCGGTTTGCGATTTAGAATCGTCCGGATCAGTGTCAAAGCTTGCATTGACGTAAACATTTACGACTAGCTCTTTGTCACCTCCATAAACGAGAAACATATCCTTAATCATTTTCAGGTACTTTAGGATGTTCTTGACCGCTGTCTAGTGATCCACTCCTGGATTACTTTGGTACCTCCCTGCTAAACTAATAGCAAGGCACACATCAGGTCTGGTACACAACATTGCATACATGATAGAGCCTATGGCTGAAGCATAGGGAACATCTTTCATTTTGTCTCTATCTTCTGTAGTGGTCGGGCATTGAGTCTGACTCAACTTCACACCTTGTATTACAGGCATGAACCCTTTCTTTGCTTGATCCATTTTGAACTTTTTCAAAACTTTATCAAGGTATGTACTTTGTGAAAGTCCTATTAAGCGTCTTGATCTATCTCTATAGATCTTGATGCCCAATATATAAGCAGCTTCACCGAGGTATTTCACTGAAAAACTTTTATTCAAGTATCCTTTTGTGCTATCCATAAATTCTATATCATTTCCAATCAATAATATGTCGTCCACATATAATATTAGAAATGCTACAGAGCTCCCACTTACTTTCTTGTAAATACAGACTTCTCCAAAAGTCTGTATAAAACCATATGCTGTGATCACACTATCAAAGCGTTTTTTCCAACTCCGAGAGGGTTGCACCAGTCCATAAATGGATCGCTGGAGCTTGCACACTTTGTTAGCACCTTTTGGATCGACAAAACCTTCTGGTTGCATCATATACAACTCTTCCTCCAGAAATCCATTCAGGAATGCAGTTTTGGCATCCATTTGCCAAATTTCGTAATCATAAAATGCGGCAATTGCTAACATGATTCAGACAGACTTAAGCATCGCTACCGGTTAGAAAGTCTCATCGTAGTCAACCCCTTGAACTTGTCGAAAACCTTTCGCAACAAGTCGAGCTTTGTAGACAGTAATATTACCATCAGTGTCAGTCTTCTTCTTGAAGATCCATTTATTCTCGATGGCTTGCCGATCATCGGGCAAGTCAAGCAAAGTCCACACTCTGTTCTCATACATGGATCACATCTCAGATTTCATGGCCTCCAGCCATTTTGCGGAATCTGGGCTCATCATCGCTTCCTCATAGTTCGTAGGTTCGCCATGGTCAAGTAACATGACCTCCATAATAGGATTACCGTACCACTCTGGTGCGGATCTTACTCTGGTTGACCTACGAGGTATGGTAGTAACTTGATCTGAAGTTTCATGATCAATATCATTAGCTTCCTCACTAATTGGTGTAGGCGTCACAGGAACCGGTTTATGTGATGAACTACTTTCCAATAAGGGAGCAGGTACAGTTACCTGATCAAGTTCTACTTTCCTCCCACTCATTTCTTTCGAGAGAAACTCCTTCTCTAGAAAGGATCCATTTTTAGAAACAAATGTCTTGCCTTCGGATCTATGATAGAAGGTGTACCCAACAGTTTCCTTTGGGTATCCTATGAAGACACATTTCTCCGATTTGGGTTCGAGCTTATCAGGTTGAAGTTTTTTCACATAAGCATCGCAACCCCAAACTTTAAGAAACGACAACTTTGGTTTCTTGACAAACCATAGTTCATAAGGCGTCGTCTCAATGGATTTTGATGGTGCCCTATTTAACATGAATGCAGCCGTCTCTAAAGCATAACCCCAAAATAATAGCGGTAAATCAATAAGAGACATCATAGATTGCACCATATCTAGTAAAGTATGATTATGACGTTCAGACACACCATTACATTGTGGTGTTCCGGGTGGCATGAGTTGCGAAACTATTCCGCATTGTTTCAAATATAGACCAAACTCGTAACTCAAATATTCTCCTCCACGATCAGATCGTAGAAACTTTATTTTCTTGTTACGACGATTTTCCACTTCACTCTAAAATTCTTTGAACTTTTCAAATGTTTCAGACTTATGATTTATTAAGTAGATATACCCATATCTGCTCGAATCATCTGTGAAGGTGAGAAAGTAATGATACCCGCCGCGAGCCTCAATATTCATCGGACCACATACATCAGTATGTATGATTTCCGACAAATCTGTTGCTCGCTCCATAGTTTCGGAGAACGGCGTTTTAGTCATCTTGCCCATGAGGCATGGGTCGCAAGTACCAAGTGATTCATAATCAAGTGATTCTAAAAGTCCATAAGTATGGAGTTTCTTCATGCACTTTACATCAATATGGCCCAAACGGCAATGCCACAAATAAGTTGCACTATCATTATCAACTCTGCATCTTTTGGCTTCAACATTATGAATATGTGTATCACTACTATCGAGATTCAACAAAAATAGACCACTCTTCAAGGGTGCATGGCCATAAAAGATATTACTCATATAAATAAAACAACCATTATTCTTAGATTTAAATTGTCACATCCCTAGTTCTGGACTGTCCTATGCTTGCTTCCATATGTGCATCATGTTTAAATTCAAATGAAATTTGAATTGAGGAATTTTCAAAAGCCTCAGGAAACCTCTAAAAATAACCAACAATTAAATCTTCTCAAATGTGTCCAAGAAAATGTTCCTGATATTCCATGGAAATATTGGTAAGAGGTAAAATTCAAACCAATATTTTTGGAGTCACAGAGATAATTATTTTGGCCATTTGAATTAATCCAATAACTATTTGCTTTGGATTTATATTTAATATATATTAAATATGACTCCAATAATTCTGGAAGTTTGTGAGTGGCTTTATATATATTTTAGCAAGCCACATAAAATTCTACAGAATTTACTTAAATGATTTAGTTGCTAAACTAAATCAAAACAGATTGAAACAAATAGAAAACAATAATTAAAATAGAAACAGAGCAGGAGGGAGTACCTGTAACTTACCTGGCCTCACTTGTGAAGCCACCAGAGAGGCCAACCCACCCACGCGGCCCGCTACTGTGCAGCCCAGCAGAAGCCGGCCCAGCCCACCACTGCAGCCCTCCGTCGTCTTCCTCCCCTCGCCCCGAAGCTGCTGCGTGCTCGCACGCGCACGGCCGCGCGGCCACCTCCTGCTTGCCGACGAGCTTCTGGCCGCGTGGACGACTTCCGCAGGCCGTCCCGATCCCCCTGACCCCCCTCACTCTCCCGTGCACCTCTTCCCTCTCTCCCTGCTTCGCCTCCCTCGCCCCTCTCCCGAAGCAGAGCGCAGCCGTCGACGCCGTTCGCCGTAGCTGCAGCCACCGCCCTTCCCTCGCTCCCCCGACTAGCCCAGAGGCTCCGCCTCGACCCCCTCCTTCCTCCCCACCGACCCACGGCCCTCCGGAAGCCCTGCAACACCGCCACCATCGCCGTTCCGTCGCCGGCCACCGAAGCTCACCGCCGTCGATTCGCCGCCTCCGACGCCTCCCCGAGCTCCCCGAGGCCACCGTCGCAACCCCCGTGAGCTCCTCCGTCGTTTCCCCCTCCCCGCTTAGTCGCGCTCGCCCTCTAGCTGTCGTCTCCACTATGGCCGAACCTTCGCCGCCGCCGCACTCGTCGCCGGTGATGCTCCGGTGACCATTTGGTCCCGGGCATGCGCCCAACGCGCTCCCCGCATCGCGTGGAGCCTCCGTGGCACTTCGCCGCGCTTGTTTGCGCACCGCAGGCCCATCCCCACTTGCACCCGAGCTTCGGCCGCCGCCGAGCTCGTCGCCGGCACCACTCCGGCCACTTCCCGGCCGCGCCACCACCACAGTTGGATGCGGACGAGCGTCCGCATCCCGAAGCCGTGCTCCGCGCGCCAAACCGAGCCCTGTGGGCAAAACCCGAGGCTCGCCACCGCGGCTGGCCTCGCCGGCGTCAAGCCGCCGGTGGGGTTGACCCACGTTGACCACGGCGGGACCCTCCCCTGTGTCCATGACAGGTGGGGCCGGCCTGTTAGTTAGGTTAGGATTAGTGTTAACTAAAAATTAGTTAGACTAATTACACTGACATGCAGGGCCCACAGGTCAGTTTGACCTGGACGGCGCCCGTTGACCTGCTGACGTCATGCCAACGTCATGCTGACGCAATAATTCCTTTCTGGAATTTAAATAAATCTTAAATGATTTAATAATTCCAGAAAATGCCTAAAACTTCTAAAAATCATAGAAAATTAACCGTAACTCCAAATTAAATAAATTATATATGAAAAATTATCATAAAAATTCAAGGAATCCATCTGTACCATTTTCATGCATGTTAGAACAACTTATAGCTGCTGTTTAGCACAAATCAATTAAATGGCATTTGAATAATCACATATGGAGTTTGAATTTGAATCTTATATTCAAACCAACTTCATTTAATCTGTTGCTAGTTGCATTAGCCCAAAACACATCCATTTTGCCATGTCATGATCATGCATCATATTGTGCATTGCATTGATTGTGTTCCCTTCTGTGTTGCCGGTATTTGTCCCCTCTCGATAGACGTGATACCGATGATGTGATCGTTGACACTGATGAAGACTCAATGTTATCTTCAGAAGTGCCAGGCAAGCAAAACCCCCTTGTTCATTCTGATACAATCCTACTCTCTCGCTCCTGCTCTCTTTTACTGCATTAGGACAACAACGATTCATCTGTTACTTGCTGCGGTAGCTGAACCCCTTTATCCTTTGCATGACCTGTCATTCGACAGTAAATAGATGAAACCCACTAGTATGAGTAGGAATTGTTTGAGCCCTGTTGTGCCTACTCATTCATGCTTGTTTGTCATGCCTGCTACTGCTTAGAGTTGAGTCAGGTCTGATTCATCGGGGATGAATCAGAGGCGTGTGAACATGTCCTACTGTGTGTGAGCTAAGTGTGTGAACACGATTTGGTAAAGGTAGCGGTGAGAGGCCATGTAGGAGTACATGGTGGGTTGTCTCATTGCAGCCGTCCTCAGGAACTGAGTTCTGTGTTTGTGATCCATGATTCAGCTACTACCATACATTGGGCCCTGAAATATGACCCCGCTCGACTTCTTATCCACCCTAGTCCTCTGTCCAGGAGTTGCAAGTAGTTTCTGGTGTTTGTAGCTTACTGGAGGCCGTGGACAGCGCTGACCGTAGGGGTGGGCTGTGATGCGGTAGGTACGTGGCACGGTGTACCGGATGCCCGTTTGGTATCTCGGGAACCCTGTTCACATCGTTTGGGGCTGTGAGCGAAACTCCGGCCGGATCTCCTCATGGATGGAACCCGAATAGGCGATAAACCTGGACTAGAGACTTGAGTGTTTAGGTAGGTCGTGGTCTACACCCACGTCGGCTTTCGCTTGAAGTCTGCCGAGCACATGTCGTGTGCAGACGCTAAGTGGTGGAAACATGTATGAAGAAGTACACCCCTGCAGGGTTAACATCATCTATTCGAATAGCCGTGTCCGCGGTAAAGGACTTCTGGGTTGCTTATATCAGTTCATAGACAAGTGAAAGTGGATACTCTAAAATACGCAAGATAAGCGTGAGTGCTATGAATGGCGTTCTCGTAGGGAGACGGGAGCGGATCCATAGTGGTGTATTGATATGGTGAATATGTGGACTCGTGTGCGCCACCTCAAAAGAGTCGCTTGCAGTCGTAGTTAGGATAGCCACCGAGTCAAAGCTGGCTTGCTGCAGTTAAACCCCACCATCCCTTTGTTGAAAATGATGCATATGTAGTTAGTTCTGATGTAAGTCTTGCTGGGTACATTTGTACTCACGTTTGCCTATTTTATGTTTTGCAGAGAGACTTCGGTCTCACTAGTAGTTTCGCGTGGACTTCGACGTTTAGCTTGATACCTCAGCTACGATCTTGTGCCCTCGGCAGGATCTGATCGATAGTCAGGCTTCTCAGCCTTTTTCATTTATAGGTGTCTGTACTCAGACATGATAGCTTCCGCTTGTGCTTTGACTTGTATGCTCTGATTGTTGGGTCATGAGACCCATGTTTGTAATGTCTCGCTCCTCGGAGCCTATTGAATAAACTACTTGAGTCGTAGAGTCATTTTGTGATGCCATGTTGTATTGCACATATCGAGCATATTGTGTGTATGTTATTGAAATGCTTGGTATGTGTGGGATCTGACTATCTAGTTGTTATCTTTAGTAGCCTCTCTTACCGGGAAATGTCTCCTAGTGTTTCCACCGAGCCATGGTAGCTTGCTACTGCTCCGGAACACTTAGGCTGGCCGGCATGTGTCCTTCTTCGTTCCTGTGTCTGTCCCTTCGGGGAAATGTCACGCGATGAATACCGGAGTCCTGTTAGCCCGCTACAGCCCGGTTCACCGGAGTCCTGCTAGCCCAGTGCTACAGCCTGGATTCACTCGCTGATGACCGACACGTTCGATGCTGGGTCATGGATGCCTGTCCCTGTAAGTCTGTGCCGCTTTGGGTTTACGACTAGCCATGTCAGCCCGGGCTCCTTATCATATGGATGCTAGCGACACTGTCATATACGTGTGCCAAAAGGCGCAAACGGTCCCGGGCAAAGGTAAGGCGACACCCGTGGGAATACCGTGCGTGAGGCCGCAAAGTGATATGAGGTGTTACATGCTAGATCGATGTGGCATCGAGTCGGGGTCCTGACATAAATGAATAATCGTCTCGCATTAAACAAGATCCAGATATAATGTTCATGCTCAACGCTGGCACCAAATAACAATTACTCAGGTCTGAAACTAATCCCAAAGGTAGATGTAGAGGTATCGTGCCGACGGCAATCACATCGACTTTGGAACCATTTCCCACGCGCATCATCACCTCGTCCTTAGCCAGTCTTCGCTTAATTCGTAGTCCCTGTTTCGAGCTGCAAATATTAGCAACAGAATTAGTATCAAATACCCAAGTGCTACTGCGAGCTCTGGTAAGGTACACATCAATAACATGTATATCACATATACCTTTGTTCACCTTGCGATCCTTCTTATCCGCCAAATACTTGGGGCAGTTCCGCTTCTAGTGACCATTCTGCTTGCAGTAGAAGCACTCAGTCTCAGGCTTAGGTCCAGACGTGGGTTTCTTCTCTTGAGCAGCAACTTGTTTGTCGTTCTTCTTGAAGTTTCCCTTCTTCTTCCCTTTACCCTTTTTCTTGAAACTGGTGGTTTTGTTAACCATCAACACTTGATGCTCCTTCTTGATTTCTACCTCCGCAGCCTTTAGCATTGCGAAGAGCTCGGGAATTGTTTTGTTCATCCCTTGCATGTTATAGTTCATCACAAAGCTCTTGTAGCTTGGTGGCAGTGATTGAAGAATTCTGTCAATGACACTATCATCAGGAAGATTAACTCCCAGTTGAGTCAAGTGATTTTTATACCTAGACATTTTGAGTATGTATTCACTGACATAACTATTCTCCTCCATCTTGCAGCTATAGAACTTATTGGAGACTTCATATCTCTCAATCCGGGCATTTGCTTGAAATATTAACTTCAACTCCTGGAACATCTCATATGCTCCATGACGTTCAAAACATCGTTCAAGTCCCGGTTCTAAGCTGTAAAGCATGGCACACTGAACTATTGAGTAGTCATCAGCTTTGCTCTCCCAGACATTCTTAACGTTGTCAGTTGCATCTGCAGCAGGCCTGGCACCTAGCGGTGCTTCCAGGATGTAATTCTTCTGTGCAGCAATGAGGATAATCCTCAAGTTACGGACCCAGTCCGTGTAATTGCTACCATCATCTTTCAACTTTGCTTTCTCAAGGAACGCATTAAAATTCAACGGAACAACAGCACGAGCCATCTATCTACAACAACATAGACAAGAAAAATACTATCAGATACTAATTTCATGATAAATTCAAGTTCAATTAATCATATTACTTAAGAACTCCCACTTAGATAGACATCTCTCTAGTCATCTAAGTGATCACGTGATCCAAATCAACTAAACCATAACCGATCATCACGTGAAATGGAGTAGTTTTCAATGGTGAACATCACTATGTTGATCATATCTACTATATGATTCACGCTTGATTTTGGTCTCAGTGTTCCGAGGCCATATCTGCATTTGCTAGGCTCGTCAATTTTAACCCGAGTATTCTGCGTGTGCAAAACTGGCTTGCACCCGTTGTAGATGGACGTAGAGCTTATCACACCCGATCATCACGTGGTGTCTCGGCACGACGAACTTTGGCAACGGTGCATACTCAGGGAGAACACTTTTATCTTGAAATTTAGTGAGAGATCATCTTATAATGCTACCATTAATCAAAGCAAAATAAGATGCATAAAGGATAAACATCACATGCAATCAATATAAGTGTTATGATATGGCCATCATCATCTTGTGCTTGTGATCTCCATCTCCGAAGCACCGTCATGATCACCATTGTCACCGGCGCGACACCTTGATCTCCATCGTAGCATCGTTGTCGTCTCGCCAACTATTGCTTCTACAACTATCGCTACCACTTAGTGATAAAGTAAAGCAATTACAGGGCGATTGCATTGCATACAATAAAGCGACAACTATATGGCTCCTACCAGTTGCCGATAACTCTATTACAAAACATGATCATCTCATACAATAAAATTTAGCATCTTGTCTTGACCATATCACATCACAACATGCCCTGCAAAAACAAGTTAGACGTCCTCTACTTTGTTGTTGCAAGTTTTACGTGGCTGCTACGGGCTGAGCAAGAACGGTTCTGACCTACGCATCAAAACCACAATGATAGTTCATCAAGTTAGTGTTGTTTTAACCTTCTCAAGGACCGGGTGTCGGGGATATACCCCGCGGTATAAACCGCCGGATGTATGACCCGGCTAGAGTTTGGCGATTCACTGACGACCCACTTGGACATGGCGGTTTACGATTCATCGGTAATCCGGTAGGCGGGTCAGAGGAGCGACAAGACCCGGTGGCCCAACGGGCGGTTTATGGAAGGCCGGATCACGCTATGGTGGGTCGGTTTAAGAGAAAAGGGCGTGAGGAATATTTACTTTACAAGGAAGACCCGGACTTGTATCCGGTTTGTATTAGAGTTAGATTAGTCCTTATCTTAATAGGACTCCACATGTAACCCGCCCCTTCAACATATATAAGGAGGGATAGGGCTCCCCAAAGAGGGAGAGGTTAGAAAGGACAAGCGAGAAGCTACAAGCAAGAAGAAATAATCTTAGGGCTAGACACAAAGAGGAGAGCCGGTTTACGGCGACTCCCTCGTGATGATAATGAGACCCAGCCTCAAACAGCATGTAGGGTTTTTTCCGGATGATGTTTCCCGGGGCCCGAAGCTGTCTAAATCCCTGTCTTGTGTTGCGTCTCTCGATTCCGCTCAACCCCTCTCAAGCTACCACATAGATGCGTTGGCCTCGCGACTAAGTCCTGACACTAAGGACATCTGCCGTGACAATTCCACGATAGTTGGCGCCCACCGTGGGGCCTGCGCACAGTGGTGTTGAGTTCTTGGAGGCATCTCTCACAGGGATCAAGGAATTCGCAATTTTCCGGATAAGAAAGAATCAGCTCGGAAGAGTTTGCATCAACTTTGAGTTCATCATATCAGATTTTACGATCCGTGAGATTTTCAAGTCAAAGAAAAGAAATTAGGGTTGCCTCTGTGTACACTGTCACACGCGACCGGGCGATCCGTCATGTCCGGATTACTCCGTTGAACCGCCGCAAGAAGCCAAGGGCAAAAGGGATTCGCCCGAGTCGCCGAGACAGTCAATTTGTCCGAAACCTTTTTGGTTGATTATATACAATTCAAATTCCCGAAGGCATCAACCGGAATTATTAGTGCTACTCCCCAGCGCGGAAACCAAAGGCCATAAGGGCGGAGGCTGTGGATAAGTTAAAAAGTTTTCCATCATATCAAGCATCAATCCCAATGGTTTCAATACAGTACTGGTGTACCTTCGACTAGTACATCACCAGAAGCCAAATCGGTGTTTCTTTTATCAGCTATGATTACTACGTGCATACAAGGAATCTACTACGAGTCAAGAATTAAAGAAGGAAAGCTACTACGTGATTTTAGCATGTGAATACTAAGGAAAAGAAAGATCCATCAGGGCACGCTATGACCGCACGTCAATGCGGATTCAATCTTCGTCTCTGAGCGGCCGTCGACAGAACTGGATGAGGCTACGGACTGGGACTTGGCCACCGTTTCCACTCGAGCCACCATCACCGGGTGCGACTCCAACCATTACTCGGCCACGGCCCCGCCGTGCCGGCGCTTCTCCAACCTGCCGCTGTGGCTGCGGCCCCGCCTCACCACTTTGTTGCTCCCATCGAAGACCGGCGTCGCCTCGCCCTTTTGCTACCGCTCCACCCGGTCGTGGGTCGTTGAAACGTCAGGTTCCCCCGGGCTGCATGCGCCCTCTGCTCCGGTTAGCTCTCTGCGGGGTCGTCTCGCCGGTCTGATTCCTCTGTTGCAAGCCGCATCCTCCACTACAAACCGCCTCGCCGGGTTAACTGCAATGCCCACCATGTTTTCCTCCCGCTGACTCACCGGCGTCACTACGGGTCATCGTCCTTTGCCCTGCGATGCTGCGGGTTCTCGCGGGTTGTCGTTGGTCGCACCTCCGCGGGCCTCCTCAGCTGCAGTTGCGCTTTTGAACCGCCGAGGCTGTGATCTGGCTTGCTCCGGCTAGCACCGGTTCACTGCTGCAAACCCGCATGGATCATGCGTCGAACCGGAGCATCTGATTCTGCCGGCTGCTGTCGAGCCGTCGTCGCCTTCACTGGTTTCCGCAGCTGTGACATGCCTTCACTTTGGGCCGCTACCTCTGTCAATTCGGCTGTCACGGCCGATTCACAACAGCAACAAGTCGTCAGAATATGCTCATGTTCATCTAGAAGAAGAGAATCTGCTCATGTTTGCTTCTGCTGTGGTTTGCCTCGCCGTCCGCCGTTGCCTCCGTGGCCAGGTTACGCCGCGCATTGCTGCCGCTTTAAAACAACGCTGCTCTCCAGTTGGTTTTGCTGCCCACTTATCTGCCGTATGGATCGGGCATCAAACTACCGAAGCCCTTGGAGGCATGCAGCCGCGCGAGATATCCGGGTTAAGGACAGCAGCAATGACAGACAGAACGGCAGCACAGTCATTGACAGCATACTTCGGATATGAAGTTATCTACCAAAAAAAAGAGAGGGTCAAACATGACCCGGAGGGTCCGTCTGAGCCGACCGATGCAGTGGGTTAAGCCGCCGCCTCTGTTGCGGTGAACGGATCATTCGTCATCCAAAGTCGTTTGCTATCTGCAAACATCAGGTGATATCCATCTAAGTTTATTAGCACACATTGTATTTGTCAAAAAGCAATTACTTTGGTCTGTATACTTTTGTGTGCAGGACAAGAATTTATTATAAAGGTAGTGCCATGCTATGCATATGGAGTGTGCGTTAGCATCATCATGCACCAGCGTCTGCACCAGCTTGCTGTTGAACGGATTACCGTGCCTGCTATTGATCCACTCGTCCGCACCGGTTTACAACGCCGCGGCCAACTCGGCCGTCATTAATTTCAGCTTTACCATGGTGATCATCAACTCCACGATGAATAACCCCTGGCATGATATATCATGTGAAATCCATCCAATATATTTTATATTGTATATTGCCTTCTTTAAAAGAGCAATTACTCCGGTTTGCAAAGTTGTCTAATGCAGGACCCTAAACCGCCATATTGGTGCAAATTTAAAGGCCGTAGAAAATTTCCGGCTTAAAAAGAAGGATTCCGGTTTAATATCCGGTTCAAGGGGAAGATGTCTCCCACAAAGTTTTGAAGCTCTCAATATCCGGTTCAAGATCAGGGCTCAAGAAGAATTTATCTCTTGCAAAAAGTTAAGAATTACCGAAGAGGACCTGCTGCCATGATGCGCGGTTCAAACATGGGTATCCTGCCTTATTGGCCTAACATATTATTGATCACATGGGGGCTTCAGCTTCATAAAGCGGGGTCTCTGTCTTTCTTATCATGCGTGGTTACATGGAGTGGCTCTGTTTTTAAAAGCGGACTCCGGTTTACCCCTTGACATTTGTTTTTTATACATCACTGGGGGCCTTGGTCGTGTCCGAACCAACGCGACACCCTTTGATAGGCGACAGCCACCAGATCATTTGGGGACATGGTCAAGTCTGAACCAGTCACGCCTCTTGGTCGGCCTAAGGCCACAAAATCACTTGGGGGCATGGTCGAACCCGAACCATTGCCACGCCTCTTGATCTGGCATATATGCCACGAATCATTTGGGGACCTGGCTGACTTGAACCATTGTCACACCTATTGGGGGCTTGGTCCTGTCCGACCACGGTAATACCATCTGATCAGCTCAGTATAGCATGTCTTTTGCAAATGGTTTTATCATTGCCTTTGCTTGAAATTTTCTTTAATAAATTTTCCTTTTTTGTTGCGTTCTTAAACCGACAAAATTCGCAGACCGGTTCAACTGTCAATTGACGGAACACGGTCAATCTTTAATCCGGAGACTATTTGTCCGGTTTGATTTTTTGATTTTATGTTACCATCTTATTATAGAGCAAACCGGTGTTCATTAACCCGGTTTGACTTTTAAATTACAAGTTGTCAGTACATGATCAAGTTATAATCCGGAGACTATCAGCCCGGTCTGGTTTGACTACGAGTCGCCAGTATTATATATGGTTAAACCGGTGTTTATCACAACCCGGTACGGTTTATCATCAACCGGCACAGTATGAAAGGAGTTATCATTACTCAAGATTGGGGTTATCACTCTTACTACAAAAAATTTGTAAACCAATGATGTGATTCAGTATCACAGGTATGATATATTTCATTGATTATTCTTAAGTGCAGCCTTGGTTATAAACCTGGGTTATATGTTGGGCATTATGACCCGTCCGGCGGTAAACCGCCAGGACACTTTAAACTTGTTGTATGCAGAGACAGGTTGAATAAAGCATGATGATAAATTATCCGGTGTTTATTAAACCGGCCTGGCTTTAAGACGACAAGTCGCCAGTATATGATGGGAAATTATCCGGAGTTTATTAAACCGACCTGGCTTTGGACTATATGTCGCCAGTATATATTTGGATTGCGCCATTGGAATCATGCGCTTATAAATGATTGGGTTATATTATTCAAATAGCCAAATTTGGCTGAATTTTCATACCAGATTATATTATCTTGAATAGCCAACATGGCTGGATTTTTATGGTTATTAGTAACTGGTATTATTGAGTTTTCAAAGTCGCTTTAGCGCAACAGTTATTATTTTATCAAAGGATATGATTTATTCTACAATGGAAGGAATAGTTCCGAGTCGCTGCAGGCTCACGACCCGGCACTTGGGGGCTACATTATTCAAATTGAGATTACATGCAAGTCTCATGTCGCTGCAAGCATGCACCATGGCACTTGGGGGCTAATGCAAAGTAATTTTCTGCTCATATTATTGAAGACCCGACTCATCACATTATAATGAGTCGGTCCTTGGGGGCTACCAATTATTCCTGTCAATAGTTGAAGGTACAAAGCTTTTTATTCATTATATTGAAGAGTCCACTGCTCAGTTGGTAAAGCACAAGGCTCTTAACCTTGTGGACGTGGATTCAAGTCCCATGATGAGGGTTACATCATATGATGTTATTTTCATTGAAGTATATATTAAAGTCCCAGCTCAATATTATCTTACTGAGCCGGCCCTTGGGGGCTACACATCATTGCTCAAATCTACATGATTATACCTACAAAGTCCCTGTTCATTATTGCATAATGACCCGGCACTTGGGGGCTACACTGGTTGAAGTTTTTATGAGTATAAGACAATTGCAAGTCCCAGGTTGCTGTGCATGATAACCCGGCACTTGGGGGCTACATAGTATGGAGTATTCAGTTTTTACTAGTCACTGGGATGAACAACATGGATTTCTTCTTAAGTGGCAGTATTTATATTGAAGCAAGTCTTAAGCCATCACTTTGTTCTGCTCAAGACTTGGGGGCTACAGGTATTATATTATTATCGAAGAACTATTTTCAAATTCTCTGTTTTGAGCAAACTGGATTAACCCGGTGTCACCAATCATTATGACCCTGTGTCTGTAACCCGGCGTCCTCAATAATCATGAACCGGCATTAGCAACAATCATGAACCGGTGTTGGCAACAATCATGACCCGGAATTATCAGTTTTTATAACCAGACAATGGTGGTAATCATAAACCGGCAAGTTTTTACATCTTCAAGCCGGTTGGATATCAGTTGAATATTTCAGAGACTAATATTTTTGTCAAGTCAAAGCATTGAAGGCCGATTCAAATGGATTCTTTATTTACAAATATCTTCTGCAAGCAAATTGATTATGAAGATGGTTATTAACTTGGAAGGAAGAAATGACAAGGATTTAAGGATGATCAAGTGCCGGTCTACAAGAATATTTAAACCGGAGCACAACCCGACAAATTTGTTCTTGTTGCAGATCAGTTTAACATGGATGAATCCAAATTAAACTGGGGGCTAATGTCGGGGATATACCCCGCGGTATAAACCGCCGGATGTATGACACGGCTAGAGTTTGGCGATTCACTGACGACCCACTTGGACATGGCGGTTTACGATTCATCGGTAATCCGGTAGGCGGGTCAGAGGAGCGACAAGACCCGGTGGCCCAACGGGCGGTTTATGGAAGGCCGGATCACGCTATGGTGGGTCGGTTTAAGAGAAAAGGGCGTGAGGAATATTTACTTTACAAGGAAGACCCGGACTTGTATCCGGTTTGTATTAGAGATAGATTAGTCCTTATCCTAATAGGACTCCACATGTAACCCGCCCCTTCAACATATATAAGGAGGGGCAGGGCTCCCCAAAGAGGGAGAGGTTAGAAAGGACAAGCGAGAAGCTACAAGCAAGAAGAAACAATCTTAGGGCTAGACACGAAGAGGAGAGCCGGTTTACGGCGACTCCCTCGTGATGATAATGAGACCCAGCCTCAAACAGCATGTAGGGTTTTTACCGGATGATGTTTCCCGGGGCCCGAAGCTGTCTAAATCCCTGTCTTGTGTTGCGTCTCTTGATTCCGCTCAACCCCTCTCAAGCTACCACATAGATGCGTTGGCCTCGCGACTAAGTCCTGACACTAAGGACATCTGCCGTGACAATTCCACGACACCGGGTGTAGCCACACTCGGTTCAACTAAAGTTGGAGAACTTGACACCCGCCAGCCACCTATGTGCAAAGCATGTCGGTAGAACCAGTCTTGCGTAAGCGTACGCATAATGTCGGCCTGGGCCGCTTCATCCAACAATACCACCGAACCAAAGTATGACATGCTGGTAAGCAGTATGACTTGTATCGCCCACAACTCACTTGTGTTCTACTTGTGCATATAACATCTACGCATAAAACCTGGCTCGGATGCCACTGTTGGGGAACGTAGTAATTTCAAAAAAATTCCTATGCACACGCAAGATCATGGTGATGCATAACAACGAGAGGGGAGAGTGTTTGTCCACGTACCCTCGTAGACCGAAAGCGGAAGCGTTAGCACAACGTGGTTGATGAGTTGTACGTCTTCACGATCCAACCGATCAAGTACCGAACGCATGACACCTCCGAGTTCAGCACACATTCAGCTCGATGACGTCCCACGAACTCCGATCCAGCAGAGCTTTGCGGGAGAGTTTCGTAAGCACGACGGCGTGATGACGGTGTCGATTATGCTACCGACGCAGGGATTCACCTAAGCACCGCTACGATATTACCAAGGTGGAATATGGTGGAGGGGGGCACCGCACACGGCTAAGAGATCAATGATCAATTGTTGTGTCTAGAGGTGCCCCCTGCCCCCGTATATAAAGGAGCAAGGGGAGGAGGGGGGCAAGGAGGAGGAGGCATGCCCAAGGGGGGCAATCCTACTCCAAGTAGGATTCCCCCTTCTTTCCTAGTCCTAGTAGGAGAGGGGAAGGAAGGGGAAGAGAATAAGAAGGAAAGGGGGGCCGGCTGTCGGTTCAATATCTGGCGTATCTCGTAGTAGGGGTCCTAAGCTAGGCGTCTTGGAGCGATGGTAACATGGACACGGGGTTTTACCCGGCTTCAGGCTCTCCTGATGAGATAATACCCTACATGCTGCTTTTGATTGTATTCATATGGGTGTAGTACAGAGTACATGTATCTACCACGAGATTGTAGTAATGAATATGAGATTGTTTATTGACTAGCATGGCCTCGGTTTATATAAGACACCGGAGGCCTAGGGTTTAGGAGTGTCCTTGTCTTGGGCGCCAAGTCTTGTGGAGTCTTCCTTGTATGCGGCAGGGTTGTCCGAACTAGCCCATGAGTATACAGCCATGGGGGTCCTCGGCCCAATCTAACTGATCGGGAGACGACGTGGTGAGTACCCCCTAGTCCAGGACACCGTTAGTAGCCCCCTGAATCGGTCTTCAAGTTGGGAATGCTCCTCGATTCTTCCGAGTTGTTCTCCATCTTCGATTGTCGGTCTTGAAAACCGGTTCAACAAATCTTCTCATCTTTGAGGATCGCCGAAGTGCATCCGAAGAGTTTACATGCTGGGTATCCGAGGAGCCCCTTTAAGTTTCCGGCCTTTATCAATGCCTTGTTATTTTTACGCCACACCTCGGGTTTGAAGTTGTTCCCGGGCGGCAGCGTCCTCTTGCGTCCGAGCTCCAACGCCGGACTACATTCGAGGTATCTTTAGCAACCGAGCACCAATGCCGGACTGCTTTCGAGCTCCAACGCCGGAATGTATCCGAGCTCCAACGCTGGATTATGTCCAAGATCCAACGCAGGACTATGTCCAAGCTCCAACGCCGGACTATATCCGAGCTCCAATGCTGGACTATATTCGAGGTGTCATAGATCACCTTGGTTTAAAAAAGTTGAAGGAGTTTAGTTGAGCTTAATGCCAGAAATGCCCTCAAGGTACGTGTTGGCCTAATATCCGGGATGCACCTGAAGGAAAAAATCAAACCGCTGACCCTAGTAGCCCCTGAGACTCAGGCCGATTCATAAAATCAGCCTGAGGATCAATTCCCAGCTCGGCAGCATACTTAGGAATACAAACACGGTGTGCAAAGTCCTCGAGACTTAGGTTGCGTGCGACCGACCAACCTGAGGATAATAATCTCCTCGAAAACTATATTGCACTTTAAATTTTCTGCACTGGATTGTCAATGCAGTAGCCCCCGAGACACTGGTCGGGTGGCAACACCAGATCAGGGGATCGATGTACCCCTTTAATATTTGTAAATGATAAGCACGAAGCCCAGTAGCCCCGAGCCTTAATGAGGGCACGAGTGGCCGAATTAAGGATCGATGTCCGAAGTAAAATCACAAATTATGTGTAATGATTCTACGTACCCGAGTACTCTACATCATTAATACTCGAATCCGCATCGTACAAAACTTTGTTGACCGACCATCGGCTTCAACCTCCTCGGCCAGTAGCCGGGGAGTGTTTGTCCCACTTTATAAAGCCTTGACAAGGGCAAATATTTATGACAAACAAGGCAATCCGGCCATACGGTTTTATAAACAAAGGTACGCGGAGAGATATGTTATATTAGTTTATAATGTAAGAAACATCTTCCAAAGAAAATAATCCCGCTATCGGTTTCTTTTTTGGGTTGTCATGCCAACCATGATCATGAAACCATGCCTCCGATCAATGCAGGAGAAAATATTGAGGATTTAGTTCGGGGAAAGTTCCCAAACTCTATGGTATTAATGAACCACAATTTTCACTTCCGTCATTGCCGACCAATGTGATACTTTAAGATTGCTAGCTTTCGGCTTCACCCAGTCTGAGGTACTAACTCGGATGGCCCGACAGTAACAATCACAGAGGTGCTCCCTTTACCGCCTAGCCGAACAATTGGGAATGTAGGAGTAAGCACAGGAGCCAGGCAACCCAGCTTGGCCAAAATCTTAAGTCAAATTGATGCATATTTATGGCTTTATAACAATGATTACGGAAGGCAGCCCTTGTATATTAAATAATGACACTTATTATAAAATAGCTCATATAAATTTAAGAGCCCCCAAGTGACTTGGGTAAAAGAATTTTATGTATAATGATTGTATGTACCGAAGTACTTGTATCATATATGTGTTCACCCGAACTTTATACGCGTCTTAACCGACCGTCGGCTTCTCCCTCTTCGGTCAAGGACCAAAAAGTGTTATGTACTCCACCTGCCGAGAATATCGACGGTGATGAGGACATCAATACCATTGTTACACCCACAGCCCCTGCTGCTATACATACTGGACCAATTACTAGAGCTCGCGCACGCCAACTAAATTACCAGGTACTTTTGTTTCTTGGTAATGATTCTAATGTTCATGAGAATATGATGTTGCCTAAATTGGATACATTTGTTTTGCTTACAAATGAAGGGCCTAGCTTGGAGAAGGATGAACATTGGAGCAAGAACAAGCATGAAGATGATGGCATGCGCAAGGGGAACAAGAACGGAGTTACAAGTGATGATTTCAGGTCTTTGAAGCCACCATAACGAGTGCATGAAGCCTTGGACGAAATATACAAGATGTCACTTCATAAATTTCGTCCAGAGGCTATTATAGGTGCTACGTCACCTTTTTATTGGGCCAGGCCCATGTAATTTCGAAATACATAAGTATAGGCTATTTTTAGAGTCTGTATGTATGGGGAAAAAAGAGATAGGGTTGATTTCGGACCCCTCCACCAAGGGCCACGAAATTCCCCCTCTCTTCCTCCATATATACAGCCCTTAGGGCACCGTTTAGACTTTGGGTTTTGTTTAGATTAAAGTTTTCCATAGCTGCAACTTCGCGTACTTCGTTTGTGTTCAACGACCAGACAAAGGCGTCACAGAACCCCACCTTGATCAATAAAGCTTTCATCTTATATTCGCAATATCTAGATTGCAATCTCAGTTTCTTGCTTGTTCTTCGTTTACTCGCAGGAAACAAACCCTCGTGGTCAGGTGGATCGTGCTCCGGCGTGGTCAATAACCTCTCGGAGTTGGTTTAGCGATTGCTAAGGCGCGACGTCCTCGCACGTTCGTAGTCGGATCGTCAAAGTTGACTTCCACCAAAGCGAAATCCATCATCTCATCGAAAGACGGGACACCTTTGCCTCTATCAAGTGGTATCAGATTTCCAGGTTGCTCAGTGAGATTTTACAGTTTTTCATAGTTTAGATCGAGTCTGTTCTTCATACCTATAGTCCACGAAAAAGCCACAAAAAAATTAGGGTTAGTTCATCATATCCGAACAAGTCCGAGCCATTGCATAATCTTTTCTATATTTGCGTTGTTGAATTTGCGGTTGCATCGTCGTGTCTAGTTGCTGGTCTTAGTGTCTAGTCCTTTAGAGTTTCGAGTTCTGTTCACAAGTTGTCACGCCGTCGCCGCATCATCATCATCACCGCTGCCATATACCACCATCGTCATCACCGCTGCCATATACCACCATCGTCATCACCGCTGCCATATACCACCATCGTCATCACCGCTGCCATCTACCACCATCGACATCACCGCAACCATATACCACATATCCACCTCCATCACGCCAATCCGAGTCCACCTGCAACATATATCTGCCACCAGTCCGAGTTCCACCAGATTCATCTCCGCCACCAGTCCGAGTTCCACCAGATTCATATCCGCCACCAGTCCTAGTCCAAGTTCAATATTTGTTGCTTTGTTTTCGACTTCCAGATCACGCCATACTCCGAGTCGTGATAGAGAAGGACTTCCGAACTTTCGTGTTACCCGCGGTAGAAAAATAGCTCCAGTTTCAAAAAAAACTAAGTCTGGAAAATTCTGGCTAGGCAGTTTCTAGACCATTTGTAGACTTCTTCGAAAAAAATTTGTTGCGGAGCAAAAAAAAGAGGAAAAAAAGTGCAAAAAAAAACTGAAAAAAAGAGAGAAAAAATTCAGAGTGTGCTCCTCCCTTGTTTACGTGCAGCGCCGTGATTTTGTTAGTGTTCTAGGCTCGCATCTCTAGCACAGTCTAGCCTAGGACCAGCATAGTACCGTCGTTGAGCGTTTATTCAACTTTGCATCTCTGAATTGATTATTGCTGACCCTTTTTGCTACCATATTATAAGCCTTCCCAGCTCCACATACATCTACGTCGTGCGTTTGATTCTCCCTGGTAATCGCTCTATCCAAGCTTTGAGAGTTTTGACTACAACGGTTGCCGATCACCACCTGCTGCTGGGTAAGAACTGGTAAGAATTTGAGATTCGCTTGAAGGATTTGTGACACACCACCACCACCACCGCTTCCTAGTAGTCTGTAGAATCATATTATTTTGTGTTTCTATTGCTGCTAACCATGCCAGGATCACAAGCCGATGAGACTGATTGGGAGAACCTGACGAACAAACAGCTACATGATAAATTTCAGCAAATGATGAGTGGACAGGTGCAAGATGTGCTAAACAGATTTGACGAGGCCATGGAGAAGATAGATGGCATTGAGAAGACATTCGAAACAAAGCTTGATAGCAAGTTTAATGAATTGCTCGCGCGTTTTCCACAACCACCGCCGGCTGCACCTATCGCACCTCTGCAACAACAACAACAACAACGCCTCCTTTCGAATCAGTATGGACGAGCGAAGCGTGTTCCTATTGAGGATGGCCAAACTTCTGGTGCTGCTGTTCCTGTTGTTGATGCTTCTTTGGCTCGTGCTACTGCTGCTGCTGGTACCCAGGAGGATGATGAGTATGCGGGCGATTATGAGGATGAGGTTGATCAAAATCAGAACTACGTGCAGCCACCAGCACCACCACCAGCAGGTCGACCTCAGGTATATATTCGTAATGGTAGGCCTGCACCACCACCTCAGGTACGAGATGATGTCCATATTCCTAAACTGAAATTGAATATTCCACCATTTGAGGGTAGATATATTCCTGATATATATCTTACTTGGGAGTTAGAAACTGAACAACGTTTTACATGTTTACAATATCCCGAGGAGAGACGGGTTGCTGCTGTTGTTTGTGCTTTCACTAGTTTTGCATGTGTATGGTGGTCTGAACATTGTAGATTATATCCTGTTCCAGCTACTTGGGCTGCTTTGAAAACTGCTATGCGTACTTGTTGGGTTCCACCATATTATCAACGTGAATTGCTTCAAAAATTGCGTGAAGTGCAGGATCGACAAGCAATGGCGCGCACTAACTTTTCTGCAGGTCGACCTTCCTCATGGACATCGCGTGCATCTTCTACTTCCACTACACCAGCAACTCCATCAGGTGCCATCTCCAGCCGTGATACAAGAAAGCAGGCACAACCACCATCATCTGCCAAGAGCGCACCTGTCGGGCCTGCACAGAGCTCTTCTTCTTCCATGGGATCAACAAGGCACACAAGTGATATTATTTGTCGTTGTTGTAAGAGAAGAGGTCATTATGCGCGAGAATGCAAATCTCAGCGTGTGATGATTGCTACTGAGGATGGTGGGTATGAGTCCGCTAGTGACTATGATGAGGAGACTTTGGCTCTTATTACACGTGAAGAACATGGTGGAGATGATTCTGATCATGAGACACAATACATGGCTCCTAAAGACGCTGACAGGTATGAATGTTTAGTTGCTCAACGTGTTTTGAGTGTACAGGTCACACAAGCTGAGAAAAATCAGAGGCACAATTTGCTCCATACCAAGGGAGTTGTGAAGGAACGTTCTGTGCGCGTCATCATAGACGGAGGGAGCTGCAACAATTTGGCTAGTATGGAGATGGTGGAGAAGCTTTCTCTCACCACAAGACCACATCCACATCCTTATTACATCCAATGGTTCAACAACAGCGGCAAGGTTAAGGTAACACGTACTGTTCATGTGCATTTTAGTATCTCTACATATGCTGATTATGTTGATTGTGATGTGGTACCTATGCAAGCATGTTCCTTATTACTTGGTAGACCATGGCAATTTGATAAAAATTCTGTACACCATGGTAGAAACAATCACTATACTCTTGTTCATAAGGATAAAACTATTACTTTGCTTCCTATGACTCCTGATTCCATTTTGAAAGATGATATTAATAGAGCTAATAAAGCAAAACAGGAGAAGAATAAGAGTGAAAATCAGATTGTGGCAAAAGAATTTGAGCAACAAATGAAACCTAATAATAAACCATCTAGTGTTGCTTGTGAAATTAAATTGAAAAGTGCATGTTTATTTGCCACCAAATCTGATATTGATGAGCTAGATTTCAGCAAATTTGTTTGCTATGCTTTTGTGTGCAAAGAGGCATTATTTTCATTCGAGGACGTGCCTTCCTCTTTGCCTCCTGTTGTCACTAACATTTTGCAGGAGTTCGCTGACGTCTTTCCACAAGACGTGCCACCGGGATTACCGCCTATTCGAGGGATTGAGCATCAGATTGACTTAATTCCCGGTGCTTCACTGCCAAACCGCGCACCATACCGTACCAATCCAGAGGAGACGAAGGAGATTATGCGTCAAGTACAAGAGCTTCTCGACAAAGGTTATATACGCGAATCCCTTAGTCCTTGTGCTGTTCCTATTATTCTAGTGCCGAAAAAGGATGGTACATCACGTATGTGTGTTGATTGTAGAGGCATTAATAATATTACTATTCGTTATCGTCATCCTATTCCTAGGCTAGATGATATGCTTGATGAATTGAGTGGCTCTACAATATTCTCCAAAGTTGATTTGTGTAGTGGATACCATGAAATTCGTATGAAATTGGGAGATGAATGGAAAACAGCATTTAAAACTAAGTTTGGATTATATGAGTGGTTAGTCATGCCTTTTGGGTTAACTAATGCACCTAGTACTTTCATGAGATTAATGAACGAAGTTTTACGTGCTTTCATTGGACGATTTGTGGTAGTTTACTTTGATGACATATTGATTTATAGCAGATCTTTGGAAGAACATTTGGAACATTTACGTGCTGTTTTTATTGCTCTACGTGATGCACATTTGTTTGGTAACCTTGGGAAGTGCACCTTTTGCACCGACCGAGTATCTTTTCTTGGCTATGTTGTTACTCCACAGGGAATTGAAGTTGATAAAGCCAAGATTGAAGCTATTGAGAGTTGGCCGCAGCCCAAAACGGTCACACAAATGAGGAGTTTTCTTGGCCTCGCTGGATTCTATAGGCGTTTTGTGAGAGATTTCAGCACCATTGCTGCACCTCTCAATGAGCTTACAAAGAAAGATGTGCCTTTTCTATGGGGTACCGCACAGGAAGAAGCCTTCACGGTATTGAAAGATAAGTTGACACATGCTCCTTTACTCCAACTTCCTGATTTTAATAAGATTTTTGAGCTTGAATGTGATGCTAGTGGAATTGGATTAGGAGGTGTGTTATTACAAGATGGCAAACCTGTTGCATACTTTTCTGAAAAAATGAGTGGGCCTAGTCTGAACTATTCTACTTATGATAAAGAATTATATGCTCTTGTTCGGACTTTAGAAACATGGCAACATTATTTATGGCCCAAAGAATTTGTTATACATTCTGATCATGAATCTTTGAAACATATTAAAAGTCAAGCTAAACTGAATCGTAGACATGCTAAATGGGTTGAATTCATTGAGACTTTCCCTTATGTCATTAAACACAAGAAGGGAAAAGAAAATGTTATTGCTGATGCATTGTCTCGTCGCTATACTATGCTTTCACAACTTGAGTTCAAAATATTTGGTTTGGAGACCATCAAAGATCAATATGTGCATGATGCTGATTTTAAAGATGTAATGCAGAATTGTAAAGAAGGAAGAATGTGGAACAAGTTTGTCGTTAACGATGGATTTGTGTTTCGTGCTAACAAGCTATGCATTCCAGCTAGCTCCGTTCGTCTTTTGTTGTTGCAGGAGGCGCATGGAGGAGGATTAATGGGACACTTTGGCGTGAAGAAGACGGAGGACGTACTTGCTACACATTTCTTTTGGCCAAAGATGAGACGGGATGTTGAGCGTTTTATTGCTCGCTGCACTACATGTCAAAAAGCTAAGTCACGACTCAATCCTCATGGTTTATATATGCCTTTGCCTGTACCTAGTGTTCCTTGGGAGGATATATCTATGGACTTTGTTTTAGGTTTACCTCGAACAAAGAAGGGGAGGGATAACATATTTGTTGTCGTGGATAGATTCTCGAAAATGGCACACTTTATACCATGTCATAAAAGCGATGATGATGTTAATGTTGCTGATTTGTTTTTTCATGAAATTATTCGCTTGCATGGTGTGCCAAAGACTATTGTTTCAGATCGTGATACTAAATTTCTCAGCCACTTTTGGAGATGTTTATGGGCTAAGTTGGGGACTAAACTGCTTTTTAGTACTACTTGTCACCCCCAAACTGATGGACAAACTGAAGTAGTCAATAGAACATTGTCTACTATGCTTAGGGCTGTTTTGAAGAGTAATAAGAAAATGTGGGAGGAATGCTTGCCTCATATTGAATTTGCTTATAATCGTTCATTGCATTCTACTACTAAGATGTGCCCTTTTGAAGTTGTGTATGGTTTGCTACCTCGTGCACCTATTGATTTGTTGCCTCTTCCATCTTCGGAGAAGGTTAATTTGATGCTAAACAACGTGTTGAATTGATTTTAAAATGCATGAGTTAACTAAGGAAAACATTGAGCGTATGAATGCCAAATATAAACTTGCTGGAGATAAGGGTAGAAAACATGTTGTGTTTGCACCTGGAGATCTTGTTTGGTTACATTTGCGTAAGGATAGATTTCCTGATTTGCGCAAATCAAAGCTCATGCCATGTGCTGATGGTCCCTTTAAGGTGTTAGAGAAAATAAATGATAATGCATATAAACTTGAGCTGCCTGCAGATTTTGGGGTTAGTCCCACTTTTAACATTGCAGATTTGAAGCCTTATTTGGGTGAGGAAGATGAGCTTCCGTCGAGGACGACTTCATTTTAAGAAGGGGAGGATGATGAGGACATCAATACCATTGTTACACCCACAACCCCTGCTGTTATACATACTAGACCAATTACTAGAGCTCGCGCACGCCAACTAAATTACCAGGTACTTTCATTTCTTGGTAATGATTCTAATGTTCATGAGAATATGATGCTGCCTAAATTGGATACATTTGTTTTGCTTACAAATGAAGGGCCTAGCTTGGAGAAGGATGAACATTGGAGCAAGAACAAGCATGGAGATGATGGCGTGCGCAAGGGGAACAAGAACGGAGTTACCAGTGATGATTTCAGGTCTTTGAAGCCACCATAACGAGTGCATGAAGCCTTGGACGAAATATACAAGATGTCACTTCATAAATTTCGTCCAGAGGCTATTATAGGTGCTGCGTCACCTTTTTATTGGGCCAGGCCCATGTAATTTCGAAATGCATAAGTATAGGCTATTTTTAGAGTCCGTATGTATGGGGAAACAAGAGATAGGGTTGATTTCGGACCCCTCCACCAAGGGCCACGAAATTCCCCCTCTCTTCCTCCATATATACAGCCCTTAGGGCACCGTTTAGACTTTGGGTTTTGTTTAGATTAAAGTTTGTCATAGCTGCAACTTCGCGTACTTCGTTTGTGTTCAACGACCAGACAAAGGCGTCACAGAACTCCACCTTGATCAATAAAGCTTTCATCTTATATTCGCAATATCTAGATTGCAATCTCAGTTTCTTGCTTGTTCTTCGTTTGCTCGCAGGAAACAGACCCTCGTGGTCAGGTTGATCGTGCTCCGGCGTGGTCAATAACCTCTCGGAGTTGGTTTAGCGATTGCTGAGGCGCGACGTCCTCGCACGTTCGTAGTCGGTCGTCAAAGTCGACTTCCACCAAAGCGAAATCCATCATCTCATCGAAAGACGGGACACCTTTGCCTCTATCAGACGGTGTTTCCGATAACCAGGCAATCAGGCCATAAGGCTGTAACAGACAAAGCGCGCTCAGGGAACTTATGCTATATTACCGACGAAGTGTAAGAAGCATCTTCGAAGAAAATAGTACCCCCACCAATACCTTTCTTCGGTTGCTCATTATTACTGCGAGACTTTTGCAATAGATTTTTTGTACTCATGAGTTCCGTTGTGTGCCGACCATTATTGAAAAACAATAAGAGCGCTAGCTTTCTACTTCACCCTGTCTGAGGTCCGAGCTCGGACGACCCGGTCGTGACAATCACAGAGGTGCTCCCTTTACTCCCTAACCGAACAATCGGGAACGTAGGGGTAAGTACAGGAGCCAGGCAACCCAGCTTGCGGAACACTTAGGTCAATATGGTGCATATTGTGGCGTAATACACGAACAAGGAACGAAGCCGTACAAGTATAATCATATGCAAGAGGAAAGGCTTCCTAAAGGAAGCCCCCAAGTAAACAGGGTATTTGAATTTGTGCGTCACAAACAAAGTTATGACAAGGAATTTTTTCACAAACAACTTGTTGCCAAAAAATTATAATGTTTGGTCAAACCGAACAATATTTAAAAGTGGGAGTTTTTGAGCATGAAAGCGACTTAGATGGTTAATGTGTTCGGCATTGATGACGTGGTCCGAACTTGGTGTGGGACAAGGTCTCAGCCCCCAAGCCCGATGTGGCCGAGCAAAGAGCTCGGTACTCTGAAGAGTTGAAGCCCTTGGTCTAGCCGAGGTAATGGAGCAGGTCGCCGGGTGACACTGGAATCTCCGTCCGAGTAGGTTGATGAAGCGGCGATGCGGGGTTGCCAACACAGGGCAGTACTCCAAGGCGACGACACAATCCGGTCGATGGAGGTGGGTGACGAGGACACCACGCCGAGGGGATAGTGCGGCCCGATCTAAATCAATTGCCTGCATAGGTAAAATAGTGCAAACCAGAAAATAATAATGAAAATAGGTGCATAATTAATTTACTCAAAAAAAGTTTGGTAAATATGGCCTGAGCGCTGAGGCTAGCTCGATGGCGTGTTGGCGTCGTGGCACGACGATGTCGGCGAAGGTCGGCCTGCCCAGGTGACAGGGAGAGGCTGGCCGGACTGATGCCAGGTACAAACGTCGGTAGAATTTCTCTGCCAAGATGATGCAGTACAGGCCAACAAAAAATATTCTGTGTATAATAATGCTAATCGAATAATTTGAAAAAATATAACCTGAACACCAGCAGTGATGACTGTAGCAGACCGAAGCAAACGGACAAACTGATCCGCGCCGAACACACTGCAAAGCCAATCCTCAAATGCGTAGTAGCACTTTTATTCTGTGTATTTGTCAAAAAAAGTAGAAGACAACTAGTGACCGACTACATAAGTATTGAATTAAAAAGAGAAAATTAGCAAATCTCCCTATTGTGTGCTCGAGGTCATTATCTCCTCGTCATTGCTATGGCAATACCAAGAGAAACATGTGTCGCTCCTATTACGTGGACACAAGCAGTCCTAGTAATACTAGGCGGACTTGCGCGTGGAAAGTGCATAAAAGGAAGATGATTAACGAAAAGTATAGATTGCCTTGTAATTAAATAATAAAGGAAAAATAAACAATGATCGGATCTTCCTGTGACTGTGCTGAGCCGAACTATTGTCGGCATAACATGCATGCCGTGTACATTATTGTGCCATCTCCTCGGCTGGTTCACCACCGTTCAGATTGCTTCTTTTTTTTATCGTTGACCTTGACGAGGTGTCTGTCGGTTGGCGCACAGCAAACCGGGCTATCGAGACGATAACCAGGTTGGAGCGGCGCGGAGGAGCTCTCTTAACGATGAGCCGAACTTATCAAGGCAAGCTCGCACAATGGTCCGACCTCGAAAATTAGGAAACAATTAGTATCATGCATTTTTTGATAAGTACATATCCGAAGACAAACTACTTATTAAAGTAGTCTATTTCCTCAAGGCTTATAATTAAATAAGGAAAAAGATAATTAAATAAGGAAGAAAGAGAAAGAAAAGTTGAATCTCCCTCATGATCTCCTAGTGCACATAGCAATTTTGGAGAGAAAAGTAGGCTTTGAATAGTCTGTCAGGTGAAGTTGCAGCCACACCCTCGAAGTAGGAGCGTCAGATTTGACTTCTTCGTCCGCTGGCGCGAGGCTGTTGTCGACACAGGACGTCGGCGCGATAAGGTAACGAAATCCGAATTCACAGGGTCGCTCAAGTTACGGACGCAATACGCGTGGGGCAGCGATGGCATATCATATCGCCTTGAAGTGGCGGCAGCAACATAGGTCGGATTGCAGACCTGGATCTTTAAGTGTGGAAATCTAAAAAGAATTGTTAAGAACAATAATCCATTAAGGGCCGCATATATGCACTAGTAGTAATAGCATCAGACCACTTGGGATTTGACGGTCTACACAAAGGTTGGAATATAGCAAAGCTAAAGCCAACGAGTAGTAGCACGTGAGGGCGCAGATCATGAAAGACAAACCATTAAGTACAACTTAATTAAATAATAAAGAGGAAGGAGGATGGATGGAAACTTCCCCGCATGCCGCCGTCGATCAAGACTATTGTCAGACGACCCTCCTGTACTGTTTCTGCGTGGGGACGGGCGACACGCTCGCTATCTCCTCGGCTGGCATGGGTTGCTGCTCAGATTGCCCTATAATCTCCGTGTTGATCCGAGAAAAATGCAGTCATTCAACTCTGTAATTTGTTGTTTCAAGCAGGATAAATTTTTTGCCCAGATTTTAATGTCTCTTCTTAGTACCTTGAATTTAGCAGGGATTGTTTTGGCTATATCTGAACCTCTGACAGTAGAGCCCCAAGCTTTCCTCACCACATCTTTGAAAGAGTCATGCTTCAACCAATAATTTTCAAATATGAAGATCTTTGATTTAGGGATAGTTGTACCAATCTTGATCATGCAAGGCAAATGGTCTGAAATTGGCCTGGCAAGAGGTAGGGCAGTGGTATCAGGAAACGATGTCATCCAAGAAGCAGATGTGAAGAACCAGTCAAGCTTTTCCAATAGGGGATTGTGTTGCATGTTGCTCCAACTGTATTGCCTATCTTTGAGAGGTAATTCCAAAAGACCCAGATTGCTAATTGCTTCATTAAAGAGAAGCATTTGGTTAACATCCCCTCCAGGTCTGGTTTTCTGATGAAATTAAAATCACCCATCACAATCCAATCCACATCATCAGGCATAACAATATTAGAAAATCAAGTAATGAATTCATCTTTGTCTTCCTGGTTGCAAGGCCCATAAATATTAGTTAAGATCCAAGACTGTATGGTGGTTTTACAAGTGAATTTGGTGGAGAGGGAGAATCTGTTTTGGAACAAAAGTTCTCCAAAGAAAAGATTACCATTCCATGCTGTGAGCAATCCTCCTGATGCCCCCACTGAGGGCAGGAAGCTGAAATTATTTGTTCTCTGAGGGCAAAAATTCTTTATGAAATTTAAATCAAAAGATTCTCTCTTTGTTTCTTGCAAGCAAATTATGCTAGCAGCACTCTCCTCAATTTTCTATTGAAGTGGCAACCATTTCTCTTTTCCATTAATCCCTCTAATGTTCCAATTCAAAATATTCCATGTTCTGTTGTTATTCATTTGTACACCAAATAATATACATGTGACCAAGCACCAACTCTTGATCCCCAGATTAAAGCCACAACAACAAACCACAGATTGATCAACACAGACATATATATAAGCATCAAAGCAACTGCAAAAGTTCTGCTAGAAGCATTATGAAGAGGTCTTTGCCACCAGTACATCATACAAGTACTTAGCAACCCCAGATGTAACAAAATCAACCAGGTCCAAGAGCCCAACATACATAACAGACACACAACACTGCTAAGAAACACTGACACACCCTTAGTACTTGGATATTGATTCAGACACTGAATCATTAAGAACTATTATCTGGTTTATTGCATTCCATGGCCTTGGAAACCTCATCCATCTCCCCTTGGTCCTTCTTCTTTGGCTTTTTGCTCAGCTTTCCATGCAGTTCTTCCTCAGAGACCTTGCAAAATTTACTAGTAAGATTTTGAACCACTTTGGAGTTAATAATTGGAGACATAGCATTGCAGGGAAGACATGTACTATTATTACATGAACTTCTTCTGAAACCTTTATTTTCTTCCCTAATTCTCTCACTCCTTCTTACCCCAGTTTCCACAAGTGGCCCCTTATCTCTCCTCTTCCTAGATGTAGCTTCTCCCAAAGGCAGGAGAATGACATTTGGAGAAGCCAGCTTCAGAGGGCTGCCCACAACACTAGAGGAATGTGCAGCTGGACTAATATCCTCATTTTCTTTGTCATTGCCTCCCTGCACAAGTTTACATACAGGTGCTTTAGAGGTGTTGCAACAATCAGGTATGTGAAAGATAAAGCATTCCCCTCTGATTCACAATTTGCTGTGAGAATTTGCCAGAATTGGGACTTCAATAATTTAAGTGTCTAATCAAATTTATCTGGAGTGAGGAGTAAGTTGATAATAAAATTAAACCAACTCATAGGAATAACAGCTTCAAAGTTGTTTCCAGTGGTCTGATCAGCTTCAGCAAAATGTTTCACCCATAAGTCCACACCATCTTCACAAATGAAGTGAGAGCCATCAATTATAGATAGAGCATGATTTTGAGCAATAGCATGAAGATTAAAAAAGGAAGCATCTGCCTCATTATGTGTCATACCTTTTCCCACTTGGTGTTCTGAATAAATAGACTTGGGATCACCAGTGCTCTGCTTTGAGCTCTGCCCAACCAGGTTCATCTTTGTGGACTGGCCCTCTAGGTTCTCAGCTTCTGCAAACTCCTTCTCATTAGCAATAGAAGCACTGACAACTGGTACTGAAATACCATCATTCACTTGAATTGGTTGAGCAGGCCCCACATCTTGACCAGCATCATTCTCCATGGGGCCCACACCCTGGTTAACTTCAGGTTCAGAAGGAGGGTTTAGAGCACCCAAATCTTCAGAGTTAAGGGGTAGGCCTAAAGAATATTTGTAAGGCCAACACCTAAACCCAAGGGTTGTGCCATTGGCACCAGAGCAATCTGATTGACCTCCTCAATATTCTGAGCAGCAGGCAGCACCATATTGTTTGAAAAGTCCCCCTCAGAAAGAGAAACAGTGGTTGTAATGCTACTATTGGGGACACCATCCTCCCCTCCCAACTACAACACTTCTTGAACTGCAGCCACAGGTTGGATGATAGCTGGATGAGGGAAAGGCCAGTGATTTTCCTCCCACTGATCCCATTCCTCATCCTCATCATTTTCCTGTGCCATCTGATTGACAGGAGTATTGAAGCCAGGGAAATCATTTGCATTCTGTGGGATTGGGTGTGGGTCCACATGTGGTGGAGGTATATGATCTTCATCTGCTGGTCCTCCCCCAAACATATCCTCCAGAAGAACTTCCACAGAATATGTCCATGATTCTCCTTCGAAATTCTCACCCTCAGACCACATGATGCTCTTGGGAATGTAAATAAGATCTGTCACTCTTGCTTTAACTAGGATCTTTCCTTTTCTAGCCTCCTCTTTCTCCCAACTGATATTTTACCCCACTTAGCAATGGCAGCAGCAACATCTTCTGAATTACAATGATCAAATGGCACCCCAACAAAAAGAAGCCAAACAATCATGTTAAAGTGAAGTCCTCTCCAATTTCTACCCTCATCATGTTTCACAAAGGTAATGAACACATCACCAAACACATGCGGACTCTGTGAAACCAATCTATCTTTGTCTCTGACATGGGCAAAATGCACATATGCTTCGCCAAGCGGGCAAGGCTGGATGTCCAGAACACCTACTTGTGGATCTAGCTCAAAGTACTCTTGCAGGACTGCTTGAACATTCTGAAAATGTACCTCATCGGGGAGCGGCTGGATTATGGCAATGGCCCAGTCCTCGTGCCTCCTTTGACGGCGAGGAAGAATCACACGAGCCACCTCATTTATCCCTTCAATGTGCTGTATCTGGAAGCCGTTGGGGATGAACGAGGCTGGATCGATCGGGATGTTCGCCATTGTCACAACGGCGACCGTCACCGGGGTTTGGTGAGGAGGAGGTGGCGAGCAAGACGAGGAAGAAGTAAAGTTATGGGAAGAAGCAGAATGCAAGGAGTCCGCCTGCGGTCTTGGCTGAAAATTAGTAAAATATCCGGACACCAGCTCCTTGAATGATGTGGCCTTCCTGAAATGTAGTGACACGTCCGTGGGCTGAAACCAGCTTTCCACCTCTCCAGGGGCCCAAGCCTCGTCAGGTGGGCTTTTGAACGTGGCAAAGCGGAAGAAAGGCCAAAGCCCGGTGAGTCTAGATTTGGGACAAAAACGCGCAAAATGGCCTTGCTCTCCGCACGAGAAACAGACCAATGGCCGCCTCGTAGCACCCATGTCATTATGCAGAGTAACGGTTGGGTTGACTGCTTCCGGCACAATAACTAACTCTTGATGACCCGAATAATTGTCGGGGGAACCCTGATCACTCTCCACATTAATGGCCATAGATAGACGCTGAAAAACCGACCGGCCATTACTCGCCGTCGCTGGAATAATCCGGCGATCGCCGTCATTCCTGACAGGCCTACCATGTCTTCCCACTAAGGTCCACTGAGCATCTTCTTCCTTGTAAAATTTTAACTCTTCTCTACGCCAATTAGGGCTACCATCGCCCCAAAGACTAAACACAATGTCAAACAACTGCTCTGTGACTCTACCAGCATTGTAAATCTGAAAACCAACTACTTTCGACGCAACGGAAAACTTGAACGATCGATCTTTGAGATGAGAAACACGAAAGCCTTGTGGGTAACCACCAAAAGAAGCATGTAAAGCAGTACTAACCGTAAACGTGTCCAGTTTGAATGAGGCTCGTATGAAAGAAACCACAAGGGTAAACTCTCGCTGATGAAACCCCGGTGAGAAGACCACAGGATGTCCAAACTTGCTTCTCACCTCAGCTTGGAATTCCTTGCCCCTGCCAAAGTTTAAGGCAGGTGGTGCCATGATGATGATGATCTCACATGCATGACCGTAGAGGAACAACTAGACCCAAAGTCACCAAGAGAAGTAGCTGGTAGCCGTGGCCGGAGAAACCACCGACCAAGGAGGTGGCCACCGGGGCCGGAGTAGCCTCCGGTGGGAGATGGTGGACGCCGGGGTCGAGGTGGCCGCCGGGGCCGGAGTGGACGCCGGCGCAAAATCGCCTAGGGAGTCGCCTAGGAACCTAGGAGGAGTTGGAGATGTCCTACGAGCAGCAATTCACCATGCATGCTGTGGTAGACACCCACCCTTCATACGTTTTTCAAGAAAATGTATGTTAACTTTTAGAAAATTATGTGTAAAATGTAAAATAAAATGTTTGCGTAGTTTAAGAATAATGTTTCGTACCATTAGAAATATGTGCGTGAGAATCACTTTCAAAAAATAATGATTATTGAATGTAAAAATAAAATCATGTGTTAAAAAATGTTAATTCGGAATGTAAAATTTTTTTTACAAAACATGTTTAAAACATGTAGTAGAAAAATGAACATATATATAAATATTTTGTATGTATAAAAAAATAATATGTGTAAGAAAAAGGTACAAATCCAAACATATACTTGAAAAAATCATGTATTTGAAAATTGTTTAATGTGTACAAAACAATGTTCCTCGCGTATTTGAAAAACGTTCAACATGTATATTCACATCAAACTTAAAATGTGCATTGTGTATTGAAAAAATATTAGTGTGCTGAAAAATTAAAAGAAATAAAAAAGGTAAAATATTAGAAAAGCATGAAAAACACCCAAAAAAAGAAATAAAACTGATGTAGAAACAAAGAAAATGAGAAAATCCATAGAAAATCAGTGTATAAACATTGTAAAATAGGAAAACCTAAAAAACAAAGTAAGTCAAAGACAAATAAGTGACGAGATGAGGAACACCGATGAATGAACAAACAAAATTGAATGAAAAAAGAAGAAAAACGAAAAAGTAAAATGCACGTGTTTCAGAAACAAGTGCATGGATTTTAAATAAATGTTTATACAATATAAAAAAATGTTTGTGTGATGCAAAAAAAATGTCTCACATGTACAAAAGATATACGATGTGTATGAAAAATTGTAGACATCAAAACATATATGTGCAAAAATGTTACTCATTTTTAACATGTTTTTCAAATATATGTTTTGATAAGCATGTATAAGAAAGATATTAAACCTGTATAAAAATGTTTCAGATGTATATCTATAATGTACAATGTGTATGAAAACAACAGACATCAAATTTTATATTATAAAAAATGTAATCATTTATTTAAAATATCTAGCATGTATTTAAAAAGCGTTAAATATGTATAAAAATGTTTTGGTGTATAAGAAAATGTATGTTGTCTAGAAAAAAATAGACATCCAAACATACATTTAATAAAATGTTATGTCTATATGAAAATGTTAAACCTGTATAATAACTATTTGAGAGGCATACAGAAAATGTAAAATGTCAAGAAAGCAATGCATATTAAAATGTATAATTGAAAAAAATGTTTATCGTGTATTTGAAAATGTTAAATGTGAATTGCGAAAATGTACTTGATGTATACGAAAAATGTACAGAAACAATGAAACCCGAGAAAAACAAAGGAAAACAAAGAAAAATGGAAGAAAATAAAGACAACAGGAAATAAGAAAAGACACGGTGAAACGGAGAAAGAAGCAAAAGAAAAAACAAAGAAAATGAAGGAAGAAAGAAACAAAAATAAGTACACAGTAAAAATCAAGAATGAAACAAAGAAAACATGCAAAAAAAAAAGAACAAGAAAAAATAAATAATCTGGTGAAGAAACCAAAAAAAAACAGAGAAAACGACATTAAAATCAACGGCCAGCAAGGGACTGCGAACGAGTGGTAAGAATGGGCCAGCCCAGTAAAGTACAGCTACACGAAAAATGTACAGGAGCAATGAAACCCGAGAAAAACGAAGGAAAACTAAAAAGCTACTCCGGTGTTTAACCGAGATATACCTCTCGCGAAGTCTGGTGGATGATGGTGTCGGTGCATTGGAAGGAAGGCCTAGATGTCTACGAATGCTTTGTCTTGCTTATAGCAAGTATAACATCCACCTCGCCTGAAGCCCGCGCATATGGAGCCGGTCCTATATTTTTTCCTTTGAACATTTTCTAAACCATTTATTAAACTCAAAATATTTCTCGAAATTTCTGAACATTTTATGAATTTTGAGAACATTTTTTTAAACTCCGGTCATTGATCATATATATGAAAAACATTAAACTTATATAAAAAATGTTTTAGATGTATACCAAAAATAAACAGTGTTTATGAAAAGTTAAAAGCAATAGACATCCAAACATATATTTGAAAATTTTTATTTATGTATTTTAAAAAATTAAACATATATTCAAAATTATTTCGGTTGTATAAGATAAATATACGATGTGACCGAAAAAAGCAGACATTAAAACATATAGTTGAAAAATATTAATCATGTATATGAAAAATGTTAAATATGTATAAAAAATATTTTATATGTATATAAAAAAATGTTCTAAAAAAATAGACATTAAAACATATATTTGAAAAAATCATGTATTTAAAAAAATGTTCTTGCCGTATACAAAAAATATACATGAAAAAAAATGTAGACATATGTAAGAAAAAAAAGAAGAAAACCCATTAAAATCAGTGCAAAGGATGGAAATAAGGAAACTGAGAAAGAAACAAAAAACTAAACAAAATAGCAACGAAAAGAAAAAACAACGAATAAGTGGAAAGAAACAAAAGAAAACCAAAGAGAAAAGAAAGAAAAGAACAAACACAATAAAAATTGATAATGAAACGCAGAAAATTGGTGAAAAACAAAAAATGAAGTAACTGGTGAAGACAAAAAGAAGGGGAAAAAGAAGGAAAACCAAAAAAAACCCCAGAGAAAGCAGCATCGAACAGAACGACCAATGAGTGAGGATGAATGTGCACTAAGAATGGGCCCGCTTAGTACGGTCCAGCCAGACAAAAAGCTTCAGACTAGACAAAAACCACTCTCGCTTTGAGCAAGATATAGCTCTCACGAAATCTGGCGAGCTGATGATGGTGGCGGTGCTTGGATGTCTACGAATGCTATATCTGGCTTATAGCGAGTATTGAAGGAAATATGCGCTAGAGGCAATAATAAAGTTGTTATTTTATATTTCCTTATGTCATGATAATGTTTATTATTCATGCTAGAATTGTATTAACCGGAAACTTGATACATGTGTGGATACATAGACAAAACACTCTGTCCCTAGTAAGCCTCTACTAGACTAGCTCGTTGATCAAAGATGGTTAAGGTTTCCTAACCATGGACATGAGTTGTCATTTGATAACGGGATTACATCATTAGGAGAATGATGTGATGGACAAGACCCATCCGTTAGCTTAGCATAACGATCGTTCAGTTTTATTGCTATTGCTTTCTTCATGTCAAATACATATTCCTTCGACTATGAGATTATGCAACTCCCGGATACCGGAGGAATGCCTTGTGTGCTACCAAACGCCGCAACGTAACTGGGTGATTATAAAGATGCTCTATAGGTATCTCCGAAGGTGTTTGTTCAGTTGGCATAGATCGATATTAGGATTTGTCACTCCGAGTATCGGAGAGGTATGTCAGGGCCCTCTAGGTAATACACATCATAAGCTTGCAAGCAAACGACTAAGGAGTTGGTCACGAGGTGATGTATTATGGAACGAGTAAAGAGACTTGCCAGTAACGAGATTGAACTAGGTATAAAGATACCAACGATCGAATCACCATCACCATGCCGTCGTTCTGACAGAACTCATCTACTACCTCGACAACTTGCTGGATCAAGAAGACGAGGGACGTCACTAAGCTGAACGTGTGTAGAACTCGAAGGTGACGTACGTTCGGTACTCGATCGGTGGATTGCGAAGAAAGTTCGACTACATCAACCGCGTTGTGAAATGCTTCCGCTTACGGTCTATGAGGGTACGTAGAGATACTCTCCCCCTCATTGCTATGCATCTCCTAGATTGATCTTGCGTGAGCGTAGGAATTTTTTTTTTGAAATTGCATGCTACGTTTCCCAACAGTGGCATCTGAGCCAGATCTATGCTTAGATGATATGCACGAGTAGAACACAAAGAGTTATGGGCGGTGATAGTCATACTTCTTACCACCAATGTCTTATTTTGATTCAGCGGTATTGTTGGATGAAACGGCCCAGACCAACCTTACATGACCACGTTCATGAGACCGGTTCCACCGGTAGACATGCAACTAGTTTTGCATAAAGGTGGCTGGCGGGTGTCCGTTTCTCCTACTTTAGTTGAATCGAATTTGACCGTGGCCGGTCCTTGTTGAAGGTTAAAACGGCAAACTTGATGAATCACCGTTGTGGTTTTGATGCGTAGGTAAGAACGGTTCTTGCTAGAAGCCCGTAGCAGCCACGTAAAACTTGCAACAACAAAGTAGAGGACGTCTAACTTGTTTTTGCAGGGCATGTTGTGATGTGATATGGTCAAGACATGATGTGATATACGTTATTGTATGAGATGATCATGTTTTGTAAAAGTTATTGGCAACCGGCAGGAGCCTTATGGTTGTCTCTTTATTGTATGAAATGCAAAAGCCATGTAATTGCTTTACTTTATCACTATGCATTAGCGATAGTTGTAGAAGCAATAGTTGGCGAGACGACCACGACACTACGATGGAGATCAAGGTGTCGAGCCGGTGATGATGGAGATCATGACGATGCTTTGGATATGGAGTTCAAAAGCACAAGATGATGATGGCCATATCGTGTCACATATTTTGATTGCATGTGATGTTTATCTATGCATCTTATTTTGCTTAGTACAGCGGTAGCATTATAAGATGATCCCTTAACTAAATTTCAAGGTATAAGTGTTCTCCCTGAGTATGCACCATTGCGACAGTTCGTCGTGTTGAGACACCATGTGATGATCAGGTGTGATAGACTCTACGTTCACAAACAACGGGTGCAAGACAGTTTTTCACATGCGGAATACTCAG
This sequence comes from Triticum dicoccoides, assembly GCF_002162155.2. Classification (NCBI taxonomy): domain Eukaryota; kingdom Viridiplantae; phylum Streptophyta; class Magnoliopsida; order Poales; family Poaceae; genus Triticum; species Triticum dicoccoides. The sequence goes on along the minus strand of NC_041383.1, from coordinate 393,243,988 downwards.
GAAAAACTTGGCGAGCCTAGCATGTACAGACATGGCCTCGGAACACTAGAGACCGAAAGGTCGAACGTGAATCATATAGTAGATATGATCAACATAGAGATGTTCACCATGATGACTACTCCATCTCACGTGATGATCGGACATGGTTTAGTTGATTTGGATACGTATCATTTAGATGACTTGAGGGATGTCTATCTAAGTTGTTCTTAAGTAATTTGATTAATTGACTTAATTTATCATGAACTTAGTCCTAATAGTATTTGCAAATTATGTTGTAGATCAATAGCTCGCATTGTAGCTCCACTATTTTTGAGATGTTCCTAGATAAAATAAGTTGAAAGATGTTAGTAGCAATGATGCGGACTGGGTCCATGATTCGAGGATTATCCTCATTGCTGCACAGAATAATTATGTCCTTGATGCACCACTAGGTGACAGACCGAGTGCAGGAGCAGATGCAGACGTTATGAACGTTTGACAAGCTCGGTATGATGACTACTTGATAGTTTAGTGCACCATGCTTTACTGCTTAGAACCGGGACTTCAAAAACATTTTGAACACCACAGAGCATATGAGATGTTCCAAGAGCTGAAATTGGATTTCAGACTCATGCCCATGTCGAGAGGTATGAGACATATGACAAGTACTTTGCCTACAAGATGGAGGAGAATAGCTCAGCCAGTGAGCATGTGCTCAGAATGTCTGGGTACTACAATCACTTGAATCATGTGGGAGTTAATCTTCCAGATAAGATAGTGATTGACAGAGTTCTCTAGTCACTATCACCAGGCCACTAGAAGTTCGTGATGAACTATAATGTGCAAGGGATAACGGAAAAGATTCCCGAGCTCTTCACGATGCTGAAATCAGCGAAGGTAGAAATCAAGAAAGAGCATCAAGTGTTGATGGTTAACAAGACCACTAGTATCAAGAAAAAGGGCAAAGGAAAAGAAAGGGAACTTCAAGAAGAATGACAAGCAAGTTGCCACTCCCATGAAGAAGCCCAAAGCTAGACCTAAGCCTGAAACTGAGTGCTTCTACTGCAAAAGGAATGGTCACTGGAAGCAGAACTACCCCAAATACTTGGCGGATAAGAAGGATGGCAAAGTGAAGGTATATTTGATATACATGTTATTGATGTGTACTTTACTAGTGTTCATAGTAACCCCAGGGTATTTGAAACCGGTTCAGTTGTTAAGATTATTAACTCAAAATAGGAGTTGCAAAATGAACAGAGACTAGTTAAGGGCGAGGTGACGATGTGTGTTGGAAGTGATTCCAAGGTTGATAAGATCACCATCGCACACTCCCTCTACCTTCGGGATTAGTGTTGGACCTAAACAAATGTTATTTGGTGTTTGCGTTGAGCATGAATATAATTGGATCATGTTTATTGTGATACGGTTATTCATTTAAGTCAGAGAATAATTGTTATTTGTTTACATGAATAAAACCTCCTATGGTCATACACCCAATGTAAATGGTTTATTGAATCAGGATCATAGTGATACACATATTCATAATATTGATGCCAAAAAAATGCAAAGTTGATAATGATAGTGCAACATATTTGTGGCACTGCCGTTTAGGTCATATTAGTGTAAAGCGCATGAAGAAACTCCATATGGATGGAGTTTTGGAATCACTTGATTATCAATCATTTGATACTTGCGAACCATGCCTCATGGGCAAGATGACTAAAACTCCGTTCTCCGGAACAATGCAGCGAGCCAATGACTTATTGGAAATAATGCATACCGATGTATGCGGTCCGATGAGTGTTGAGGCACGCGGCGGGTGTTGGGGATATAACTACTAGGTATGACCCGCCCAGGAGGGGCCGGGTTATACCTATGGCGATTCATAATATGAAGCCCAAGACGACACTTGAAGAGGTTGGTTCAGTTAAGGGCCCAAGGCCCAAAGGCGGATTAAGGCCCGTAGAGATAAACCACCGTACATGTATGACTTGTATTGTAAGGCAGGAATAGATAGAGACCGAGCCGAACACTGTTTATGAGCCGACCGGGACTCTGTGAGCCGCTGGGCGTCGACCTTTGTATATAAAGGGATGGCCCGGCGGTGGTTCAGGACAAGTAACATCAGATCGAAAGATAGGTCAAGCAAATTCGCTCCCCGTTAATCGAGACACAAGCAATCCCACCTCAAACTGGATTAAGCCATTACCTTCACCGCAAGGGGACAAACCAGTATAAACTCCCGTGTCCTTTGTCCCATTTTAACCCCTTCAAGCTTCCTAGTTGCGATGGCTCCACGACTAAGTCCTTTTGCTAGGACATGTGCCGTGACGTTTCCACGACAGTTGGCGCCCACCGTGGGGCCAGCGCATGGTGGATTTGAGTTCTTGAAGGGCAGCTTTGAAGGGCTCAAGGGATACACTATGGGCTGGATGACCAAGAGTCATCGCGGCAAGCTCTACATCGACGATGCAGGATGGGGCCCCGACGTCGACTCAATTGAGTACGGGTACTGGGTCCCCTTCGGCGGAATCCACGTCTTCATCGGCAAGATCGACGAGCCGGGCCCTAAGCCGGACATCTGCATCGACATCGTCGAGATGGCTCAGTGCGCGAGACCCGCCCGAGATTAGCCCGCCGTAAAGCGTGCCTTCATGGGATGCATCCATGGAGGGGAATTTTCTGAAGGATCTATATCTGGCGGTGAGACGGCCATCTACTCTGATGCTGAGTTGTCCACGGGTGAGAAGGGTTCGTTGTATCAACTGCAAGATGGCGGGCTTGGGGACTGTTCCGATGGCAACAGTATTCCGGACCCCTTTGAGCCACCGAACAGAGTCGGGATCTTCATGGCTGGCACGCAACCCGGGCAGAACTCTACGGCTGCGGCAGCAATGACTTCCGGGTTAGCAGCAGTGACGGCAGCCGGGGCAGGAGGCCCTGCGCGCTTGCTGGCTTAGGTCCTGATGGCTTTAATGGATAAGATGACAGCTCTATTAACCGTCGTGATCAATTCGGTGGATCATGCTCAACATGATGCGGAAGTGGCACAGCTACGGGAGGAGGTAGCACAAGCCAAGGAAAACCTGGCGGCAGAAGACGTCAGGATGGCCGCGGAGCGGGCGACTTTGGATGCTCGGGCCCAGCAGATTCAATTAGAGGCTTTCCAGCTTACGATGGATCAGAACACATCAAATGAGATAATGAGGAGAAGGCACCAGAAGGCTCAGTCCTGTCTGCCTATGGTTTATGAGCCTAGAAACCTCTTCCGTACGCCTAGGGCAGGGCCCAGTAACCCGCCGGAGGTGAACCAGGCTGCGGCGCCCTGGGCTTGGACTCTGGTTCAGCCACGTGAGACGGAACCCCCTCGTCTGAATGCTGCTGCGCCTCACCATGTACCGACACCACCAGGTCATTATTCTAACCCTTTGGAGAACATGATCGCTGTGGCGGCTTGATTGGCGGCTCTCCCGGTGGATGACGACTCTCCGATGGTGGTTGAAACACGAAGGGCCAGAGAACTTCTTCAGACAGCTCTGGCACAGCAGGAGGCGTATTCTTATAGTCGAGACAGGATTCATTCCACCCCTCGCCCAAGCTGGAGCTATAGCAGGCACATGGACTCACTAGCCGTTTCAAGCAACTTCCGGCACCGTGACCAGCCGCGCGGATATGACCCGACATGTGATGGAGTTCCTAATATGGTTGATCAGGACATATTGCGTCAGGAAGCCGAGCGGGCGGTTCAGCAGGTGGCTCAGCATGCGAATTACCAGCCCCTTCCGGTTTATCCGACGACTTCAATTGAGGCAGGTGTGACCTCTAGGACTGCGGGCGTACCTTGTTTGGTACTGGCTCTGCGTAATGTGCGTCTACCCAAGGATTTCAACAGACCTCGAAAGGTGCCTAATTACATGGCCGACTTACCCCCTTAGGCATGGATTGAAAGCTACGAGATGGCCATGGAGCTAATGGAGGTCAGTGACGCTGCAATGGCCAATTACTTCACCATGATGCTGGATGGGACGGCCCGTACTTGGTTGAAGGGGCTGCCACCTAATTCCATCGACTCATGGGTAGAGTTAAAGGCTCGGTTTATTCAGAACTTTAAAGACACCTGCAAGCAGCCCATGTTGATTGTGGACTTGACTAATTGCAAGCAAGAGGAGGGTGAATCCACGACCAATTGGGTGCGCCGGGTCAAGCAATCATACACTCATCCGATAAGATGGACGCCGACTCTGCAGTCTTAATGTTGGAGAAAAATTGCCGTTTTGAGCCTGTGAAATAGAAGCTGGGGCGGCTCAAGCGTGATTGTAATGACTATGGGCCAGCTGATGGCGGCTCTAGTCAAATATGCCGACTCTGATAGTACCAAGGATCCCAAGTCTGACGATGAGAATACATAGAAGCAAAAGAAGAGCGGCAACACTAAAGGCCCTTAGCATAACCCGCCAAATCAAGGGGGCAATAATAAACATAAGGCTGATGGTAGCTCAGAGTTTGTGGCTAACACCAATGCGCAGGGCAACAATCAATGACGTAAGGGGAGGCCACCTCCTCGGTCCGGCGGGTCAGGTCCCACTCTTGAGCAGTTGCTAAATGAGCCCTGTCCAAGGCATGGTACTTAGCAGAAGCCGACCACTCACCAGTGGAAGGATTGTACGATCATGAAGGCTTTTAAGAACTCTAACATGTTTGACAGCAATCATGGGCCGGGCGGCGGCTCAGGCGGCGGCAGTTTTCATGGCCCTAGTTATGGAGGTGGCGGTTCTAATTCCAACTTTCAAGGCCCTCAAGGTAATCAGGGTGGTTATAATCAACAATCTGGCCAGGGAGGTTAGCAGCAGCAGCAATCTGGATATCAGAGTAATCCAAAGCAGCTGAATAGTGGGATGTATCATGTGTTTACCACCAGTTTATGCAAACGGGACCAGAAGCTTCATAAGAGGGCTGTGAACACTGTTGAGCCGACAGTTCCTCGTTACTTGAGATGGTCTGAGCAGCCTATTCTGTGGAGTAGAGAGGATCACCCTCCTCGAGTTGACAATCCGGGTCACTTGGCCTTGGTGGTGGCACCTCAAGTTGGAGGATATAAATTCACTAAAGTGCTCATGGATGGAGGCAGTAGCATCAACATCCTTTATTATGAGACTTTCCGTCGCATGGGGTTGACCGATAAAAATCTCAAGACGTCCAACACTATTTTCCATGGAGTGGTGCCTGGTAAGTCAGCGTACCCAGTGAAGGAAATATGCCGTAGAGGCAGTAATAAAGTTATTATTTATTTCCTTATATCATGATAAATGTTTATTATTCATGCTAGAATTGTATTAACCGGAAACATAATACATGTGTGAATACATAGACAAACATAGTGTCACTAGTATGCCTCTACTTGACTAGCTCGTTTATTAAAGATGGTTATGTTTCCTAGCCATGTACAAAAGAGTTGTCATTTGATTAATGGGATCACATCATTGGGAGAATGATGTGATTGACTTGACCCATTCCATTAGCTTAGCACTTGATCGTTTAGTATGTTGCTATTGCTTTCTTCATGACTTATACATGTTCCTATGACTATGAGATTATGCAACTCCCGTTTTTACCGGAGGAACACTTTGTGTGCTACCAAACATCACAATGTAACTGGGTGATTATAAAGGAGCTCTACAGGTGTCTCGGAAGGTACATGTTGGGTTGGCGTATTTCGAGATCAGGATTTGTCACTCCGATTGTCGGAGAGGTATCTCTGGGCCCTCTTGATAATGCACATCACTATAAGCCTTGCAAGCAATGTGACTAATGAGTTAGTTGCGAGATGATGTATTACGGAACGAGTAAAGAGACTTGCCGGTAACGAGATTGAACTAGGTATTGGATACCGACGATCGAATCTCGGGTAAGTAACATACCGATGACAAAGGGAACAACGTATGTTGTTATGCGGTCTGACCGATAAAGATCTTCGTAGAATATGTGGGAGCCAATATGAGTATCCAGGTTCTGCTATTGGTTATTGACCGGAGACGTTTCTCGGTCATGTCTACATAGTTCTCGAACCCGTAGGGTCCGCACGCTTAAGGTTTCGATGACAGTTATATTATGAGTTTATGAGTTTTGATGTACTGAAGGAGTTCGGAGTCCCGGATGAGATCGGGGACATGACGAGGAGTCTCGAAATGGTCGAGACATAAAGATCGATATATTGGACGACTATATTCGGAGTTCGGAAAGGTTCCGAGTGATTCGGGTATTTTTCGGAGTACCGGAGAGTTACGGGAATTCGTCGGGGAGTATATGGGCCTTATTGGGCTTTAGGGGAAAGAGAGAGGAAAGGCTGGGCGCCCCCCAAGGCCTAGTCCGAATTGGACTAGGGGGAGGGGCTGCGCCCCCTCCTTCCTTCTCTTCTCTTCCCCCTTTCCTTGACTCCTACTCCTACTACTTGGAAGGGGGGAATCCTACTCCCGGTGGGAGTAGGACTCCTCCTTGGCGCGCCCTCCTTGGCCGGCCGCCCCCTCCCCCTTGGCTCCTTTATATACAGGGGCAGGGGCACCCCATAACACACAAGTTGATCTTCGTGATCGTTCCTTAGCCGTGTGCGGTGCCCCCCTCCACCATATTCCACCTCGGTCATATCATTGCGGTGCTTAGGCGAAGCTCTGCGTCGGTAGAACATCATCATCGTCACCACGCCGTCGTGCTGACGGAACTCATCCCCGACACCCTGCTGGATCGGAGTCCAGGGATCGTCATCGAGCTGAACGTGTGCTGAACTCGGAGGTGTCGTACGTTCGGTGCTTGGATCGGTCGGATCGTGAAGACGTACGACTACATCAACCGTGTTGTCTTAACGCTTCCGCTTACGGTCTACGAGGGTACGTGGACAACACTCTCCCCTCTCGTTGCTATACATCACCATGATCTTGCGTGTGCGTAGGAATTTTTTTGAAATTACTACGTTCCCTGCAGTTGCATCCGAGCCTAGGTTTTATGCGTTGATGTTATATGCACGAGTAGAACACAAGTGAGTCGTGGGCGATACAAGTCATACTGCTTACCAGCATGTCATACTTTGGTTCAACGGTATTGTTGGATGAAGCAGCCCGAACCGACATTACGCGTACGCTTACGCGAGACTGGTTTTACCGCCGTGCTTTGCACACAGGTGACTAGCGGGTGTCTGTTTCTCCAACTTTAGTTGAATCGAGTATGGCTACGCCCGGTCCTTGTGAAGGTTAAAACAACACTAACTTGACGAACTATCGTTGTGGTTTTGATGCGTAGGTAAGAACGGTTCTTGCTCAGCCCGTAGCAACCACGTAAAATTTGCAACAACAAAGTAGAGGATGTCTAACTTGTTTTTGCAGGACATGTTGTGATGTGATATGGTCAAGACGTGATGCTATATTTTATTGTATGGGATGATCATGTTTTGTAACCGAAGTTATCGGCAACTGGCAGGAGCCATATGGTTGTCACTTTATTGTATGAAATGCAAACGCCCTATAATTGCTTTACTTTATCACTAAGCGGTAGCGATAGTCGTAGAAGCAATAGATGGCGTAACGACAACGATGCTACGATGGAGATCAAGGTGTCGCGCCAGTGATGATGGTGATCACGACGGTGCTTCGGAGATGGAGATCACAAGCACAAGATGATGATGGCCATATCATATCACTTATATTGATTGCATGTGATGTTTATCCTTTATGCATCTTATCCTGCTTTGATTGACGGTAGCATTATAAGATGATCCCTCACTAAATTATCATAGTAAAAGTGTTCTCCCTGAGTATGCACTGTTGTGAAAGTTCTTCGTGCTGAGACACCACGTGATGATCGGGTGTGATAAGCTCTACGTTCAAATACAACGGGTGCAAAACAGTTGCACACGCGGAATACTCAGGTTAAACTTGAAGAGCTTAGCATATAACAGATATGGCCTCGGAACACGGAGACCGAAAGGTCGAGCGTGAATCATATAGTAGATATGATCAATATATTGATGTTCACCGTTGAAACTACTCCATCTCACGTGATGATCGGACATGGTGTAGTTGATATGGATCACGTAATCACTTAGAGGATTAGAGGGATGTCTATCTAAGTGGGAGTTCTTAATTAATATGATTAATTGTACTTTAATTTATCATGAACTTAGTCCTGGTAGTATTTTGCAAATTATGTTGTAGATCAATAGCTTGCGTTGTTGCCTTCATATGTTTATTTTGATATGTTCCTAGAGAAAATTGTATTGAAAGATGTTAGTAGCAATGATGCGGATTGGATCCGTGATCTGAGGTTTATCCTCATTGCTGCACAGAAGAATTATGTCCTTAATGCACCGCTAGGTGACAGACCTATTGCAGGAGCAGATGCAGACGTTATGAACGTTTGGCTAGCTCAATATGATGACTACTTGATAGTTTAGTGCACCATGCTTAATAGCTTAGAATCGGGACTTCAAAGACGTTTTGAACGTCATGGACCATATGAGATGTTCCAGGAGTTGAATTTAATATTTCAAGCAAATACCCGAGTTGAGAGGTATGAAGTCTCCAACAAGTTCTATGGCTAAAAGATGGAGGAGAATCGCTCAACTAGTGAGCATGTGCTCAGATTGTCTGGGTACTACAATCGCTTGAATCAAGTGGGAGTTAATCTTCCAGATAAGATAGTGATTGAAAGAGTTCTCTAGTCACCATCACCAAGTTAGTAGAACTTTGTGATGAACTATAGTATGCAAGGGATGACGAAAACGATTCCCAAGCTCTTCTGATGTTGAAATCGACGAAGGTACAAATCAAGAAAGAGCATCAAGTGTTGATGGTTGACAAGATCACTAGTTTCAAGTAAAGGGCAAAGGAAAAGAAAGGGAACTTCAAGTAGAATGACAAGCAAGTTGTCACTCCCACGAAGAAGCCCAAAGCTGAACCAAAGCCTGAAACTGAGTGCTTACACTACAAAGGAAATGGTCACTGGAAACGGAAATACCCTGAATATTTGGTGGATAAGAAGGATGGCAGAGTGAACAAGGGTATATTTGATATACAGATTATTGATGTGTACCTTACTAGTGTTTATAGTAGCCCCTGAGTATTTGATACTTGTTCGGTTGCTAAAAATTAGTGACTCGAAACAGGAGTTACAGAATAAACAGAGACTAGTTGAGGGTGAAGTGACGATGAGTGTTGGAAGTAGTTCCAAGATTGATATGATCATCATCGCACACTCCCTATACTTTCGGGATTAGTGTTAAACCTAAATAAATGTTATTTGGCGTTTGCATTGAGCGTGAATATGATTTGATCATGTTTATTGCAATACGGTTATTCATTTAAAATCAGAGAATAATTGTTGTTCTGTTTACATGAATAAAACCTTCAAATGGTCATACACCCAATGAAAATAGTTTGTTGGATCTCGATCGTAGTGATACACATATTCATAATATTGATGCCAAAAGATGCAAAGTTAATAATGATAGCGCAACTTATTTGTGGCACTTCCGTTTGGGTCATATCGGTGCAAAGCGCATGAAGAAACTCCATAAAGATGGATTTTCGGAATCACTTGGTTATGAATCATTTGATGCTTGCGAACCGTGCCTTTTGGGCAAGATGACTAAAACTCCATTCTCCAAAACAATGGAACGAGCTACTGACTTATTGGAAATAATACATACCGATGTATGCGATCCGATGAGTGTTAAGGCTTGCGGCGTGTATCATTATTTTTTGACCTTCACAGATGATTTGAGCAGATATGGGTATATCTACTTGATGAAACATAAGTCTGAAACATTTGAAAAGTTCAAACAATTTCAGAGTGAAGTGGAAAATCATCGTAACAAGAAAATAAAGTTTCTACGATCTGATCGTGGAGAAGAATATTTGAGTTACGAGTTTGGTCTTCAATTAAAACAATGTGGAATAGTTTCACAAACTCATGCCACCTGGAACACCGCAGCTTAATGGTGTGTCCGAATGTCATAACCGTACTTTATTGGATATAGTGCGATCTATGATGTCTCTTATCGATTTACCACTATCATTTTGGGGTTATGCATTAGAGACAACTGCATTCACTTTAAATAGGGCACCATCAAAATCCGTGGAGACGACACCTTATGAACTATGGTTTGGCAAGAAACCAAAGTTGTCGTTTCTTAAAGTTTGGGGCTGCGATGCTTATGTGAAAAAGTTTCAACCTGATAAGCTCGAACCCAAATCGAAGAAGTGCGTCTTCATAGAATACCCAAAGGTAACTATTGGGTACACCTTCTATCACAGATCCGAAGGCAAGTCATTCGTTGCTAAGATGGATCCTTTCTAGAGAAGGAGTTTCTCTCGAAAGAAGTGAGTGGGAAGAAAGTAGAACTTGATGAGGTAATTGTACCTTCTCCTGAATTGGAAAGTAGTTCATCAGACAAATCAGTTCCAGTGATTCCTGCACCAATTAGTGAGGAAGCTAATGATGATGATCATGAAACTTCAGATCAAGTTACTACAAAACCTCGTAGGTCTTCCAGAGAAAGATCCGCACCAGAGTGGTACGGTAATCCTGTTCTGGAAGTCATGTTACTAGACCATGATGAACCTACGAACTATGAGGAAGCGATGATGAGCCCTGATTCCGCGAAATGTCTTGAGGCCATAAAATCTGATATGGGATCCATGTATGAGAACAAAGTATGGACTTTGATTGACTTGCTCGATGATCAGCAAGACATGTTAAATAAATGGATCTTCAAGAGGAAGACGGACACTGATAGTAGTGTTACTATCTACTAAGCTCGACTAGTTGCGAAAGGTTTTTTGACAAGTTCAAGGTGTTGAATATGATGAGATTTTCTCACTTGTAAAGATGCTTAAGTCTGTCTGAATCATGTTAGCAATTGCCACATTTTATGAAATCTGGCAAATGGATGTCAAAACTGCATTCCTCAATGGATTCTTTAAAGAAGAGTTGTATATGATGCAACCAGAAGGTTTTGTCAATCCTAAAGGTGCTAACAAAATGTGCAAGCTCCAGCGATCCATCAATGGACTGGTGCAAGCATCTCGGAGTTGGAATATACGCTTTGATGAGTTGATCAAAGCATATGGTTTTATACAGACTTTTGGAAAGGCATGTATTTACAAGAAAGTGAGTGGGAGCTCTGTAGCATTTCTGATATTATATGTGTAAGACATATTGTTGATCGGAAATGATGTAGAATTTTTCTGCAAAGCATAAAGGAGTGTTTGAAAAGAGTTTTTCAAAGAAAGACCTCAGTAAAGCTACTTACATATTGAGCATCAAGATCTATTGAGATAGATCAAAACGCTTGATAAGATTTTCAATAAGTACATACCTTGACAAGATTTTGAAGTAGTTCAAAATGGAACAGTCAAAGAAAGAGTTCTTGCCTGTGTTGCAAAGGTATGAAATTGAGTAAGACTCAAATCCCGACCATGGCAGAAAATAGAAAGAGAATGAAAGTCATTCCCTATGCATTTAGTCATAGGTTCTATAAAAGTATGCCATGCTATGGACCAGACCTATTGTATACTCTGCCCTGGTTTGGCAAGGGAGTACAATAGTGATCTAATAGTAGATCACTAGAAAACGGTCAAGAATATCCTTAGTGAGGACTAAGGAGATGTTTCTCGATTATAGAGGTGATAAAAAGAGCCCGTCGTAAAAAAGTTACATTGGTACAAACTTTTACACCGATCCAGATGACTCTAAGTCTCTATCTGGATACATATTGAAAGTGGGAGCAATTAGCTAGAGTAGCTCCGTGCAGAGCATTGTAGACATAGAATATTTGCAAAATACATACGGCTCTGAATGTGACACATCCGTTGACTAAACTTCTCTCACGAGCAGAACATGATCATACCTTAGTACTCTTTGGGTGTTAATCACATAGTGATGTGAACTAGATTATTGACTCTAGTAAACCCCTTGGGTGTTGATCACATGACGATGTGAACTATGGGTGTTAATCATATACAGATATGAATATTGGTGTTAAATCACATGATGATGTGAACTAGATTATTGACTCTAGTGCAAGTGGGAGACTGAAGGAAATATGCCCTAGAGGCAATAATAAAGTTATTATTTATTTCCTTATATCATGATAAATGTTTATTATTCATGCTAGAATTGTATTAACCGGAAACATAATACATGTGTGAATACATAGACAAACATAGTGTCACTAGTATGCCTCTACTTGACTAGCTCGTTTATCAAAGATGGTTATGTTTCCTAGCCATGGACAAAAGAGTTGTCATTTGATTAATGGGATCACATCATTGGGAGAATGATGTGATTGACTTGACCCATTCCGTTAGCTTAGCACTTGATCGTTTAGTATGTTGCTATTGCTTTCTTCATGACTTATACATGTTCCTATGACTATGAGATTATGCAACTCCCGTTTACCGGAGGAACACTTTGTGTGCTACCAAACGTCACAACGTAACTGGGTGATTATAAAGGATCTCTACAGGTGTCTCCGAAGGTATATGTTGGGTTGGCGTATTTCGAGATTAGGATTTGTCACTCCGATTGTCGGAGAGGTATCTCTGGGCCCTCTCGGTAATGCACATTACTATAAGCCTTGCAAGCAATGTGACTAATGAGTTAGTTGCGAGATGATGTATTACCGAATGAGTAAAGATACTTGCCGGTAATGAGATTGAACTAGGTATTGGATACCGACGATCGAATCTCAGGTAAGTAACATACCGATGACAAAGGGAACAACGTATGTTGTTATGCGGTCTGACCGATAAAGATCTTCGTAGAATATGTGGGAGCCAATATGAGCATCCAGGTTCCGCTATTGGTTATTGACCGGAGACGTGTCTCGGTCATGTCTACATAGTTCTCGAACCCGTAGGGTCCGCACGCTTAAGGTTTCGATGACAGTTATATTATGAGTTTATGAGTTTTGATGTACCGAAGGAGTTCGGAGTCCCGGATGAGATCGAGGACATGACGAGGAGTCTCGAAATGGTCGAGACGTAAAGATCAATATATTGGACGACTATATTCGGAGTTTGGAAAGGTTCCGAGTGATTCGGGTATTTTTTGGAGTACCGGAGAGTTACGGGAATTCGCCGGGGAGTATATGGGCCTTATTGGGCTTTAGGGGAAAGAGAGAGGAAAGGCTGGGCGCCCCCCCAAGGCCTAGTCCGAATTGGACTAGGGGGAGGGGTTGCGCCCCCTCCTTCCTTCTCTTCTCTTCCCCCTTTCCTTGACTCCTACTCCTACTACTTGGAAGGGGGGGGAATCCTACTCCCGGTGGGAGTAGGACTCCTCCTTGGAGCGCCCTCCTTGGCCGGCCGCCCCCTCCCCCTTGGCTCCTTTATATACGGGGGCAGGGGGGCACCCCATAACACACAAGTTAATCTTCGTGATCGTTCCTTAGCCGTGTGTGGTGCCCCCCTCCACCATATTCCACCTCGGTCATATCGTTGCGGTGCTTAGGCGAAGCTCTGCGTCGGTAGAACATCATCATCGTCACCACGCCGTCGTGCTGACGGAACTCATCCCCGACACCCTGCTGGATCGGAGTCCGGGGATCGTCATCGAGCTGAACGTGTGCTGAACTCGGAGGTGTCGTACGTTCGGTGCTTGGATCGGTCGGATCGTGAAGACGTACGACTACATCAACCGCGTTGTCATAACGCTTCCGCTTACGGTCTACGAGGGTACGTGGACAACACTCTCCCCTCTCATTGCTATACATCACCATGATCTTGCGTGTGCGTAGGAATTTTTTTGAAATTACTACGTTCCCTGCACCTAGTGGGTAAGATTGAGCTGGAAGTGGCCTTTGGAGATGAGCATGATTCCAGGGCTGAGAAGTTAATTTTTGAAGTGGTCAAAATCAAAAGCCCGTATCACGCTCTGTTTGGACGACCGTCTTATGCCAAGTTCATGGCACGGCCGTGTTATGTTTATCTGCAGCTCAAGATGCCGGGTCATAAAGGAACCATCACAGTGCATGGGAGTCGGAAGATAGCCCTGGAATGTGAGGAAGGCGATGCTACTTACGCCGAGTCTGTCTGTGCAACAGATGAGTTGAAGTTTTACAAGGACAATGTTGACCCGACGGATATGACGTCTTTGAAAAAGCCAACCATAGAGTATGAGCCAGTGATGAAGTTTAAATCGACCGACGACACCAAGCTGGTTGATTTTGTTCCTCACGACTCATCTAAGCAGTTCAATATTAGTGCTAACCTGGATCCCAAATAGGAAAGCGCACTCATTGAGTTCATCCATGAGAACCGGGACATCTTTGCATGGAAACCTTCTGACATGCCGGGTGTACCGAGAGAACTTGTTGAGCACACTCTCAATATTGATCCAAAATTTAAGCCGGTCAAGCAATTTCTTCGGCGGTTCAATGAGGAGAGGCGTAAGGCCATTGGTGAAGAAGTGGCCCGGCTCTTGGCGGCCGGGTTCATTGTTGAAGTTTTTCATCCAGATTGGTTGGCTAACCCGGTGCTAGTGCTTAAGAAGAATGACACCTGGCGTATGTGTGTGGATTACATGGACTTAAACAAGGCTTGTCCGGCTGATCCTTTTGCTCTGCCTCGTATTGATCAGATCATTGATGCTATGGCGGGTTGTGAGCGTTTGAGTTTTTTGGATGCTTATTCTGGTTATCATCAGATCAAGATGGTGGTTAAGGACCAGGATAAGACGACTTTCATTACTCCCTTTGGAGCCTTCTGCTATGTGTTTATGCCCTTTGGGCTCAAGAGTGCCCAGGCAACTTATCAGCGGTGTGTGCAGAACTGTCTTCACGGTCAGATTGGGCGCAATGTTCATGCTTATGTGGACGACATTGTGGTGAAGTCTAGAGAGAAGGATACCTTGATAGATGATTTGAAGGAAACCTTTGATAATCTCCGGGTCTACAAGATGATGCTTAACCCGGCCAAGTGCATTTTTGGCGTACCAGCAGGCAAGCTTTTGGGTTTTCTGGTTTCTAACAGAGGTATTGAGGCTAACCCGGAGAAGATCAAGGCCATCACCTCCTTGGCTAAACCAGCGTGTATCAATGATGTTCAGTGTTTAGCAGGTCGTATTGCTGCCTTAAGCCGGTTCATAAGCCGGTTAGGTGAGAAGGCCATACCACTGTATCAAATTATGAAGAAAATAAACGACTTTGTCTGGAGTGATGCTGCTAACAATGCATTTGAAGATTTGAAGAGGCAGCTAGCTGAGCCGCCGGTTCTTGCTGCTCCCATTGATAAGGAGCCATTATTGTTATATGTGGCTACTAACACAATTGTTATATGTGGCTGCTAACACACGGGCTGTTAGTGTGGCCATTGTGGTGGAGAGCAAGGAGGCTGGCAAAGAATATCTGTTTCAACGTCCGGTTTACTACATCAGTGAGGTGCTTATTGAATCCAAACAAAGATATCCACATTGGCAGAAGCTTGTTTATGGGGTGTTCATGACCAGCCGGAAGCTTAAACAATATTTTTTGGGTCATCCCATCACTGTGGTCAGTTCTGCTCCTTTAGGAGATATCATTCAAAACAGAGAAGACATAGGACGAGTCGCCAAGTGGGCCGTTGAGCTTGGGCCTCATGGTTTAAAGTATGTGCCACGCACTGCTATCAAGTCTCAAGCACTAGTGGATTTCATCAACGATTGGACAGAGCTGCAGATGCCTGAAGAGAAGCCAGACAACACATATTGGACTATTCACTTTGATGGGTCCAGGCAATTGGAGGGCTCGAGGGCTGGAGTTGTTTTAGCTTCCCCTCGAGGTGACAAATTTTGTTATGTGCTAAGGTTGATGTTTCCTTGTACTAACAATGCAGCTGAGTATGAGGTCTTGCTCCATGGTCTTCATATGGCTAAGGAGATGAGTTTGAGCCGGGTAAGGTGCTTTGGTGACTCAGATTTGGTGGCTCAACAAGTCTCAGGCAAATGGGATTCCAAGGATCCCCTCATGGCGGCTTATCGATGTGAAGTTGATGCTATTGCTGGACACTTTTCAAGGGTTATCAAGTGGAGCACATTGATCGCAGAAAGAATGAGGCGGCTGATGCTTTAAGCCGGCTAGGATCCCAGTGCAAGCCGGTGCCACCTAACACTTTCTTGGATATTCTGCATAATCTTTCTGTCAAGTTACCTACAGAGGAAGACTTGGTTGTTCCTGACCCGGAAGAACAATTGGTGGCGGCTCTTCACGTCATCCCATATTGGACAGTGCCGTACTTGGCTTACATGACCCGGGGCGAGTTGCCTGAGGATGAAACCTTGGCTCGGCAGATAACCTGGCGGTCTAAGTCAATGACAATTGCCAACGGCGAGTTACATCATCGCAGTGTCACTAGGGCGTTTCAGCGTTGTGTTTCTCCTGAGGAAGGTCAAGAGATTCTTCGTGAGATTCATGAAGGAGATTGTGGCCATCATGCCGGTTCAAAGTCCCTTGTGGCCAAAGCTTTCCGTCATGGATTTTATTGGCTGACGGCTCACGCTGATGCAGAGTGCCTGGTCAGTAAATGTGATGGTTGTCAAAAATTCTCACGGCGAGCTCATGTGTCGGCTCAAGAATTGAGGATGATTCCAATTACTTGCCCGTTTGCAGTGTGGGGACTTGACATGGTTGGGCCTTTAAAAGGTCCAAGGATAAAAAAAACACCTCTTGGTGGCGGTTGACAAATTCACAAAGTGGATTGAAGCAGAGCCGATTAGTAAGTGTGACGCAGCCACGTCGGTTCAATTCATGAAAAAGGTGATCTTTCGTTTTGGCTTTCCACACAGCATTATAACTGACAATGGCACTAATCTGTCCAAGGGTGCCATGGAGGGGTTTTGTCAATGTGAGCATATTTGGCTTGACGTTTCATCAGTAGCTCACCCGCAATCTAATGGTCAAGCTGAAAGAGCCAACCAGGAAATTTTGAAAGGCATCAAGCCCCGGCTTCTGGTTCCCTTGCAATGGACACCGGGTTGTTGGGTGGAGGAGTTACCATAAGTGTTATGGAGTATCAATACTATCCCAACAGATCTATGGGTTACACCCCTTTCTTCATGGTTTATGGAGCAGAGGCGGTTCTTCCTAGTGACATCCGTCATGACTCGCCCCGCGTGGCGGCTTACGTTGAAGCGGATAATGAACAAGCACGTCAGGATGCACTTGACCTGTTAGATGAGAAGCGTGGCTTGGCAGCAACCTGCTCGGTGATTTACCAACAGGACCTGCGCCCTTATCACAACCGTCGGGTTAAGTCCAGAACCTTTCAAGAAGGTGACTTGGTGCTCCGGCTCATCCAGGATCAAACTGATGCATACATGTTATCCCCACCTTGGGAAGGGCCCTTTGTGGTCAGCAAGAACTTGAACAATGGGTCATACTACCTTATCGATGTTCGAGAGCATAAAGACTCATGTAAGTCGGAGGAGGAGACCCACCGGCCGTGGAATATTGCTTATCTTCGGCCTTACTACACTTGATCCACCGGCTCTTATGATGTACATATTTTTAACGATGTATATATTATAATAGTAATAAAGCAGGACCTCTGTCCTTTTCATCCTCAATGATCATACGTCTTTATCATCATAATTCCAAAGACCAAGTGGGGGCTAATCGTATTTGAATCTAGCTTAACCCCTTTTGGTCCGACTTTGATCGTATTCGAATCAGAGTCGTTAAAAAAGTCTCAAGGTCATTTGGGGGCTTCCTGTTCAAACATAGGTCGTATTCGAACCAAAGAGAACATAGCTGTCGGTACCCTCTTGATCGACGCAATGCCAAACCCACTAGGGGGCTTCTTGATCATATTCGAATCTAGCTTGACCCCTTTTGGTCCGACTTTGATCGTATTCGAATCAGAGTCGTTAAAAAAGTCTCAACGTCATTTGGGGGCTTCCTGTTCAAACATAGGTCGTATTCGAACCAAAGAGAACATAGCTGTTGGTACCCTCTTGATCGGCGCAACGCCAAACCCACTAGGGGGCTTCTTGATCATATTCGAATCATAGCTTAACCTCTTTGGGTCTGACTTTGATCGTATTCGAATCAGAGTCGTTAAAAAAGTCTCAAGGTCATTTGGGGGCTTCTTGTTCAAACATAGGTCGTATTCGAACCAAAGAGAACATAGTTGTTGGTACCCTCTTGATCGGTGCAATGCCAAAACCACTAGGGGGCTTACTGATCATATTCGAATCCTAGCTTAACCCCTTTTGGTCCGGCTTACTGGTCGTATTCAAATCAGAAGCCTCGCTTTTTCTCTCTGTTTAGCTTAAGTTTTTGTTGAAAACTATCTTTGGGGTTTGTCTTGAGACTTTTTTGTTCATATCTGAGGCATATATATCTGTGGTTTCTATTTAAACTGGCTTGGCTTTGGATGATAAGTCACCAGCATATGACAATCATCAAACATTTGGAAGGATTGGCTTCTAAAGATTGGGTTATCACCCTTAGTGTGCAGGTCACATAAACTGGCAGTTCAAATTCCATATCACAGGTATGATATTATAGTTATGTTTCAAAGTTATGATTCATAACAGGCTTATATGTGACTCCTTTTTTAGACATCAGTGGTCATATGTAAGATATTATGACCCGCCCTACGGTAAACCGCCAAGGGCTCTTGTGATCTATTTCTGTGTGCAGGATAGTTCAAGGACTTTCTTATGCATAAGGAAAACAGATGATAAGTATGGGCAAATATAAGACGACGGCTTAACAGTGTTGAGCACCAAAATGCGCATGATGGCACGACAGAGCAAAGTCATTTCTACCCTATTACATGACTCCCCGAGTCCAAATGATTAAATTGTTTTTTCAGAAGGCTACTAATATGAGCCGCCCGGCTGATCAATTCTCTTGTTGGCCTGATGCTTCTAGATCAACCCTCTCCGCTTCTTTGTCCTGTTCCCCGTCCTGGAAGGTTGATGACGAGCAGTCAATGCCATTCAAAGCTTCAAATTCAGCTTCATCATCAATTAGCCTAGACGGGTCAACTTTAGGGGCGAAGGTATGCTTACGGATTGGGGGGATCAGGCCTGTCACTTTATAATGTGGCGTCAGCATCCTCTGATTTCCCGCGTCATAAGCCGGATGGTACTTGGTGAGGTCCATCTCATCGGCAATCAAGCTGGCCACAGGGCGTATTTCCTTCACACAAGCAGCGAAGTCCTCCTGTTCAAATGAAGTGCCATCCTCCTTAAGGCTTGGATACCCAATGGCGATGTCGGCCGGGTCTAATTCCGGTAGCCATGCTTTGGCTCGGCTTAAGGCAGCCACGGCTCCAGCTCTCCTAGAGGATCGCTTTAATTCGTTAAACCGTTGTGGCAACACAGAAAGCTTCTTTAGCACATCAACAAGGAGCATGGGGGCTTCATTTGACAGGGCGACTGTGGATAAGGCATGCTGGGCTCTAGTGTAAAGTTGTTCTACGAGCGTGTAAACAGCCTTCAGCTTCACCGGCATGTCCTGGTTGAGGTTGGTGCTCCTGGGGCCTGCATTGCAATTACAGATGAGTTAACAACAATTCATATGATCATTAGAAAGATTCAACACTTGACACTTGTAGGGCGCTTACCAAAGATTGTTGAGACCATCTGAGACACATGGCGTTTTAAGCCGGACAACTCAGTGGTCACCTCTTCAAGAGCCACCTCTGCTTTCTCAGCTCGATGGGTTAAAGCAATCTTTTCTTCAGCCCATGCCTTTTTCTCAACTTCAAACTTGGCCTTCAGTTTCTCTTGTTCAGACACACTGAATTCATATTTGGAGTTTGCCCTTTGGGTTTCAGTCTCCTGCAACTCCAAGCGGTTCTTTGCTTCAGATAACTCAGATTGAAGTTGAGTAGTGGTGGTCTGTACAAATACCAGACCAAAATCATGAATATTAACATACAATATTAAGTCCCAAGCCTTTTGCAAGCAACAACACTTGGCACTTGGGGGCTAATGTCTACCGAAAGTTCCATCTAAGTGGAGGTTCATGAGAGTAAGTCCCAAGCACTTTGCAAGCAAGAGTGCTTGGCACTTGGGGGCTAATGCATATTGCGGTTAAAAGCTACAAAAGTATTGTATTCTACACAAGCATATGAAGGACCGGCTCATTCATGCTGATTAAACCGGACCTTGGGGACTACGGATTAAGCCGGATTTTTAAAAGGTTTTTCCAAAGGATATTACTGATGCTCATAAGTTCGTTCTAAGTCTACAACATATTCATCATAAGCAGTAGACTTGGGGGCTGGCATAGTAAGGAGAATTCAATAAAGGAAAAAATTCATATCTCAAATTTCTGGTGCATTTGTTTCACCATGTCAACTTCAAGATCGTGGCTACTGTGCACTTGGCTAAGATAACCAGAAAAAACCTCACCAATGCTCATTTGAGTATAGTCAGCAACATCAAATCTGACTTTACGTTGTTCAATGTGCTCTTCCTTGGCAGAACACTTGGCTAGCACAGTAGGTCTCCCTGGCTCAGTGTAGCCGGTCTTGGTGATTTCCACATCAACATCTTGTGGGTCGGCTGCTTTAACCGGGCTTGAAGCTTCAAGGTTTAAAGAACCGTCAGAGGCTTGATCAATAGGCGGTCAGCAGTCATTGTTGGCATGTCGTGAACCGGCTCAAGCGGCGGCTCAGGAACAGAGGCCTCAGGCGCGACAGTCTGGAGCTCTGGCTCATTGACAGTCAGCTCTTCGACCGACTTGTTCTTCTTCACCCTCTTGCTGGGCTTTCCTTTTCCGCTGCATAAGGTCAAAAAGGTCAGTACAAGTATAAAGGATTGTAATGAGTACAGGATAAGTAAATCATCATTACCCTGGAGTGGTGTTAAAAGCCGGCATGTTGGACTGGATTGAGTCTCCAGAAGAATGTGAAGTTTCCTGATAATTTGAATCAGAAGAGTTTAGTGGTTGATGAGTGACCTCATTCCGGCGCTTCCTTGGAGTATTCGGTAAGCCAGAGGAGAGTTCTGCATCCTTGCTGGTCCGGGTCTGCCTCCGGCTCTCATGAATCTGTCGCTTCAAAAGAAATTGAGGATCCTGATAAGCTAAGGGATGAGAAAATCTTACTTTCTGGGTTACTCTTCGGATTTTTTGTCTTGGCAAAGGCTCGGAGTCAGAGGAAATAATATTTACCTCTTCTTCCATTCCTTGACTCGTTCCCTTGTCAGCCTGATGATAATCAGTGTCAACAAGGTGGTTGAAAAAGGAGCCAAGAGAGTCGAGGGCTACCTCCGACTCAAAGGAGTCCGCCAGTTGAAGCAATTCAAAAGCGCTGGGCTTCTTTCCTCTTTTCTTGGCGGCGGCTCTCCTGGCGGCTTTCTTGGCATTCCTGGCTCTCTTTGCATCTTCATGATCATACTTTTTCTTCCAAAATTTGTCATCAAACTGAGAAAATCAACAAAGGTTTGAGTAAAAGACAAAACATCAAGGATGAAGGTAAATCAACTCAGTTTGGCGGCTTACCCCTGGAGCCGGGTTAGCTTTGCAGAAAGGGCTTAAGCCCACCTTGCCGCAGTCTATAAGGCTTTCATTTAAAAGTGACTTTGTCATATCATTAACAACATCATCACGTAAATCATTAGGGCTGTGGCGCAGTGGATCCGTCTTCTCGCCCGTGTAGGTGCACATTAAACCGGAGCGACGGCTCAACGGGATGATCCTCCATGCGACCCAGCACCGGACCAAGTCAATACTGTTTAAGTCGTTCCCCAAAAGAGCCTTTACTTTAGCCATGGTAGGGGCAAGCTTTTGACGATCAACAGCTGATAACTTGTCTGGAAGAGGATGATTGGACTCAAGGCGCATGGCACGAAAGCTGGGCAGAGGGTTCTCATCAGCCGAAGAAGTGTCTTGACAGTAGAACCATGTCTGGTTCTAGTCTTTGGGATGACTCGGTGGTTGTGCGTAAGGAAAAATGGCGTCTCTCCGTCGTTGGATTTAGACCCCGCCGAGCTCCAATCTAGGTCCGTTGGAGCATTCATTCTGGCGGTTCAAATAAAACAACTCTCTGAAAAGTAGTAAGCTGGGCTCTTCTTCAAGATACACCCCACAGAACACTTGGAAGTTGCATATGTTGGACACGGAGTTGGGTCCGATATCTTGAGGACGAAGGTCGAAAAAGTGGAGAACATCTCTGAAGAACTTTGAGCCAGATGGCGAAAAACCCTGGTTCATGTGATCAGTGAAAACGATGACTTCCCCCTCTTTGGGCTGAGGCTTTTCTTCTGTTGGATCAGGGGCACGGTACGACATGATGAAAGTGCAACTATCCCTCGGTGGTTTTGGTAATTCCTAACAACATATAGCTCATTGAGCTAATGCTATTTCAAGAAAAAATATTTCAGGAAAGCTCAATGATTGGCATGGCATGGATGAGAAAAGTGGATCCCTCAAAATGCTAAGGACAAAAGGATTGGCTCAAGCTCAAAGCACAAGACTCTACATTTTCTATTTTAGTGATCCAAGATCACATTGAGTCTATAGGAAAAGCCAATACTACCAAGGAGGGATGAGGTGTGGCTTAATGAGTTTCTTGCTCAAAATGCTTAGTGATATGCTCCAAAGCCCTCAACTACTTTCTCACATCCACATATGACCCAAACCAAAAGTCAAACTCGGCCCCACCGAAACCATCTATCCGGTGCCATCGAGTTCAGATGTCATAGCCACAGCCACAAACCCTAGTCTTTTCGGTCTCACCGGTAGGGATCTCGGTCTCACCGAGATGGGATTGCAATCTCTTTGTTTCCCTTCGTAACGTTTCTGTCCAACCGAGATGAGCGATCGGTCCCACCAAGATTGTAATGCAAACTCACTGTTTCCCTTTCGTAATGTTTTGGTCTAACCGAGATGAGCGAATCGGTCCCATCGAGTTTGCCTGACCAACCCTCTGTGTGTCTATTACCAAAATTGGTCTCACCGAGTTTGTGTAATCGGTCTCACCGAGATTAGTTATGCCCTAACCCTAACGATATCGGTCCCACCGAGTTGACATGTCGGTCCCACCGAAAATCCTAACGATCACATTATTTCCTAAATCAGTCTGACCGAGTTTCATGATTCGGTCCCACCGAGTTTGGTAAGTTGTGTGTAACGGTTAGATTTTGTGTGGAGGCTATATATACCCCTCCACCCACTCTTCATTCGTGGAGAGAGCCATCAGAACATGCCTACACTTCCAACATACATTTTCTGAGAGAGAACCACCTACACTTGTGTTGAGGTCAAAATATTCCATTCCTACCACATAAATCTTGATCTCTAGCCTTCCCCAAGTTGCTTTCCACTCAAATCTTCTTTCCACCAAATCCAAATCCTGTGAGAGAGAGTTGAGTGTTGGAGAGACTATCATTTGAAGCACAAGAGCAAGGAATTCATCATCAACACACCATTTGTTACTTCTTGGAGAGTGGTGTCTCCTAGATTGGCTAGGTGTCACTTGGGAGCCTCCGTCAAGATTGTGGAGTTGAACCAAGGAGTTTTAAGGGCAAGGAGATCGCCTACTTCGTGAAGATCTACCCTTGTGAGGCAAGTCCTTCGTGGGCGACGACCATGGTGGGATAGACAAGGTTGCTTCTTCGTGGACCCTTCATGGGTGGAGCCCTTCGTGGACTCGCACAACCGTTACCCTTCGTGGGTTGAAGTCTCCATCAACGTGGATGTACGATAGCACCACCTATCGGAACCACGGCTAAAAAATCTCCATGTCAACATTGCGTTTGCTCCCTCAAACTCCTCCCTTTACCTTCATATGCAATTGTTTTACATTCCGCTGCTATAGTTTTAGATTTTCATGTGTAGGTTGATTGCTTGACTTGTGCTAAGTTGCTAAAATCTGCCAAGAACTAAAATTGGGAAAAGGCTAGATTTTTATTTGGTCAAGTAGTCTAATCACCCCCCCTCTAGACATACTTTTGATCCTACAAGTGGTATCAGAGCTTTGGTCTCCATTTGCTTTGATTTCCATAGCTTTTGGTGGTCATAGCCTTGGTTTCACAACCTAGGAGAGTATGGCGTCTAGCGAGGAAAATTACCACCGTAGAGGTCCTTACTTTGATGGCACTAATTTTGCTAGTTGGAAGCATAATATGAAAATGCATATTCTTGGACATAACCCCGCCGTTTGGGCTATTGTGTGTATTGGCTTGCAAGTTGAATTCTTTGATGGGAGAGAACCGAACCGTGAAGCTACCGGAAGAGTTGAAGATGCTGCAACACAATACTCAAGCTTGTGATATCCTCTTCAACGGATTGTGCCCCGAAGAATTCAACAAAATCAGCCGTCTTGAGAATGCAAAGGAAATTTGGGATACTTTGATTGACATGCACGAAGGTACCGACTCTGTCAAGGAATCTTAATTGGATGTGCTTCAAAGTCAACTTGACAAGTTCAAAATGAAGGATGGTGAAGGTGTCGCCGAGATGTACTCTAGGTTTGTTCTCATCACAAATGAGATTGCCGGCTTAGGAAGTGAAGAGATGACCGACAAATTCATCATCAAGAAGATCCTAAGAGCCTTGGATGGAAAATATGATACCGTGTGCATATTGATCCAAATGATGCCCAATTACAAAGATCTCAAGCCAACAGAAGTCATTGGAAGAATTGTTGCTCATGAGATGTCACTGAAGGATAAGGAGGAGCTCCACAACAAGTCAAGTGGTGCTTACAAAGCCTCATGTGAAGCTCCCACATCATCAAGTGAGAAACAAACCTTCAATGAAGAATTGAGCCTAATGGTGAAGAACTTCAACAAGTTCTACAAGAATAGAAGCAAGGAAAGAAGTTCCAAGTCAAGGTCCTACAATGACAAAAGATCTTCTAGTCGTGAGCATAATTGCTACAATTGTGGAAGACCCGGACACTATTCCAATGAGTGTACAGCTCCCCACAAAAGAAGAGAAGATTCTCCAAAAAGAAGGAGTAGAAGAGAAGAATCACCATCAAGAGAAAGAAGGAGTAGAGATGATCGTTATGAACGAAGAACATCCCGGAGAAGCAAGGATTCGGAAAGGAAGGACAAGTCATCAAGGAGCTACACAAAATGAAGACATCAAGCTCATGTCGGTGAATGGGTATCCGGCTCCGACTCCAACAATCACTCTGAGAGAAGCCATCACTCTGACTCCGAATATATTGAAGATGAAGGTGTTGCCGGTCTAGCACTTGTGTCAACCAACTCCTATGACATATTTGACTCACCAAATGAAGGACTTGGAAGTTTCTTCATGGCTAAAGGCCCAAAGGTATCACACCCCGAGTATGTTGATTTCAATAGTGATGAAGATGACTTGTTAGGTGATGATGATTTACTTGTTGACAACTCTAGTGATGAATACTATGATGAAACGTCAATTAATCATGCTAATCAAGATAAAACGAATGACAATGATAAGGAGAAGATTGAGCGTCTAACTAAAGAACTAAACACTCTTAAGTTAGCTCATGAAACTATCTTGAAAGATCATCGAGAAACTTTTAAAGATTCATGAGAAGTTACGCTTTGAAAAGCACAACCTTAAGCAAGAGCATGAGTTTTTAAAGGCAATCAATGATGATCTTCGCAAGAAAAGTTCTTCTTACATTGCCAAGCATTTACTCTTATCGACTTACATGCCACAAGTCAAGTCTAGTAACAAGAACAAGAAAGATTCTTCTTCTAGTAGTAACAATAATCATGCTAAATCCAATGTTGTTGCTTCTAGTAGTTCTCTTGATTCTAGTAATGATTCTCTTAGCCAAGTTACACTTGAGCAAGAAAATAGCTTATTGTAGGGAATTATAGAGAAAGGTGTTTACAAGAGTCTTGCCGGAAGTAAGCAATTCGAGGAAATTGTATGCAAGCAAGGGAGGCACCGGAAGAATCAAGGTGTTGGTTTTGAACGAAAGTTCAACGCCAATGGAGTTGAGTGGGAAGAAGATCAATACCCCAAGACGAAGTTTGTTCCTCAAGAAGAGAAGTATGATCCTACTTCTTTCAAAGGGACACAAGATCAAGATGATCTTCCACCACAAGACCACAAGCAAAAAGGCAAGGATAAGCTTCAAGAGGAGATTGATGCATTTGAAGAAGCTCCTAAGGCCATGGTCAAGTGGGTTCCCAAGACTACATCAAGTTATACTTCAACGAGTACAACTACAACTCCAAGGATTCCCATCAAGATGATGTGGATCCCAAAGAAGAAGAACTAGAGAGTTCTTGAGGGTGACTCCGCCAACATACTTCACTCTTATCATTTTGGCAAGGACAAGTGCAATCAACTTCCACATCTTGCACTAGTTCAAGGAGTCACAAACCCTCTTGTTAGTAAGACAAGGGACAAGGTAACCTAATGCTTTCATGGACATCATCTTGTGTATGCATCACTCTATGTCTATGGATATCCTTGTTTGTTCCTTGTGGGACTAACCCATGTAGGTATTGAAAGTGCAACTCACTCCAATGGATTGCTCCAAATGATCTACATCAACATTGAGCATCCACATCTTCAACACCTACATGAAGTCATCATTGACAAAACCCAAGGTTAGATCATCCCTCTTAGGGGGGATCTCACATCTAAGGGGAGCTTTACTCTAAAAATTGAGCTAAAGCAGCTCTAATGGTGTGAACACAACAATGCTTTATCTAAAAGTGGTAACCCCACTTGTGCTTAAACGATGAGTATGACCTATGATCAAATGTTCTCATCTGACTCCTAAGTCAATATACTCATATATAGATGACCTAGTCATCGCCAATTGTTTGATAGATGCTAGAATTGGTTGTGCATGCTTTGCCACATATTCCATTTGCCATTTTATTGTGTGAGCATGTTGGTTGCATAGTTTACTCATTCGAGGACATCCACTTGTTGTTTTGATTGTTTGGGTTCTTTTCCTTTGCCAAGTGGATGGACAAGAATGCCTAAGAACCTTCTCTAGCTATCTATGCTTTTCCTGTCTCAAACTCTATTCATGCTACATCACAAAGTTTGATCAAGTCAGATTCGAACCACTCTATGTGAGGAGCACTCGGAGTCCCCGATTCGTCATAGACTTAAACTTCCAAAACTTCTTTGTGCATTTCGGTCTGACCGATTCACCATTTCGGTCACACCGAGATCACTAAGTTGATCTAGGTTTTCAACCTCCGTGCAACCGATTAGAACTTTTCGGTCACACCGAGTTGCAGTAACTGCTTGCAGTTTTGCATCTCGGTGCCACCGAGTTGTTCCACTCGGTCACACCGACAGTGTCAGGCTATAAATACCCCCGGGTCAAATTTTGGAAATTTTTCCGAAACCCCTTCGCCCGTGCATAGCCTGCTCTGCCTCCTCGGGTCTCCGGATCGTCCTCCTCATCGCCAGCGACCTCCAGCCGCTGGTCTCCACCGCCGTCAACGGGATTCTACTCCGCCATTGCCACCGTAGCAAGTTCATCGCCGAACTAGGGTATGGACTTGAAACTTTGTGCTATCCTTAACTCCGATTCCTAGCACATTGCTTTGCCATGAATCTTGCCATATTCGAAATCATTCTATCCAGCGAAAGCACTCCGTAGATTAGGTTTGGATTGAAAATTTAGGGTTAGGTTTCCGCCAAATTCATCTCTAACCGACCGAGTTGTAGAAATCGGTCTCACCGATTTGGCTTAGGCCATTGCACATGTGATTTTTTGTCTGAGCGAGAATTGCAAATCGGTGTGACCGAGATCGATTCTTTGTGAAACCCTAGCAGTCTCGGGGCCACTGAACTGTGACTCGGTCTGACCGAGTTCACTAGTTTAGGTTCCAAAAGCTGCTTCGGTATCACCGAGTTTACAAATCGGTAGCTCCGAAATGCTTTCTGTGATAAACTAAAACTAAGTTTTTGATTCAGAAATTTTGCAAAAACCTCTGTGCTTTGTGATGCTCATCCACTCTACCTCATCTACATCTATTCACAGGGTCTGCTGTCAGAGAGTTTGCAACATGTCTGATCAAAGTGATAGCCAGAACAAGTTAGAGGAGCAAGCTCAGATGAGTGAGGGCACTAGTCCCTCAAGCAGTTATGATGAGGGTAGCAGGAGCATACCCAGCAATTTGCCAAAAGCAGCCACCAGGACAAGGAAGAAGAAAACCTCAGATTCTGAAGATGAGGACTATGTGGCTGTTGAAGATGAGGCCACTTCAAAGAAAAAGGTGCTGAAAAAGGAGTATGGCATAGCTGCTACCACCAAGCCAGGCATGCACAAGAAGGCACCTGCCAAGAGAGTGCCTACATCCAAACCTAGGAAGGTTGCCACTGGTGAAACCGTGAAGTTCACCATTGAGTCTGATGAAGAAGCTGCTAGCCAAGATAAGAAGAAGAAGAAGAGAGCCAGAACTACTACTGCCAAAGTACTTGGCAAGCCCTCTATGAGGAGAGACTCTAATGAGGAAGAAGAAGAGGAAGAGGATGCTGCACCAGCACCTAAAGCTCAGAAGCTAATGGGAGATGCAATCAAGTCAGGGGAACACCAAGTGGAGTTGATGACATTGTTGCCCAAAAGCTCACCAAGTGGAATGATGAGCTCATCATGCAGTTTTACTCCACAACTCACTTCTACCCAGACGGCAGGATTGACTGGATGTCTGAAGGTACTAGGTACCAATCCACAGTTGAATAATGGGCTGAGTTGATCAATGCCCCAAAGGAATCTGAAGATGACTTGGATGTATATGAAGAGAAGAAGAAAGACCACAACTCTATGGCTCACATGTACAGAGAGATCCCAGATAAAGATTTGGAAACTCACAAGCTTGGATCTGTACACTTCTTGTTGTCTGGTCTGCCTACAATAAACTGGATACTTAGGCACACATTGCTTCCCAAGTCAGGAGATCACAAGATGATCAGAGGTCATGCTATCGACTTGCTGCACTTGTTTTATATACCTCAGAAATTCAAAGTCATGAGCCTGATTGTGGAAACAATCAAGAGAACAACAGCTGATCAGAAGAGGAGTTGTGGGTATGCTCCACACATCTAGGAGCTCATCAACTCAAAGATGGGCACAAGCACATATCTTTTGGATAAGGAGCATCTACCCTTATACCCTGAATTTGAAGACAACATTATTGAGATGAATGAGGAGGAACCATCATCTGTGCAAGCACATGAAAAGAGAGAGAAAGCAAGGGCAGAGAAAGCTGCAAAGATGCCAACTGCTGAAGAAGCATCTCAAGTGTTTCTTAAGAGCAAGGAGGACAAGCTTGGCTACTTGATTGCCTCCACCTTGAGGATTGAGAAGGGCTTGGCCACCCTAACTCAAAACCAGGAGAGCTTGGAGAGAATCATAGAGCAGAAGTTTTATGCACTTGATGTGAAGGTCACAGAAATACAAACTCCAGTTGAGCAACTTCAGGAGGATGTGGAGGAGAAGAAGGGCAAGTCTACCATAGATGCATTTGCTAGAGTGCCCAGATGACAAAGATCTGCTGAAATGCCTGTTTCGGACACTAGAGCTACATCATCTGCACCAGCTGCCACAGCCTCAGTGCCGCCAGCTCCAGCTACATCAACTGATGTTTTCGTCCTTGGAGTCATCTCTACACCACCTCATGAAGACCAAGCCTAAGAGTCGATTAGCACTATGCATTTTTGAACTTTTTGGTAACTTGTTGCCAAAGGGGGAGAAAAATGTATAGATCATAGGCTTCGAGAGAGAGTGTTGCTTTTTATCTCTCTTGTTTTTTTGGTGGTTGAACTTCTTTATGTGTGTGTTTGCTTGATACATTATGCCTTTTGTGAGATACTTGGATGATCATGTGTTTGATCATATGCTACCTTAATGCTTGTTGGATGACATTATCTTTTATATCTTTATGTGATCATTCACTTTGCTTGGTGATGAGTGCATGTGTTTAATTATTATCATTTTGAGCGCTCCACCAAGATGTATGTGACATGGAAGAGTGACCCATGATCCTAACTCATTGTGCATTTGCAGTCCAAAGCAAATTTTAAATAGTGCACAAATTTAGTGGGAGCTCTTACTTATCACATACTTCTCAAAGCGACGATGTTTTTCAATCTTATTATCATTTGTCGAAGCTTTGATCTATATGTTGTCATCAATTACCAAAAAGGGGGAGATTGAAAGTGCAACTATCCCTGGGTGGTTTTGGTAATTCCTAACAACATATAGCTCATTGAGCTAATGCTATTTCAAGATAAATATTTTAGGAAAGCTCAATGATTGGCATGGCATGGATGAGAAAAGTGGATCCCTCAAAATGCTGAGGACAAAAGGATTGTCTCAAGCTCAAAGCACAAGACTCTACATTTTCTATTTTAGTGATCCAAGATCACATCGAGTTTATAGGAAAAGCCAATACTATCAAGGAGGGATGAGGTGTTGCTTAATGAGTTTCTTGCTCAAAATGCTTAGTGATATGCTCCAAAGCCCTCAACTACTTTCTCACATCCACATATGACCCAAACCAAAAGTCAAACTCGGCCTCACCGAAACCATCTATCCGGCGCCACCGAGTTCAGATGTCACAGCCACAGCCACAAACCCTAGTCTTTTCAGTCTCACCGATAGGGATCTCGGTCTCACCGAGATGGGATCGCAATCTCTCTGTTTCCCTTCATAACGTTTCGGTCCAACTGAGATGAGCGATCGGTCCCACCGAGATTGTAATGCAAACTCACTGTTTCCCCTTTGTAACATTTTGGTCTAACCGAGATGTGCGAATCGGTCCCACCGAGTTTGCCTGACCAACCCTCTATGTGTCTATTAACCAAATCAGTCTCACCGAGTTTATTTAATCGGTCTCACCAAGATTACGTTATGCCCTAACCCTAACCATATCGGTCCCACCGAGTTGACATGTCGGTCCCACCGAAAATCCTAACGGTCACATTATTTCCTAAATCGGTCCGACCGAGTTTCACGATTTGGTCCCACCGAGTTTGGTAAGTTGTGTGTAACGGTTAGATTTTGTGTGGAGGCTATATATACCCCTCCACCCACTCTTCATTCATGGAGAGAGCCATCAGAACATGCCTACACTTCCAACATACATTTTCTGAGAGAGAACCACCTACACTTGTGTTAAGGTCAAGATATTCCATTCCTACCACATAAATCTTGATCTCTAGCCTTCCCCAAGTTGCTTTCCACT
The DNA here is from genome assembly GCF_002162155.2 of Triticum dicoccoides. Lineage (NCBI taxonomy): Eukaryota > Viridiplantae > Streptophyta > Magnoliopsida > Poales > Poaceae > Triticum > Triticum dicoccoides. Next base: position 393,212,860 of record NC_041383.1, on the reverse strand, counting down.
CAAATATTCTTTCCACCAAATCCAAATCCTGTGAGAGAGAGTTGAGTGTTGGGGAGACTATCATTTGAAGCACAAGAGCAAGGAGTTCATCATCAGCACACCATTTGTTACTTCTTGGAGAGTGGTGTCTCCTACATTGGCTAGGTGTCACTTGGGAGCCTCTGTCAAGATTGTGGAGTTGAACCAAGGAGTTTGTAAGGGCAAGGAGATTGCCTACTTCGTGAAGATCTACCCTAGTGAGGCAAGTACTTCGTGGGCGACGGCCATGGTGGGATAGACAAGGTTGCTTCTTCGTGGACCCTTCATGGGTGGAGCCCTCCGTGGACTCGCGCAACCGTTACCCTTAGTGGGTTGAAGTCTCCATCAACGTGGATGTACGATAGCACCACCTATCGGAACCACGGCTAAAAAATCTTTGTGCCAATATTGCGTTTGCTCCCTCAAACTCCTCCCTTTACCTTCATATGCAATTGTTTTACATTCCGCTATACTCTTAGATTTGCATGTGTAGGTTGATTGCTTGACTTGTGCTAAGTTGCTAAAATCTGCCAAGAACTAAAATTGGGAAAAGGCTAGATTTTTATTTGGTCAAGTAGTCTAATCACCCCCCCCCCTCTAGACATACTTTCGATCCTACAGATGACCTCCTTTTTTGGCAGATAGCCAGTTTTCACAAAATCATCAAGTGTACCCTCCGTGATGATGGATTTGACCCAGTTGCATGAAGTGGCCGTTTTGGGCGGCATTGTGAAGAAGGAAGCCTAGCAAAGAGTAAATTTGCCGGTTCAAATTTAAGCCGGAGGAAAAGTATTACATCACATATTCAGAATGGCGGCTTATAAAGGGGCATAATGGTATATGACTAATTACGTCAGGTTATTTAAACCATCGTGATCAGTCATGTTATTTAAGCCGCCATGAGTAGTTGGATGTTATTTATTGAGCATTGCCAATTAAGCCGGTGATTTGAGTCGCCATGGCTAGGTGGATCTATCAAAATGCAGATTTTTGGCTAAGTGTCACACAAACAAGTTTCACAGATTGCAATCATTATTTGGTCTCAATGGATGTTCAGAAAAAGGAAATAAATCTAGACCTAAAAAACCAGTACAGATGAGTTCATAAGCTCTAGAGGGATCTTTTCTTCCATGAAAGGGGATCTGTTGGTATGGAAAATGAAAGCAAAATGACTATTGCATACGTTTTGTACCATTTCTAGATCAAAGAGGCTCACAGTGCAAGCACTGACGATGAAATATGAAGAACACAGAGAAGTTCAGAAACCCTAATGCGGATCTGAGGTATGGGAAAGCAAAAACTTACGGATGCAGATCTACTACGGAGAGGCGCCGCCGTTCTCTGGTTCATTCAGGGTGATGCAGCGGCCAAGATGAGGGCGACGGTGCGTTTTGCAGCGGCGGCGGAGCTCGAGCGGCAGAAGGTTGCGAGAGGAGGAAGACGATGGAAAGGGGGAGAATGAGAAGAAGACCGGTCGTGGCTATTTATAAGGAAAGACTGATAAATGGGCGCGAAAAATGAGGATGCCCAAAACATGGTTATCCAGCTGCCAGGACGCCTCAATTCTCGGGATGGTCATTAAGATAAGGATCCGTTGAGATATGTTGGATAAAGTGTGAATTAATGGCAGATCACGTCATGGCGGGTATCACAGATCCAGAAGATGACGTCATGGCAGGTTATAAACTCTCGCGCAATGAGGAGCAGAAGATTTTTTGTAAGTGTTGAAGATTGACATGAACCAGTTCAAATCAATCTGGGGCCTAATGTTGGGGATATAACTACTAGGTATGACCCACCCAGGAGGGGCCGAGTTATACCTATGGAGATTCATAATATGAAGCCCAAGACGATACTTGAAGATGGTGGTTCAGTTAAGGGCCCAAGGCCCAAAGGCGGCTTAAGGCCCATAGAGATAAACCGCCGTACATGTATGACTTGTATTGTAAGGCAGGAATAGATAGAGACCGAGCCGGACACTGTTTATGAGCCGGCCGGGACTCTATGAGCCGCTGGGCGTCGACCTCTGTATACAAAGGGACGACCCGGCGGCGGTTCAGGACAACTAACATCAGATCGAAAGCTAGGTCAAGCGAATTCGCTCCCTGGTAATCGAGACATAAGCAATTCCACCTCAAACTGGATTAAGCCATTACCTTCACCGCAAGGGGCCAAACAAGTATAAAACTCCCGTGTCCTTTGTCCTGTTTTAATCCCTTTAAGTTTCCTAGTTGTGATGGCTCCACGACTAAGTCCTTTTGCTAGGACATCTGCCGTAAGGTTTCCACGACAGCGGGTATCGTTATTTTCTGACCTTCACAGATGATTTGAGCAGATATGGGTATATCTACTTAATGAAACACAAGTCTAAAACATTTGAAAAGTTCAAGGAATTTCATAGTGAAGTGGAGAATCATCGTAACAGGAAAATAAAGTTTCTACGATCTGATCGCGGAGGTGAATATTTGAGTTACGAGTTTGGCCTTCATATAAAACAATGTGGAATAGTTTCACAACTCACACCACCTGGAACACCACACCATAATGGTGTGTCCGAACGTCATAACCATACTTTATTAGATATGGTGCGATATATGATATCTCTTACCGATTTACCACTATCGTGGGAGTTATGCATTGGAGACAGCTACATTCATGTTAAATAGGGCACCATCTAAATCCGTTGAGACGACACCGTATGAACTGTAGTTTGGCAAGAAACATAAGCTATCGTTTCTTAAAGTTTGGGGTTGCGACGCTTATGTCAAAAGGCTTCAGCCTGATAACCTCGAACCCAAGTCGGAGAAGTGCATCTTCATAGGATACCTAAGGAAACAATTGGGTATACCTTCTACCACAGATTCGAAGGCAAGATCTCTGTTGTCGAGAATGGAACCTTTCTAGAGAAGGGGTTTCTCTCGAAAGAAGTGAGTGGGAGGAAAGTAGAACTTGATGAGGTAATTGTACCTTCTCTCAAATTGGAAAGTAGCACATCAATGAAATCCATTCCCATGATGCCTACACCAACTAGAGAGGAAGCTAATGATGATGATCATGAAACTTTGGATCAAGTTACTACTGGACCTCGTTGATACGTCTCCAACGTATCTATATTTTTTTATTATTCCATGCTATTATATTACCCGTTTTGTATGTTTATGGGCTTTACTTTACACTTTTATATCATTTTTGGGACTAACCTACTAACCGGAGGCCCAGCCCGTATTGCTGTTTTTTTCCTATTTCAATGTTTCGAAGAAAAGGAATATCAAACGGAGTCCAAACGGAATGAAACCTTCGGGAGCGTGATTTTTGGAACGAATGTTATCCAGAGGACTTGGAGTGAAAGTCAAGCAACAGCCGAGGCGGCCACGAGGGTGGAGGGCGCCCCCCCCCCCTACTGGGCACGCACCCCTATCTCGTGGGCCCCTCGGGAGTCCAATGACCTACTTCTTCCTCCTATATATACCCATGTACCCCAAAAACATTAGAAGCGACCACGAAAAACTATTTCCACCGCCGTAACCTTTTGTATCCGCGAGATCCCATCTTGGAGCCTTCGTTGACGCTCCACCAGAGGGGGAATCGATCACGGAGGGCCTCTACATCATCTCCAAGGCCTCTCTGATGAGTTGTGAGTAGTTTACCACAGACCTTCGGGTCCATAGTTATTAGCTAGATGGCTTCTTCTCTCTCTTTGAATCTCAATACCAAGTTCTCCTTGATCTTCTTGGAGATCTATTCGATGTAACTCTTTTTGCGGTGTGTTTGTCGAGATCCGATGAATTGTGGGTTTATGATCAAGTTTATCTATGAGAAATATTTGAATCTCCTCTGAATTCTTTTATGTGTGATTAAGTTATCTTTGCAAGTCTCTTCGAATTATCAGTTTGGTTTGGCCTACTAGATTGATCTTTCTTGCAATGGGAGAAGTGCTTAGCTTTGGGTTCAATCTTGCGGTGTCCTTTCCCAGTGACAGCAGGGGCAGCAAGGCACATATTGTATTGTTGCCATCGAGGATAAAAAGATGGGGTTTATATTATATTGCATGAGTTTATCCCTCTACATCATGTCATCTTTCTTAATGCGTTACTATGTTCTTTATGAACTTAATACTCTAGATGCATGCTGGATAGCGGTCGATGTGTGGAGTAATAGTAGTAGATGCAGGCAGGAGTCAGTCTACTTGTCATGGACGTGATGCCTATATACATGATCATGCCTAGATAATCTCATAATTATTCGCTTTTCTATCATATTGCTCGACAGTAATTTGTTCACCCACCATAGTACTTATGCTATCTTGAGAGAAGCCACTAGTGAAACCTATGCCCCCGGGTCTATCTCTTATCATATAAGCTTTTAATCTACTTTTATTTGCATCTTTACTTTTCCTATCTATATTATAAAATACCAAAAATATATTTATCTTATCATATTATCTCTATCAGATCTCACTTTCGCAAGTGGCCTTGAAGGGATTGACAACCCCTTTATTGCGTTGGTTGCGAGTTCTTGTTTGTTTGTGTACGTGTGTGGGACTTTTGAGGAGCCTCCTACTAGATTGATACCTTGGTTCTCAAAAACTGAGGGAAATACTTACGCTACTATTGCTGCATCACCCTTTCCTCTTCAAGGAAAACCAACGCAAGCTCAAGACATAGCAAGAAGTATTTCTGGCGCCGTTACTGGGTAGGTCTTCGCTCAAGTCAAGACATACCAAGTACCCATCACAAACTCATCTCCCTCGCATTACATTATTTTCCATTTGCCTCTCGTTTTCCTCTCCCCCACTTCACCCTTGCCGTTTTATTCACCCTTCTTCCGTTAGTCTTTTCGTTTACCTTAATGTCTTACTTGGCTCGTTTGCTCATTTGGTTGGAATAATTGTGTATTTATTACTAAACAAAGAAGCTAGGATCTATGGATCCTCATCCACTTGCTAATCTTTTTAAGAGATCCAATTATGATGAACCAATTGCTAGTGAGTTTTGTGCACTAGATTATCTTTATGAAGTTTTGCTTGAAATTCGTGAATCTGAAAATTGTCATGAAGAAATTTGTGAAGTGATTCACGATAGATCTTTGAATAAAAAGCATGATTGCAATGATTTTACTATAAATCCTATTGATGTCAATTGTGCTAATAATATGCAAAACCCTAAGCTTGGGGATGCTAGTTTTGCTTTGTCTACTACTTGTTGCAAGGATCATGATTGGGGTGATTCTTCTTTTGATCTTGAAAATTTATTTAACCCCCATGATGAATATGAGATTGATAATAGTGTTTGCAATAATATTGAAAGTGGGTTTGCAAGAGTGTCAACTTTAGATCCCAGATATTTGGAGTATGTTCAATCTTATGATATTTTTGATAAAAGTGGGTTTGGAGAGGTCATGACTTTAGTTAATGTTAATCCCACTATCTTGGAAGAGTGTCAACTTTGCATGCATGTGGATCGTGTTGAGAATATGTTATGTGACAACTATTTTGTTGAATTTTCCTATGATCCTACATGTAATTATTATGAGAGAGGAAAATATGGTCGTAGAAATTTTTATCTTCCTAAATTACCTCTCGTCATGTTGAGATTGCTATCGTCTCTTTCTTCTTCCTTGCATATGCTAGTTTTTGCTTGCCTTGCAAATTTGTTTCCTTATAATATGCCCATGCATAGGAAGTATGTTAGACTTAGATGTGTTTGTCACGTGTTTCTTGATGCTCTCTTTGTGCTTCAATCCTTGTCTTTCATGTGAGCATCATTAAAATTATCAATGCCTAGCTAGAGGCTTTAAAGAAAAGCGCTTGTTGGGAGACAACCCAATATTTTTCCTTGTTATTCCATAAATTTTGCATCTACCTAATGTTTATATGTGTTTTCATGTTTTAATTAGTGTTTGTGCCAAGTAGAACCTATAGGATAACCTATGATGATAGTTAATTTGATTCTGCTGAAAAACAGAAACTTTGCGCGCACGAAAATAATTTTAGTAATACACAGAAACGTGATTTTGCATTGATTCTTTTTGCTGTACATCAATAGATAAATTTCTCAGGATTTCCTATTTTGGTAGGAGTTTTAGAGTTCCATAAGTATTCTAGAGTTACAGATTGCTACAGACTGTTCTGTTTTTTGACAGATTCTGCTTTTCGTGTGTTGTTTGCTTATTTTGATGCATCTATGGCTAGTATGTAAGGGTATGAACCATAGAGAACTTGGAATACAGTAGGTTTAACACCAATATAAATAAATAATGAGTTCATTACAGTACCTTATTTGGTAGATTTTCTTTCTTTCACTAACGGAGCTTATGAGATTTCCTGTTGAGTTTTGTGTTGTGAAGTTTTCAAGTTTTGGGTAAAGATTTGATGGACAATGGAATAAGGAGTGGCAAAAGCCTAAGCTTGGGGATTCCCATGGCACCCCAAGATATTCAAGAATAGCCAAAAGCCTAAGCTTGGGGATGCCCCAGAAGGCACCCCCTCTTTCGTCTTCGTTTATCGGTAACTTTACTTAGAGCTATATTTTTATTGGCCACATGATATGTGTTTTGCTTGGAGCGTCTTGTATGATATTAGTCTTTGCTTTTTAGTTTACCACAATCATCCTTGCTGTACACACCTTTTGGGAGAAACCCACTTGATTGGAATTTATTAGAATACTCTATGTGCTTCACTTATATCTTTTGAGCTAGATAGTTTTCGCTCTAGCGCTTCACTTATATCTTTTAGAGCACGGCGGTGGCTTAATTTTGAAGAAATTGTTAGTCTCTCATGCTTCACTTATATCATTTTAAGAGTCTCTTAGAACAGCATGGTATTTTCTACGGTTATCAAATTGGTCCTAGAATGGTGGGCATCCAAAGTTGGGTATAATAAAAACTATCATAGGAAGTGAATTGGATGCAATGATCAATTTGATACTTGATAATTGTTTTGAGATATGGAGGTAGTGATATTAGAGTCATGCTAGTTGGGTGATTATGAATTTAAAGAATGCTTGTGTTGAAGTTAGCAAGTCCCGTAGCATGCACATATGGTGAAAGTTGTGTAACAAATTTGAAACATGAGGTGTTCTTAGATTGTGCATCCTTATGAGTGGCGGTCGGGGACGAGCGATGGTCTTTTCCTACCAATCTATCCCCCTAGGAGCATGCGCGTAGTGCTTGGTTTTTGATGACTTGTAGATTTTTGCAATAATTATATGAGTTCTTTTTTGACTAATGTTGAGTCCATGGATTATGTGCACTTTCACCTTTCCATCATTGCTAGCCTCTTCGGTACCGTGCATTTCCCTTTTTCACCTTGAGAGATGGTGCAAACTTCGCTAGTGCATCCAAACCCTATGATATGATACGCTCTATCACACATAAACCTCCTTATATCTTCCTCAAAACAGCCACCATACCTACCTATTATAGCATTTCCATAGCCATTCCGAGATATATTGCCATACAACTTTCCACCGTTCCGTTTATCATCATGACACGCATCATCATTGTCATATTGCCTTGCATGATCATGTAGTTGACATCGTATTTGTGGCAAAGCCACCATGCATAATTTTTTATACATGTCACTCTTGATTCATTGCCCATACCGGTACACCGTCGGAGGCATTCGTATAGAGTCATATCTTGTTCTAGTTTTGGGTTGTAATTCATGAGTTGTAAATAAATAAAAGTGTGATGATCATCATTATTAGAGCACTGTCCCCAAAGAAAAAAAAGAAGAAAGGCCAAAATGAAAAAAAGAAAGGCCAAAGAAAAAAAAGAAAAAAAAAGAAGAAAGGCCAAAAAAAAGGCCCAAAAAAAGAAGGAAAAAAGGGGGGCAATGTTACTATCCTTTTCCACACTTGTGCTTCAAAGTAGCACCATGTTCTTCATGTAGCGAGTCTCATATGTTATCACTTTCATAGACTAGTGGGATTATAGAACTTGGCTTGTATATTCCTATGATGGGCTTCCTCAAAATGCCCTAGGTCTTCTTGAGCAAGCAAGTTGGATGCACACCCACTAGTTTCTTTTGTTAAGCTTTCATACATTTATATCTCTAGTGCATCCGTTGCATGGCAATCCCTACTCCTCATGTTGACATCAATTGATGGGCATCTCCATAGCTCGTTGATTATCCTCGTCAATGTGAGACTTTCTCCTTTTTTGTCTTCTCCACACAATCCCCATCATCATATTCTATTCCACCCATAGTGCTATATCCATGTCTCACGCTCATGTATTGCGTGAAAGTTGAAAAAGTTTAAGATTATTTAAGTACGAAACAATTGCTTGGCCTGTCATCGGGGGTGTACAAGATGGGAGCATTTTTGTGTGACGAAAATGAAGCATAGCCTAACTATATGATTTTGTAGGGATGAACTTTCTTTAGCCATGTTATTTTGAGAAGACATGATTGCTTTGATTAGTATGATTGAAGTATTACTATTTCTTATGTCAATATGAACTTTTATTTTGAACCATTTGGATCTGAACATTCATGCGACAATAAAGAAAATTACATTGACAATTATGCTAGGTACCATTCCACATCAAAAATTCTGTTTTTATCATTTACCTACTCGAGGATGAGCAGGAATTAAGCTTGGGATGCTTGATACGTCTCCAACGTATCTATAATTTTTGATTGTTCCATGCTATTATATTACCCGTTTTGGATGTTTATGGGTTTTACTTTACACTTTTATATCATTTTTGGGACTAACCTACTAACCGGAGGCCCAGCCCGCATTGCTGTTTTTTTGCCTATTTCAGTGTTTCAAAGAAAAGGAATATCAAACGGAGTCCAAACGGAATGAAACCTTCGGGAGCGTGATTTTTGGAACGAACGTGATCCAGAGGACTTGGAGTGGAATTCAAACAATAGCCGAGGCGGCCACGAGGGTCGAGGGCCCCCCCCCCTATCTTGTGGGCCCCTCGGGAGTCCACCGACCTACTTCATCCTCATATATATACCCATGTACCCCGAAAACATCAGAAGCGACCACGAAAAACTATTTCCACCGTCGTAACCTTCTATATCCTCGAGATCCCATCTTGGAGCCTTCGTCGGCGCTCCGCCGGAGGGGGAATCGATCACGGAGGGCCTCTACATCATCTCCAAGGCCTCTCCGATGAGTTGTGAGTAGTTTACCACAGACCTTCGGGTCCATAGTTATTAGCTAGATGGCTTATTCTCTCTCTTTGAATCTCAATACCAAGTTCTCCTTGATCTTCTTGGAGAATCTATTCGATGTAACTCTTTTTGCGGTGTGTTTGTCGAGATCCGATGAATTGTGGGTTTATGATCAAGTTTATCTATGAGAAATATTTGAATCTCCTCTGAATTCGTTTATGTGTGATTAAGTTATCTTTGCAAGTCTCTTCGAATTATCAGTTTGGTTTGGCCTACTAGATTGATCTTTCTTGCAATGGGAGAAGTGCTTAGTGACGAGGACATGTATTAGGGGTAGGGTAACAGGCCTGACCTAAAGGCCCTACCCATGGACACCGTATACTTTGTACTGGGCCCCTGGGCCAGATCGCCGTCTAGATGTACCGCAACTTGAAAGTCACTCGGACGGCGACAACCACTCGGAGCACGGCACTTCACTCGATGAGTTCATTCCACTCGACCATGTAACTCACTCGGATATGCAAAGACCAATAGTCAGCATGACGGTTTTGTAGTGGGTAGGCATTACGGCATTGATGCTCCATCGTGTAACATAAGGGGTGAGGGGGTGGCGCACTCTATATAAGCCACCCCCCACCACTAGACTAGGGGGTTCTCTTCTTCCACCTCTCTCTCTTTTCACCATTAATCTCAGGACTTAGCTCAGGCATGAGGATCCGTTCCTCTCTCACACACACATATTGTAATCTCCGGATATATACTCAGATAAAACAAAGCCTCTCCGGAGCACGAGACATAGGGTTGTTATCTCTACCGTGAGAAGCCCGAACTCGTTAAAACCACCGTGTCACCCATATGCATCTCGATAGATCATGCTCCGTTATCCTACCCCCATTCTACTGTCAGACTTAGAACCATGACAGTTGGCGCCCACCGTGGGGCATGGCGTCTATCGAGCCATGGTGCAAATGGTTTTATTTCTTCAATCTTCGTCCGTCGATCAACAATCCTCAATGGAGGGTTTGATCCAGGATGTTCCGGACATCACTCCATTTACAGAAGGATAAAATACTCCTAATCATACAAAAGGATCAGGGAGTTGCTCATCTCAACTTATCCTCTTTACAATCAAACATTACAATGATCTAACAATGGTTTATTCTTCTTATGTATGCACACGAGCTTGGGCACACGGCAGCTCCGCCCTCCGACATCTTCCTCCTTCATCGATTGCCCAAACGCCGCATCGAGTCTGTCTCCCCGAGTTCTGCTTCATCCTCGACGGCCTGGCTCCCTGGCGACGGATCGCTGCGCCTGACAGTGCGCAACTCCTCCTTCCGATTGGCGGCTCGGCCGCAGCTTCTGCGCAGGTTGGGAAAGTCCCAGCCGGCCGACCGACTCTCCGAGCGATAAGGCACAAGAGCCGGCAAGCAGGGCTTCATCCTCGTCAGATGTGGCCACGCCTCCACGACGGCTCGACGGTGACAACGGGGCTGACGGCTCGGCCGTGACCTCAGCGGGAGCCTCAGGCCCGGCGTAGCCCCCGACTGCAGCGGTGTCCCTCATCAACCACGCGGCCACGACCGCCGCGGTGGATGCATGGACCGAACGCGACACCAACGCCGGGGCTGTCCACGTCTCCGATCATAACATGACGGGAGCCACCAGGTTGACTCGGCGCCATCTCAAGCTTCGCCCGCGTGCAACCTCGCAGGAGAACGCCATCGACCTGCACTCGGATTCATCGCGGCCGCCTCACCTCGCGATGGATTCACGCAAAAAAAAGCCACTGCCATGGCCGATCAGGGAGTTCTGCGCCCCGCCTTCCGCTTTCCTTTCTTAATTCCTTCCCATTTATGTCCTTCATGCAGGAGATAAATGGCCGTGGGAAACGTCCATTACATGCACGAATTGCTTTAACTCTCACTTAATTAACTCTAACACCTCTTGCATGCAGACTCTGGACGTCGGCAATTGACTACAGGTCATCTCACCAGCCAGTGGTCCTCCCACGACATGACAATAAAACCGCATGCAGGAGATAAATAACTGAAACTTCCATCGCATGCAATACCGGCCTTAATTCTTGCTTAATTACCGCTAATTAAGTTGCATGCGTGTACAGGTTTTGGACGTGGTCATCTCCATCAATGAATGGTAACGGCATCTGAAGCAGCAGGCATTCATGAATCCCGGCGACCGATGGTCTCTGGCACGAGGCCCCGGCGGTTCCTCCCTCCGATGCCAAGCGCTCGCCGATAGCCTGAACACTGGAGTCAACACCACACCACCGCAGCCGGAAGCTGGCTCGGTCCTCACACACGACAGCGTCTCCCGCGCTGGAGGCACAAACCCGACGCGGCGTGGGGACCAAGAGTTGGCCATGCTCAGCAGCCTCTCCCTCCGATGTCGATGGTTCGGCGGAAGCCTCTACAGGCGCTTGGCGGCTCATCTCTCCGATGAGTTGTGAGTAGTTTACCACAGACCTTCGGGTCCATAGTTATTAGCTAGATGGCTTATTCTCTCTCTTTGAATCTCAATACCAAGTTCTCCTTGATCTTCTTGGAGATCTATTCGATGTAACTCTTTTTGCGGTGTGTTTGTCGAGATCCGATGAATTGTGGGTTTATGATCAAGTTTATCTATGAGAAATATTTGAATCTCCTCTGAATTCGTTTATGTGTGATTAAGTTATCTTTGCAAGTCTCTTCGAATTATCAGTTTGGTTTGGCCTACTAGATTGATCTTTCTTCCAATGGGAGAAGTGCTTAGCTTTGGATTCAATCTTGCGGTGTCCTTTCCCAGTGACAGCAGGGGCAGCAAGGCACGTATTGTATTGTTGCCATCGAGGATAAAAAGATGGGGTTTATATCATATTACATGAGTTTATCCCTCTACATCATGTCATCTTTCTTAATGCGTTACTCTGTTCTTTATGAACTTAATACTCTAGATGTATGTTGGATAGCGGTCGATGTGTGGAGTAATAGTAGTAGATGCAGGCAGGAGTCGGTCTACTTTTCACGGACGTGATGCCTATATACATGATCATGCCTAGATAATCTCATAATTATTCACTTTTCTATCAATTGCTCGACAGTAATTTGTTCACCCACCGTAATACTTATGCTATCTTGAGAGAAGCCACTAGTGAAACCTATGGCCCCCGGGTCTATCTCTTATCATATAAGCTTTTAATCTACTTTTATTTGCATCTTTACTTTTCCTATCTATATTATAAAATACCAAAAATATATTTATCTTATCATATTATCTCTATCAGATCTCACTTTCGCAAGTGGCCGTGAAGGGATTGACAACCCCTTTATTGCGTTGGTTGCGAGTTCTTGTTTGTTTGTGTAGGTGTGTGGGACTTTTGAGGAGCCTCCTACTGGATTGATACCTTGGTTCTCAAAAACGGAGGGAAATACTTACGCTACTATTGCTGCATCACCCTTTCCTCTTCAAGAAAATCCAACACAAGCTCAAGACGTAGCACTTGTAGGTCGAACAAAGCACATTCCATACCAGAGTGGTACAGTAATCCTGTCTTGGAAGTCATGTTATTAGACCATGGCGAACCTACAAACTATGAAGAAGCTGTGATGAGCCCAAATTTCGACAGATGGATTGAGGCCATGAAATCTAAGATAGGATCCATGTATGAGAACAAAGTGTGGACTCTGGTGGACTTGCCCGATGATCGGCAAGCCATTGAGAATAAATGGATCTTCAAGAGCAAGACGGACGCTGATGGTAGTGTTACTATCTACAAAGCTCGACTTGTAGCAAAAGGTTTTTGACAAGTTCAAGGTGTTGACTACGATGAGATTTTCTCACTCGTAGCGATGCTTAAGTCTGTCTGAATCATGTTAGCAATTGCCACATTTTATGAAATCTGGCAGATGGATGTCAAAACTATAATACTTAATGGATTTCTTAAAGAAGAGTTGTATATGATGCAACCAAAAGGTTTTGTCGATCCTAAAGGTACTAACAAAGTGTCCAAACTCCAGCGATCCATCTATGCACTGGTGCAAGCATCTCGGAGTTAGAATGTATGCTTTGATAAGGTGATCAAAGCATATGATTTTATACAGACTTCTGGTGAAGCCTGTATTTACAAGAAAGTGAGTGGGAGCTCTGTAGCATTTCTGATATTATATGTGGATTACATATTGTTGATTGGAAATGATGTAGAATTTCTGGATAGCATAAAAGGATATTTGAATAAGAATATTTCAATGAAAGACCTCGGTGAAGCTGCATACATATTGGACATAAAGATCTATAGAAATAGATCAAGACGCTTGATAAGACTTTCAATGAGTACATACCTTGACAAGATTCTGAAGGAGTTCAAAATGGATCAGTCAAAGAAGGAGTTCTTGCATGTATTGTAAGGTGTGAAGTTGAGTAAAGACTCAAAACCCGACCACGACAGAAGATAAAGAGAGAATGAAAGTGATTCCCTATGCCTCAGCCATAGGTTCTATAAAGTATGCCGTGCTGTGTACCAAACCTGTTGTTTACCTTGCCATGAGTTTGGCAAGGGGGTACAATAGTGATCCAGGAATATATCACTGGACAACGGTCAAAATTATCCTTAGTTACCTTAAAGAGGACTAAGGAAATGTTCCTCTGTTATGGAGGTGATAAAGAGTTCGTTGTAAAGAGTTACGTCAATGCAAGCTTTGACACTGATCTAGATGACTCTAAGTCTCAATCTAGATACATATTGAACATGGGAGCAATTAGCTAGAGTAGCTCCATGCAGAGCATTGTAGACATAGAAATCTGCAAAATACATACGGATCTGAATGTGGCAGACCCATTGACGAAACTTCTCTCACAAGCAAAACATGGTCACACCTTAGTAATCTATGGATGTTAATCACATAGTGATGTGAACTAGATTATTGACTCTAGTAAACCCTTTGGGTGTTGGTGGCGATGTGAACTATGGGTGTTAATCACATAAAGATGTGAACTTTTGGTGCTAAATCACATGGCGATGTGAACTAGATTATTGACTCTAGTGCAAGTGGGAAACTTAAGGAAATATGCCCTAGAGGCAATAATAAAGTTGTTATTTTATATTTCCTTATATCATGATAAATGTTTATTATTCATGCTAGAATTGTATTAACCAGAAACTTGATACATGTGTGAATACATAGACAAAACACCGTGTCCCTAGTAAGCCTCTACTAGACTAGCTCGTTGATCAAAGATGGTTAAGGTTTCCTAAGCATGGACATGAGTTGTCATTTGATAACGGGATCACATCATTAGGAGAATGATGTGATGGACAAGACCCATCCTTTAGATTAGCATAATGATCGCACAGTTTTATTGCAATTGCTTTCTTCATGTCAAATACATATTCCTTCGACTATGAGATTATGCAACTCCCGGATACCGGAGGAATGCCCTGTGTGCTATCAAATGTCATAATGTAACTGGGTGATTATAAAGATGCTCTACAGGTATCTCCGAAGGTGTTTGTTGAGTTGGCATAGATCAAGATTAGGATTTGTCACTCCGAGTATTGGAGAGGTATCTCTGGGCCCTCTCGGTAATACACATCATAAGCTTGCAAGAAAACGTCTAAGGAGTTGGTCACGAGGTGATGTATTATGGAACAAGTAAAGAGACTTACCGGTAACGAGATTGAACTAGGTATGAAGATACCGACGATCGAATCTCGGGCAAGTAACATACCGATGGACAAAGGGAATTACGTATGTTGTCATAACGGTTCGACCGATAAAGATCTTTCATAGAATATGTAGGAGCCAATATGGGCATACATGTTCCACTATTGGTTATTGACCAGAGAGGTGTCTCGGTCATGTCTACATAGTTCTTGAACCCGTAGGGTCCGCACGCTTAACGTTCAATGACGATATAGTATTATATGAGTTATGTGATTTGGTGACCGAATGTTGTTCGGAGTCCCGGATGAGATCACAGACATGGCGAGGAGTCTCGAAATGGCCGAGAGGTAAAGATTGATATATAGAACGCTGGTATTCGGATACAGAAAGTGTTCCGGAGGATACCGGGTACTTATTGGTTCACTTGAAAGGAGTTTCGGGCACCCCCGGCAAAGATATGGGCCTTATGGGCCAAGTGAGGGAACACAGAAGCCCTGGTGCACCCCTATAGAGGCTAGCCCTATGAGGAGGAGAAGAAAAGAGGGGAGGGCAAGGAAAGTGTGGATTAGGATTCCTACTTCCTTCCCTCTCCCCTCTCTTTCCTTCCCCCTGGTTATATATGGCAGGGAGGCGCGTGGCTTAGGATGACTCCAAGTAGGATTCTTCCTACTTGGGTGCCTCCTATGGCTGATCCTCCCTCCCTCCCACATATATATATGAGGAGGCGGGCACCTAGCACACAACAGATAATTGTTAGCCGTGTGCGGCACCCCCCTCCATAGTTTACGCCTCCGGTCATATCTTCATAGTGCTTAGGTGAAGCTCTGCACGGATCACTTCACCATCACCGTCATCACGCTGTTGTGCTGACAGAACTCATCTACTACCTCGACAACTTGCTGGATCAGGAAGACGAGGGACGTCACCGAGCTGAACGTGTGCAGAACTTGGAGGTGTCGTACGTTCGGTACTCGATCGGTGGATCGCGAAGAAAGTCCGACTACATCAACCGCGTTGTGAAACGCTACCGCTTACGATCTACGAGGGTACATAGACACACTCTCCCCCTCGTTGTTGTGCATCTCCTAAATAGATGTTGCGTGAGTGTAGGATTTTTTGTGAAATTGCATGCTATGTTTCCCAACAAGTATAGTATTTGTCTTGTCTGAAGCGCGCGCATATAGCGCCAACCCATTAGCTTAGGTCACTCGCTCTCTCAGTCGATATATGGGTCTTGTCTGCTTGTGCGGGTTTTTTTTCCTTTCTTTTATTATTTTCTTTTGATTTTTTGTTTCTTCATTTGTTTTCTTTGGCTTTCGGTTTTCTTTGTGTTTTCACTGCTTTTCTTTGCTTCTTTCATGGTTTTTACTGGGTTTTTTCTTTGTTTTTCTTGGATTTCACTAGTTTTTTTTGCTTTTCTTTCTTTGTTTTTCTATGTTTTTAATCTCGGTTTCATTGTTTCCTTCTTGGGTTTCACCGTTTCTATTCTTTTGCATTGGGTTTTTGCATATTATTAGCATAATTTACATTAATAAAATTTATAATAACATCATTGCAATCATGCCTTTCATTCAAGGAGCTATCACGAATCACTTTATAAAGTTTTTCTTTTAGCACTTCATCACAACTTTTTGATTCACGAATTTCAAGCAAAACTCCATAAAGATAATCTAGTGCACCCAACTCACTAGCAATTAGTTCATAATAATTGGATCTTTTAAAAGGATTAGCAAGTGGATGAGGATCCATAAACTTTTTGCTTTCTAACTTGGAATAAATATGCAATTATGCCAAGCGAACAAGCAAACAACCCAAGTAAGACATAAAGGTAAACAGAAAAAGGCAAATATTTTTGTGTTTTTCTAAAAACATTTTAGAAGTGGGGGAGATGAAAACGAGAGGCAAATGGCAAATAATGTACATGCAAGAGAGGAGAGTTTATGATAGGTACTTGGCAGGCTTGACGTAGATCCTCCCCGGCAACGGTGCTAGAAATTCTTCCTGCTACTTCTTGAGCTTGCGTTAGTTTTTTCCTTGAATAGGAAATGGTGATGCATCAAAGTAGAGATAAGTATTTCCCCCAGTTAAGAACCAAGGCATCAATCCAGTAGGAGGACCACACAAGTCTCCAACGATAGCACCTGCACAAACAAACAAATACTTGCACCCAACGCGATAAAGGGGTTGTCAATCCCTTCACGGTTACTTGCAAGGATGAGGTCTAATAGAGATATGTATGAAAGATAGATAAAAGTGCAAAATAAAGTAAAGGTAAATAAATTACAACAAGGTATTTTTGGGTTTTGGGTTTTATAGATCTGGAAATAATATGATAAAGGATAGACCTGGGGGCCATAGTTTTCACTAGAGGCTTCTCTCTTGAAAGAACACATATAGTGGGTAAACAAATTATTGTTGAGAAATTGATAGAAAAACACAAAGTTATGACAATATCTAAGGCAATGATCATGCATATAGGCATCAAGTCCGTGACAAGTAGACCGACTCCTGCCTACATCTACTGTTATTACTCCACACATCGACCGCTATCCAACATGTATCCAGTGTATTAAGTTAACAAGAACGGAGTAACGCCTTAAGCAAGATGACATGATGTAGAGGGATAGATCCAATCAATATGAATAAACCCCACCTTTTTATCCTTAATGGCAACAATACAAATACGTGCCTCGCTACCCTTTCTGTCACTAGGTGAGGACACCACAAGATTGAACCCATTACAAAGCACCTCTCCCATTGTAAGAAAAATCAATCTAGTTGGCCAAACCAAATCAATAGATCGGAGAGAAATACAAAGCTATCCTAATCATGCATAAAAGAGTTCATAGAAGACTCGAATAATATTTATAGATAATCTGATCATAAATCCACAATTCATTGGGTCTGAACAAACGCACCGCAAAAGAAGATTACATCGAATAGATCTCGAAGAACATCGAGGAGAACATTGTATTGGATATCAAAGAGAGAGAAGAAGCCATCTAGCCACTAGCTATGGACCCGTAGGTCTATAGTAAACTACTCATACATCATCGGAAGGGCAGCAAGGTTGATGTAGAGGGCCTCCGTGATTGAATCCCCCTCCGACGGAGTACCGACGAAGGCCTCCAGATGGGATCCCACGAGGACAGAAACTTGCGGCGCCGGAAAAGTATTTTTGGTGTGCCCTCTAGTATAGGGGGAATATTTGGGTATTTATAGAGCAAAGATTAGGGTTAGAGAGGCATCAAGGGGCCCACAAGCCTGGGGGGCGCCCCCCTAGGGTGCGCCCTCCGAGCTTGTCACCACTCTGATCCCCTCTCAAAGGTTTCTAGGTGTCTTCTGGTCCAAGAAAAATCTTCAAAAATATTCGTTTTGTTTGGTATTGATTTTCTGTAAAAGACAAAAACAAGGAAAAAAACAACAACTGACACTTGGCACTAGATTAATAGGTTAGTCCCAAAAATGATATAAAATGGCATAATAATGCATATAAAACATCTAAGGTTGATAATATAATAGCATGGAACAATAAAAAATTATGGATACGTTGGAGACATATCAATTACCCTATATGTGCTTTGTTGAATGACCTTTGAGTCATTGACACTTAAAACTTATCGCTGAGCTAGGCCAGTTGGACCTTCTTGATTTCCTCTATCCTCTTCTACTCTGGGTGAAATTTACCATCTGAATACTAACACGGGCGATAGCTGAATCAGGGATTGAAGGAGCGATTGGCTGCCCTTCATAAGATGAAGGGGGCAATCAGTTGTCCGTGCCGCAGGAGGACTAATAAGTCTTGGATTTAGAGATTGTGACAATAGTACAACCACATGCTATATGGGCATTGGCTTGGTCAAGTAAGCTAGTCAGCCTTAGGTGTCGATGTCGTACCCAGATGGGATAGCTGCCCTACGGGGAGTATCCTTGGCACAGATGGGGGAACCGGTTTGAGGACATACTCTTAGTTCCATGTGCTAGGCCCGATGGGAATGTCACATCTTTGGGGGATCTAGTCCAAAAATCTATTCACAATCTCCCTGCCGGTATACCAAATGGTGTACTACGCTAGTGACAGCTAGTGGCAACAAGTTAGGATTGTATCGTGTCGGTAAAGTTTACAACCTCTACAAAGTGTAAAACTATTCAAATAGTTGTGTCCACGGTCATGGACGACACATGAATCTTTGTTGACATACATGACCTGTCTTTCTATTCCCTCTTTGTCCCTATTCTTGGAACCTGTGAAGAACGTGAGTTGATCGAGGATCCTCACTCTGTTGAAAGTTATGCTGGAGATAGAACATGTTTTCATCTAAAAGCACTTTATCCAACTACTAGGATATTTCAAATAAAACTAGGTTTTATGCATGTAGCTATTAGGACCTTCTTTGGAGGAGGCATGCATGTTAAGTACTCGTAATGTACTCATGACAATAATTTTGTTGAACAACGAAGTCCCATGAAGACGAAGGTGATGACTACGACTACTATGGCGATCTGTAGGAGTGAGGACACGTGGACTACACCAATTGCCTATGGCTGAGATGGAGTCGCTACACATTTTACTTTTCGCTGTTTTCTGAATGTAATAAATGTCATGAGACATTTCTCTATGTATGCCTTATGGCAATATTTATTAAACATGTAATACTTTTATGTATTGTGCAATGATACCATTTCACTGTGTTCTCAACAATTATCTTGGGGTTGAAATTAAAAATAGGAGGGTTTGGAAGTAAATTCTGGGTTCTCACAGTGGATTAGCAAATGAATAAGGCTGAACAAAGGGGTGCGTTGGAATGTCCTTTGCTTGTGCCTTCACTATGAAGGTTGCTACCTCCTGGAGCATCTTCACGTCATAGTTGGCATGTATCGACCGGGTATCATCCGAGGGGTCATCGTACTCATACATCTAGTGAGATTGGGCCTCGAGAGGTTGGATTCGTCTATCCATCCAGGTCACTAGAATCTCCATCTCGGTTATCCCGTCCATGATGAGTTGATGCACTTCCTGGCGCAGGATCTCCATGCCACGTAGCTCGGTGTTGGATGACGCCTTCCTCAAAGATTGGCGTGGAAGTTGGGTACGCTGGAAGTACCTCATGTCTGGTGTATGTCGAGGTAGTAGAACTAGTTCTACCGTCATTTCTTTATATACTCGAATAGCCCCAACTTGAATTATTTCACTTTCGGCTTCAGCTGGATATTGGCTCCGCCGAACTTGTAGAGCTCATCGTCGTTCCTCAGCACCCGCACATGGAATTACTTCCTCCACATGCCAAACTAGGGTTGGGTCCTGAAGAAGCATTCACACATCACAATGAAGAAATCAATGTGGATCACTCCATTGGGTGTGAGGTGTTGGAGTTTGATGTTGTGTAGGGACAACGATACCCCCTCCCCCCTACGACACAAACTATGTCAGCAACACCCCCTCGCACGGAGTGGCATCGGGGCGACCTTTAAGGTCGACACACCCTCCTAGACTGGGACCCTCCAGTTCGCCTCCTCATGCCTTAGAATGAATCCAACACCATCAAGCCCCTCCGTCTACTCTTCTTGATTACATAAGACGTCTACCGCCCATAGGTTGTTGGCGATGGAGCCGCCCCAATCAGCAGCAGCTCCCTAGGTGTCAACTTCCCTATCTGGCTCAATCCATCATACATCTTCAACGTATCTACTTTTCCAAACACTTTTGCTCTTGTTTTGGACTCTAATTTGCATGATTTGAATTAAACTAACCCGGACTAACGATGTTTAGAATAGAACTACCTTGCCATTGTTTTGTACATAAACTAGAACAATGCCCGTGCGTTGCAACGGGATATAAATCTTCTAGTACGTCGGATTGTGATTTACATGTCTATAATAATGCGATTGTGTAAATAAATGATCATCAAATTCTACCCATGAATTACCTTATATTTTGATCCGAAGTTTGGTAAGTAAATTAAAGTGGAACTGGTTTAGAAGGTAAGTAAATTAAGTTGATTTATTATCATACAATGAAAGTTGGACGAAGGGGTGGTGGGAAGAAAGGTGAAATAGGAACCTTACATTCTTTTTAAGTAGTGGAGATAAAATTTCTCGTAATTGGACAAAACTTCACGGGGATTTTTTATGGAATATATAAAAAAATACTAGAGCAAAGAAATGTCGAAGGGGGGCCACAAGCCTGAGGGCACGCCCACGCCCCCAGGGCGCGCCCTGTGAGCTTGTGGGTCCCATGAGCCTCCGTTTGACCTAATTCCAAGCATATATTGTTGGGGAACGTTGCAGAAAAACAAAAAATTTCCTACTCGTTTCACCAAGATCATCTAGGAGTTCATCTAGCAACGAGTGATTAGATGCATCTACATACCTTTTTAGATTGCGCACGGAAGCGTTCAAAAGAACGGTGATGATGTAGTCGTACTCGACGTGATCCAAATCACCGATGACCAGCGCCGAACGGACGGCACCTCCGCGTTCAACAGATGTACGGGACGGGAGACGTCTCCTCCTTCTTGATCCAGCAAGGGGGGAGGAGAGGTTGATGAAGATCCAGCAGCACGACGGCGTGGTGGTGGATGCAGGGCGTCACAGCAGCAAGGCTTCGCCGAGACTACGAGGGAGAGACGTAACGGGGGGGAGATGGAGGCGCCAGGGGCTGGTGTAAAATCCCTCCTCTCCCCCCCACTATATATAGGGGTGCCAAGGGGGGGCGCCGGCCCTAGTAGATGAGATCTACTAGGGGGGGCGGCGGCCAAGGGGAGGTTTCCCTCCCCCCCAAGGCACCTAGGGGTGCCTTCCACCACATGGACTCTTCCATGGTGGAAACCCTAGGCGCATGGGCCTATAGGGGCTGGTGCCCTTGGCCCATCTAGGCCAAGGCGCACCCCTACAGCCCATGTGGCCCCCCGGGACAGGTGGCCCCACCCGGTGGACCCCCGGGACCCTTCCGGTGGTCCCGGTACAATACCGATAACCCCGAAACTTGTCCCGATGCCCGAAATAGCACTTCTTATATATAATTCTTTACCTTCGGACCATTCCGGAACTCCTCGTGACGTCCGGGATCTCATCCGGGACTCCGAACAACATTCGGGTTTCTGCATATACATATCTTCATAACCCTAGCGTCACCGAACCTTAAGTGTGTAGACCCTACGGGTTCGGGAGACAAGCAGACATGACCGAGACGACTCTCCGGTCAATAACCAACAGCGGGATCTGGATACCCATGTTGGCTCCCACATGCTCCACGATGATCTCATCGGATGAACCACGATGTCGAGGATTTAATCAATCCCGTATGCTATTCCCTTTGTCTATCGATATGTTACTTGCCCGAGATTCGATCGTCGGTATCCCAATACCTCGTTCAATCTCGTTACCGGCAAGTCACTTTACTCGTACCGTAATGCATGATCCCGTGACCAGACACTTGGTCACTCTGAGCTCATTATGATGATGCATTACCGAGTGGGCCCAGTGATACCTCTCCGTCATACGGAGTGACAAATCCCAGTCTTGATCCATGTCACTCAACAGACACTTTCGGAGATACCCGTAGTCTACCTTTATAGTCACCCAGTTACGTTGTGACGTTTGGCATACCCAAAGCACTCCTACGGTATCCGGGAGTTACACGATCTCATGGTCTAAGGAAAAGATACTTTGACATTGGAAAACTCTAGCAAACGAACTATACGATCTTGTGCTATGTTTAGGATTGGGTCTTGTCCATCACATCATTCTCCCAATGATGTGATCTCGTTATCAATGACATCCAGTGTCCATAGTCAGGAAACCATGACTATCTGTTGATCAACGAGCTAGTCAACTAGAGGCTCACTAGGGACATGTTGGTGTCTGTTATTCACACATGTATTACGATTTCCGGATAACACAATTATAGCATGAATAAAGACAATCATCATGAACAAGGAAATATAATAATAATGCTTTTATTATTGCCTCTAGGGCATATTTCCAACAGTCTCCCACTTGCACTAGAGTCAATAATCTAGTTACATTGTGATGAATCGAACACCCATGGAATTCTGGTGTTGATCATGTTTTGCTCTAGGGAGAGGTTTAGTCAACGGATCTGCTATATTCAGGTCCGTATGTACTTTACAAATCTCTATGTCTCCATCTTGAACATTTTCACGAATGGAGTTGAAGCGACGCTTGATGTGCCTTGTCTTCTTGTGAAACCTGGGCTCCTTGGCAAGTGCAATAGCTCCAGTGTTGTCACAGAAGAGCTTGATTGGCCCCGACGCATTGGGTATGACTCCTAGGTCGGTGATGAACTCCTTCACCCATATTGCTTCATGTGCTGCCTCCGAGGCTGCCATGTACTCCGCTTCACATGTAGATCCCGCCACGACGCTTTGCTTGCAACTGCACCAGCTTACTGCCCCAACATTCAAAATATACACGTATCCGGTTTGTGACTTAGAGTCATCCAGATCTGTGTCGAAGCTAGCGTCGACGTAACCCTTTACGACGAGCTCTTCGTCACCTCCATAAACGAGAAACATTTCCTTAGTCCTTTTCAGGTACTTCAGGATATTCTTGACCGCTGTCCAGTGTTCCTTGCCGGGATTACTTTGGTACCTTCCTACCAAACTGACGGCAAGGTTAACATCAGGTCTGGTACACAGCATGGCATACATAATAGAACCTATGGCTGAGGCATAGGGGATGACGCTCATCTCTTCTATATCTTCTGCCGTGGTCGGACATTGAGCTGAGCTCAATTTCATACCTTGTAACATAGGCAAGAACCCCTTCTTGGATTGATCCATATTGAACTTCTTCAATATCTTATCAAGGTATGTGCTTTGTGAAAGACCTATGAGGCGTCTCGATCTATCTCTATAGATTTTGATGCCTAATATATAAGCAGCTTCTCCAAGGTCCTTCATTGAAAAACTTTTATTCAAGTAGGCCTTGATGCTATCCAAGAGTTCTATATCATTTCCCATCAAAAGTATGTCATCTACATATAATATGAGAAATGCTACAGAGCTCCCACTCACTTTCTTGTAAACGCAGGCTTCTCCATAAGTCTGTGTAAACCCAAACGCTTTGATCATCTCATCAAAGCGAATGTTCCAACTCCGAGATGCTTGCACCAGCCCATAAATCGAGCGTTGAAGCTTGCACACTTTGTCAGCATTCTTAGGATCGACAAAACCTTCCGGCTGCATCATATACAATTCTTCCTTAAGGAAACCATTAAGGAATCCCGTTTTGACGTCCATTTGCCATATTTCGTAATCATTGAATGCGGCAATTGCTAACATGATTCGGACGGACTTCAGCTTCGCTACCGGTGAGAAAGTCTCATCGTAGTCAACCCCTTGAACTTGTCGATAACCCTTAGCGACAAGCCGAGCTTTATAGATGGTCACATTACCATCCGCGTCTGTCTTCCTCTTAAAGATCCATTTATTTTCTATGGCTCGCCGCTCAATGGGCAAGTCAGTTAAAGTCCATACTTTGTTTTCATACATGGATCCTATCTCGGATTTCATGGCTTCTAGCCATTTGTCGGAATCCGGGCCCGCCATCGCTTCTTCATAGTTCGAAGGTTCACCGTTGTCTAACAACATGATTTCCAAGACAGGGTTGCCGTACCACTCTGGTGCGGAACGTGTCCTTGTGGACCTTCGAATTTCAGTAGGGGCTTGATCAGAAGTATCTTGATCATTGTCATTAACTTCCTCTCTAGTCAGTGCAGGCACCTCAGGAACATTTTCTTGAGTTGCGCCATTTTCCGGTTCAAGAGGTAATACTTCATCAAGCTCTACTTTCCTCCCACTTACTTCTTTCGAGAGAAACTCTTTCTCCAGAAAGGACCCATTCTTGGCAACAAAGATCTTGCCTTCGGATCTGAGGTAGAAGGTGTACCCAATAGTTTCTTTTGGGTATCCTATGAAGACGCATTTTTCCGACTTGGGTTCGAGCTTTTCAGGTTGAAGTTTCTTGACATAAGCATCGCATCCCCAAACTTTTAGAAACGACAGCTTAGGTTTCTTCCCAAACCATAATTCATACGGTGTCGTCTCAACGGATTTCGACGGAGCCCTATTTAAAGTGAATGCGGCAGTCTCTAAAGCATAGCCCCAAAAAGAAAGCGGTAAATCGGTAAGAGACATCATAGATCGCACCATATCTAACAGAGTGCGATTACGACGTTCGGACACACCATTACGCTGAGGTGTTCCAGACGGCGTGAGTTGTGAAACTATTCCACATTTTCTTAAGTGTGCCCCAAACTCGTGACTCAAGTATTCTCCTCCACGATCTGATCGCAGAAACTTGATTTTCCTGTCATGTTGATTTTCAACCTCACTCTGAAATTCCTTGAACTTTTCAAAGGTTTCAGACTTGTGTTTCATTAAGTAGATATACCCATACCTACTTAAATCATCAGTGAGGGTGAGAACATAACGATAGCCACCGCGAGCCTCAACACTCATCGGACCGCACACATCAGTATGTATGATTTCCAATAAGTCGGTTGCTCGCTCCATTGTTCCTGAGAACGGAGTCTTGGTCATTTTACCCATAAGGCATGGTTCGCACGTGTCAAATGATTCATAATCAAGAGACTCTAAAAGTCCATCAGCATGGAGCTTCTTCATGCGTTTGACACCTATGTGACCAAGGCGGCAGTGCCACAGGTATGTGGGACTATCATTATCAACCTTACTTCTTTTGGTACTCACATTATGAACATGTGTAGCATCACGTTCGAGATTCATAAGGAATAAACCATTCACCATAGGAGCATGACCATAAAACATATCTCTCATAAAAATGGAACAACCATTATTCTCAGATTTAAAAGAGTAGCCATCTCGAATTAAACGAGATCCCGATACAATGTTCATGCTCAAAGCTGGCACTAAATAACAATTATTAAGGTTTAAAACTAATCCCGAAGGGAGATGTAGAGGCAGCGTGCCGACGGCGATCACATTGACCTTGGAACCATTCCCGACGCGCATCGTCACCTCGTCCTTTGCTAGTTTCCGCTTATTCCACAGCCCCTGCTTTGAGTTACAAATGTGAGCAACTGCACCGGTATCAAATACCCAGGAGCTACTACGGGCACTAGTAAGGTACACATCAATTACATGTATATCACATATACCTTTTGTTTTGCCGGCCTTCTTATCCGCTAAGTACTTAGGGAAGTTCCGCTTCCAGTGACCGCTTCCCTTGCAATAAAAGCACTCAGTCTCGGGCTTGGGTCCATTCTTTGGCTTCTTCCCGGCAGCTTGCTTGCCGGGTGCGGCAACCTCCTTGCCGTCCTTCTTGAAGTTCTTTTTACCCTTGCCTTTCTTGAACTTAGTGGTTTTATTGACCATCAACACTTGATGTTCCTTCCTGACTTCTACCTCTGCTGATTTCAGCATAGCAAATACTTCAGGAATGGTCTTTTCCATCCCCTGCATATTGAAGTTCATCACAAAGCTCTTGTAGCTTGGTGGAAGCGACTGGAGGATTCTGTCAATGACCGCATCATCCGGGAGATTAACTCCCAGCTGAGTCAAGCAGTTATGCAACCCAGACATAGTGAGTATGTGCTCACTGACAAAACTGTTTTCCTCCATCTTACAGCTGAAGAATTTGTCGGAGACTTCATATCTCTCGACCCGGGCATGAGCTTGGAAAACCATTTTCAGCTCTTCGAACATCTCATATGCTCCATGTCTCTCAAAACGCTTTTGGAGCCCCGGCTCTAGGCTGTAAAGCATGCCGCACTGAACGAGGGAGTAGTCATCAGAACGTGCCTGCCAAGCGTTCATAACATCTTGTTCTGCAGGGAGAACGGGTGCGTCACCAAGCGGTGCTTGTAGGACATAATCTTTCTTGGCAGCTATGAGGATGATCCTCAGGTTCCGGACCCAGTCCGTATAGTTGCTGCCATCGTCTTTCAGCTTAGTTTTCTCTAGGAACGCGTTGAAGTTGAGGACTACGTTGGCCATTTGATCTACAAGACATATTGCAAAGATTTTAGACTAAGTTCATGATAATTAAGTTCAACTAATCAAATTATTAGTGAACTCCCACTTAGATTAGACATCCCTCCAGTCATCTAAGTATTACATGATCCGAGTTAAACTAGACCGTGTCCGATCATCACGTGAGACGGACTAGTCAACATCGGTGAACATCTTCATGTTGATCGTATCTTCTATACAACTCATGCTCGACCTTTCGGTCTTCTGTGTTCCGAGGCCATGTCTGTACATGCTAGGCTCGTCAAGTCAACCTAAGTGTTTGCATGTGTAAATCTGTCTTACACCCGTTGTATGTGAACGTCTGAATAAAACACCCGATCATCACGTGGTGTTTTGAAACAGCAAACTGTCGCAACGGTGCACAGTTAGGGGGAACACTTCTTGAAATTAGTATGAGGGATCACCTTATTTACTACCGTCGTTCTAAGTAAACAAGATGCAAAACATGATAAACATCACATGCAATCAAATAATAAACGTGACATGATATGGCCAATATCACATAGCTCCTTTGATCTCCATCTTGGGGCTCCATGATCATCTTGTCACCGGCTTGACACCATGATCTCCATCATCATGATCTCCATCATCGTGTCTCCATGAAGTTGCTCGCCAACCATTACTTCTACTACTATGGCTAACGCGTTTAGCAATAAAGTAAAGTAATTTACATGGCGTTTCTTGATGACACGCAGGTCATATAAAAGAATAAAGACAACTCCTATGGCTCCTGCCGGTTGTCATACTCATCGACATGCAAGTCGTGATTCCTATTACAATAGCATGAACATCTCATACATCACATATAGATCATTCATCATTCATCACAACTTTGGCCATATCATATCACAAACCACTTGCTGCAAAAACAAGTTAGACATCCTCTAATTGTTGTTGCAAGTTTTACGTGGCTGAATTAGGGTTCTAGCAAGAACGTTTTCTTACCTACGTTAAAGCCACAACGTGATTTGTCAACTTCTATTTACCCTTCATAAGGACCCTGTTCATCGATTCCGCTCCAACTAAAGTAGGAGAGACAGACACCCGCCAGCCACCTTATGCAACTAGTGCATGTTAGTCGGTGGAACCGGTCTCACGTAAGCGTACGTGTAAGGTTGGTCCGGGCCGCTTCATCCCACAATACCGCTGAAGCAAGAAAGGACTAGTAACGGCAAGAAAGTTGACAAATCTACGCCCACAACAAATTGTGTTCTACTCGCGCAAGAAGAACTACGCATAGACCTGGCTCATGATGCCACTGTTGGGGAACGTTGCAGAAAAACAAAAAATTTCCTACTCGTTTCACCAAGATCATCTAGGAGTTCATCTAGCAACGAGTGATTAGATGCATCTACATACCTTTGTAGATCGCACACGGAAGCGTTCAAAAGAACGGTGATGATGTAGTCGTACTCGACGTGATCCAAATCACCGATGACCAGCGCCGAACGGACGGCACCTCCGCGTTCAACAGATGTACGGGATGGGAGACGTCTCCTCCTTCTTGATCCAGCAAGGGGGGAGGAGAGGTTGATGAAGATCCAGCAGCACGACGGCGTGGTGGTGGATGCAGGGCGTCACAGCAGCAAGGCTTCGCCGAGACTACGAGGGAGAGACGTAACGGGGGGGAGATGGAGGCGCCAGGGGCTGGTGTAAAATCCCTCCTCTCCCCCCCACTATATATAGGGGTGCCAAGGGGGGGCACCGGCCCTAGTAGATGAGATCTACTAGGGGGGGCGGCGGCCAAGGGGAGGTTTCCCTCCCCCCCAAGGCACCTAGGGGTGCCTTCCACCACATGGACTCTTCCATGGTGGAAACCCTAGGCGCATGGGCCTATAGGGGCTGGTTCCCTTGGCCCATATAGGCCAAGGCGCACCCCCTACAGCCCATGTGCCCCCCCGGGACAGGTGGCCCCACTCGGTGGACCCCCGGGACCCTTCCGGTGGTCCCGGTACAATACCGATAACCCCGAAACTTGTCCCGATGCCCGAAATAGCACTTCCTATATATAATTCTTTACCTCCGGACCATTCCGGAACTCCTCGTGACGTCCGGGATCTCATCCGGGACTCCGAACAACATTCGGGTTTCTGCATATACATATCTTCATAACTCTAGCGTCACCGAACCTTAAGTGTGTAGACCCTACGGGTTCGGGAGACAAGCAGACATGACCGAGACGACTCTCCGGTCAATAACCAACAGCGGGATCTGGATACCCATGTTGGCTCCCACATGCTCCACGATGATCTCATCGGATGAACCACGATGTCGAGGATTTAATCAATCCCGTATGCTATTCCCTTTGTCTATCGATATGTTACTTGCCCGAGATTCGATCGTCGGTATCCCAATACCTCGTTCAATCTCGTTACCGGTAAGTCACTTTACTCGTACCGTAATGCATGATCCCGTGACCAGACACTTGGTCACTCTGAGCTCATTATGATGATGCATTACCGAGTGGGCCCAGTGATACCTCTCCGTCATACGGAGTGACAAATCCCAGTCTTGATCCATGTCACCCAACAGACACTTTCGGAGATACCCGTAGTCTACCTTTATAGTCACCCAGTTACGTTGTGACGTTTGGCATACCCAAAGCACTCCTACGGTATCCGGGAGTTACACGATCTCATGGTCTAAGGAAAAGATACTTTGACATTGCAAAACTCTAGCAAACGAACTATACGATCTTGTGCTATGTTTAGGATTGGGTCTCGTCCATCACATCATTCTCCTAATGATGTGATCTCGTTATCAATGACATCCAGTGTCCATAGTCAGGAAACCATGACTATCTGTTGATCAACGAGCTAGTCAACTAGAGGCTCACTAGGGACACGTTGGTGTCTGTTATTCACACATGTATTACGATTTCCGGATAACACAATTATAGCATGAATAAAGACAATTATCATGAACAAGGAAATATAATAATGCTTTTATTATTGCCTCTAGGGCATATTTCCAACAGTCTCCCACTTGCACTAGAGTCAATAATCTAGTTACATTGTGATGAATCGAACACCCATGGAATTCTGGTGTTGATCATGTTTTGCTCTAGGGAGAGGTTTAGTCAACGGATCTGCTACATTCAGGTCCGTATGTACTTTACAAATCTCTATGTCTCCATCTTGAACATTTTCACGAATGGAGTTGAAGCGACGCTTGATGTGCCTTGTCTTCTTGTGAAACCTGGGCTCCTTGGCAAGTGCAATAGCTCCAGTGTTGTCACAGAAGAGCTTGATCGGCCCCGACGCATTGGGTATGACTCCTAGGTCAGTGATGAACTCCTTCACCCATATTGCTTCATGTGCTGCCTCCGAGGCTGCCATGTACTCCGCTTCACATGTAGATCCCGCCACGACGCTTTGCTTGCAACTGCACCAGCTTACTGCCCCACCATTCAAAATATACACGTATCCGGTTTGTGACTTAGAGTCATCCAGATCTGTGTCGAAGCTAGCGTCGACGTAACCCTTTACGACGAGCTCTTCATCACCTCCATAAACAAGAAACATTTCCTTAGTCCTTTTCAGGTACTTCAGGATATTCTTGACCGCTGTCCAGTGTTCCTTGCCGGGATTACTTTGGTACCTTCCTACCAAACTTACGGCAAGGTTAACATCAGGTCTGGTACACAGCATGGCATACATAATAGAACCTATGGCTGAGGCATAGGGGATGACGCTCATCTCTTCTATATCTTCTGCCGTGGTCGGACATTGAGCTGAGCTCAATTTCACACCTTGTAACACAGGCAAGAACCCCTTCTTGGATTGATCCATATTGAACTTCTTCAATATCTTATCAAGGTATGTGCTTTGTGAAAGACCTATGAGGCGTCTCGATCTATCTCTATAGATTTTGACGCCTAATATATAAGCAGCTTCTCCAAGGTCCTTCATTGAAAAACTTTTATTCAAGTAGGCCTTGATGCTGTCCAAGAGTTCTATATCATAACCCATCAACAGTATGTCATCTACATATAATATGAGAAATGCTACAGAGCTCCCACTCACTTTCTTGTAAACGCAGGCTTCTCCATAAGTCTGTGTAAACCCAAACGCTTTGATCATCTCATCAAAGCGAATGTTCCAACTCCGAGATGCTTGCACCAGCCCATAAATCGAGCGTTGGAGCTTGCATACTTTGTCAGCATTCTTAGGATCGACAAAACCTTCCGGCTGCATCATATACAATTCTTCCTTAAGGAAACCATTAAGGAATGCCGTTTTGACGTCCATTTGCCATATTTCGTAATCATAGAATGCGGCAATTGCTAACATGATTCGGACGGACTTCAGCTTCGCTACCGGTGAGAAAGTCTCATCGTAGTCAACCCCTTGAACTTGTCGATAACCCTTAGCGACAAGCCGAGCTTTATAGATGGTCACATTACCATCCGCGTCTGTCTTCTTCTTAAAGATCCATTTATTTTCTATGGCTCGCCGTTCAACGGGCAAGTCAGTCAAAGTCCATACTTCGTTTTCATACATGGATCCTATCTCGGATTTCATGGCTTCTAGCCATTTGTCGGAATCCGGGCCCGCCATCGCTTCTTCATAGTTCGAAGGTTCACCGTTGTCTAACAACATGATTTCCAAGACAGGGTTGCCGTACCACTCTGGTGCGGAACGTGTCCTTGTGTCCACTAGTAGGACTCCTCCCCCTTGGAAACCCTAGGCGCATGGGCCTTGTGGGGCTGGTGCCCTTGGCCCAAGCAGGCCAAGGCGCACCCCCTACAGCCCATGTGGCCCCCGGGGATGGGTGGCCCCACCCGGTGGGCCCCCGGGACCCCTCCGGTGGTCCCGGTACAATACCGATAACCCCGAAACTTGTCCCGATGCCCGAAACAGGACTTCCCATATATAAATCTTTACCTCCGGACCATTCCGGAACTCCTCGTGACGTCCGGGATCTCATACGGGACTCCGAACAACATTCGGGTTACTGCATATACATATCCCTACAACCCTAGCGTAACCGAACCTTAAGTGTGTAGACCCTACGGGTTCGGGAGACAAGCAGACATGACCGAGACGACTCTCTGGTCAATAACCAACAGCGGGATCTGGATACCCATGTTGGCTCCCACATGCTCCACGATGATCTCATCGGATGAACCATGATGTCGAGGATTCTATCAACCCCGTACGCTATTCCCTTTGTCTATCGATATGTTACTTGCCCGAGATTCGATCGTCGGTATCCCAATACCTCGTTCAATCTCGTTACCGGCAAGTCACTTTACTCGTACCGTAATGCATGATCCCGTGACCAGACACTTGGTCACTCTGAGCTCATTATGATGATGCATTACCGAGTGGGCCCAGTGATACCTCTCCGTCATACGGAGTGACAAATCCCAGTCTTGATCCATGTCACTCAACAGACACTTTCGGAGATACCCGTAGTCTACCTTTATAGTCACCCAGTTACGTTGTGACGTTTGGCATACCCAAAGCACTCCTACGGTATCCGGGAGTTACACGATCTCATGGTCTAAGGAAAAGATACTTTGACATTGGAAAACTCTAGCAAACGAACTATACGATCTTGTGCTATGTTTAGGATTGGGTCTTGTCCATCACATCATTCTCCCAATGATGTGATCTCGTTATCAATGACATCCAGTGTCCATAGTCAGGAAACCATGACTATCTGTTGATCAACGAGCTAGTCAACTAGAGGCTCACTAGGGACATGTTGGTGTCTATTATTCACACATGTATTACGATTTCCGGATAACACAATTATAGCATGAATAAAGACAATTATCATGAACAAGGAAATATAATAATAATGCTTTTATTATTGCCTCTAGGGCATATTTCCAACATATATATTCCACCTTCTCGAGAAGTAAAACAGAGAGAAAGTTTTATCGGGATTTATGATACGGAGCCATCGCCACCTCCTATTCTTCATTGGGAGCGCTAATCTGGAGTCAGTTCGAGGCTCCGGAGAGAGGGATTTGTCGCTGTCGTCATTATCAATCTTTCTTCATCAACAATTCCATGATGCTCACCACCGGGAGTGAGTAATTATTTTGTAGGCTTGCTCGTCGGTGATGGAGATCGATGAGATTTCTTATGTAATCAAGTCAATTTGTTAGGGCATGATCCCTAGTATTCACTATGTTCTGAGATTGATATTGCTATGACTTTGCTATGCTTAATGCTTGTAATTAGGGCCTGAGTGCCATAAAGTCAGATATGAACACTTATGCTTTTCATGTTTATATACTTGAGATATTGATCTTACCTGCAAGTTATATGCACCTATTATTGTTCTGAACTGTAGACTTCAAGGTGACAATAATTGGGATACTCTCCGGGAATGACTGCAGTTCATGTATTCACTATTTGCTAATACTTTGTTCCGGTTTTATATTAGAAGGAGAGCCTTAATTACCCTTTGTTTCCATTAGGACCCCGCTACCACGGGAGGGTAGGACAAAAGATTTCATGCAAGTTCTTGACTGAATCCCGCACCGCTCTGTGCCCCTCCTTTAACTAGTCTAGACCCAAATCGATGGATACAACAAGCTCTCTCTCAACAAATGAGCCCGACCAAACCTAACCCTATTCATACATGACATCATGATGACCTCATCAAGTATTCACCCCACTTTATGATCCCATCAGCTGGCTGATACTATTGTTCCTGCCTTCAGGGAACAATGCCGGATCTACTTGTTTTTAGAGAGTTCCATGAGTCCATCAAGACCAATCTTCTAGTCCAAGAGCGTGCGCCGAGTTCATATTCCACCTAGACACAACTAAGCTCATGAAGGACTTGGGGCTACTAATGATGCCATGCCCCGGGGGTACACTAGCAGGTTGAGAGTCGGCCTACTAGGCCATAGGGTGTCCCAAGCCAATGTCCTGCCACCGATGTACACGCATGATAAACTTGACTTATAAGATAAGATAACAACACCAAGGATCTTAGAGTATCCGGTTAGGATAGAGCTAGATCGTACCAACCGAGTAATCATGTAACCTAGCACTTAACCCTATATAGAATAAATTACAAAACAAACGCCACAACTGGGGCCCCTGAATGAAAAACTACCACCTTTTTGTAGAGCACCGAAAACGGCCTCCAGAGTGAAGATGTGGAATGCATGGTGGCGGTGACAAAAAATTCTCGATAATTCTTTTCGGGGGCCTCAGGATAATATAAAGGCGTAGGCGTCGAGAGGTAGTGGAACGAAGGGTCGGGGGGCATGCGGCCCGACCTCAAGGGCTGCCTCTTTGCCGCGACCAGGGGCACACGGGGCTCCCCCTGATGGCCTTCGGTGCCTCTGGCTTCGTCTTTTCATGAAACTTCAAAGATTTCCCCCTGATTTTTTTGTCCACGAAACAGTGGTTTCCTGGAAAGTCCAAAAACATACAGAAAACAACGACTAGCACAGTGCACTAGATTAATAGGTTAGCCCAATAAATCGATAAAAATATGGTACCAAAGTGATCCAGTAATGATATAAAGGTACATGAACATAAGAAGGATTATAAATACATTTGAGACATGTTGTGCACCGAGTCATGATTGCGGAGGCTGCAGGGAGGGGGAGGGGTGGAGGCCGGTACCCCAGAGGACAAATTGGATCCATATGGATTGGGTCGTCCAATGAGGAACCGTGAGACGAACCTAGAGGGGGTGTGTTTGAAGGGTGGCGTCGAGTCGTCATCTAGTGAGAAAACTGTGGGGTCTAAGGGAACGATCGATACACCCGACGAGGCAACAATGATGCCCCTGCGAATGAGGGCATGGTGAGGATTATCCATTATGCACCGCTCTAAAATATCTCCTAGCGCATTTGGTGACGTGGCATTGTTTCCATGAACCACCATGTGTGGTGGGCGGATAGAGAAGGGTGGGTAATGGAAGGGTAGGGGGTTGGGTGCAGTTGAAACTATGGTGACCCGAGCGGCCACAACGACTGTAGGAGATGGGGTCACGACAATGCTCGACTAGGTGATTGCTGGAGAGACAGTGAGAGAAGTGAGGAGCGCAGTGTGGTGTGGCAATTACATGCAAAGTGCACACGAGATGTTGTGGGAAGGAAGGGAAGAAGGAACGATACGGGTTTGGCCACTCAAGTGCTCTTGCCATAGGTTCTAGCATAGGTGTGGCACATGTTTTGTGGACCGTGTGGTCACGGTATATGGGATATGTTGCGATGGGAGCGAGGTAGGTGGGTGGGTGTATGGGCTGGGTTTACGGTGGTGGGGGTAGGTGGCGAACTTTTGTTTACCCTCAAAAGAAAGTTGTGAGCCTTAGACTCAACTTTTTAGGACATCCATTAGTCACGATTATGAGAGACGCGGGTTAGGCCCTGATTAGGCCTCTCATCTCCATCATATCGTAACCATGGTTGATCAACTGAACTTTCGACGAATAATGATTGCAGATTATTTTCTAGAGAGAATTCTTTATTTAACATTATCTTAAAATTTGTTGCCTTATTTGACACAAAAAAAAATCTTTTTCTTCTTTATTTAGTATTGATTTTAAATTTTATGCCTTTTATGACATTTTCGTCTATTTTAAGTCTTAAAAGTGTTAAATGACACATGAAAATACCTATTTACCCCTCGTGTGGCATGTGACCAAAATTTTACGTGTATGTGTGTATCCAGCCGACTCGATTTTGTGTTGACCTTCGTCCCGTCCTTGGCAGCGTTGTGGCCGAGTGCTTTTCGGCGTACATGCATACGAGGCTAGCTCAAGTACTTTCGAAGCTAATGAGTTCCATCGAGAGACGTAGACGGCGATGTACATGTACACACCAAGAAACAAGCATGTGGTACTAACCAAGCTAGCCTGCAGCCGATCTCTCGCTTGACCGATTCTATGTTGGCTGGCTAGCTAACCAAGCTAGCAATACTATCTCGATCGGCGACACATGTGTTAGGAATTAATTAATTAAGTTAATTAATATGTTAATCCCTGCTATGTCGGTTGTCCCTTTGACAACTGCCCCTTTTGTAACCGCCTTTGTACTGGGTATATATACTCCTAATCTTCAATCAATGAGAACACTGTTCATTCCATTCGTTCCCCCCTCTCTTTTCCTCTTTACACGTTATCACACACTTTGCTCTGCCGAGAGCGAGGAGGCCACAAGAACAAGTGCCTCGCTGCCAAGGCAACGACACCGTCCCCGGCACGGACTGGAAGGAATTACCGCAACTCACTTCAATACTTCGTCATCGGCGATGCGCCTAAACAAAGACCATCCAGCGAATCGTTTCTAGCAAGAGTAGAGGAAGAGAAGATCAGCAATAGAAAAGGTACAGAGATCGTGCCAATTCTCAAAGTGAAGGACTCCATCCATACAGGATACTCACGGGACAACAGCACCCTCAACCATGGCCCTCGGCTTGATTTCACATGGCTTGGCGGCTGCGCGGACCGGCGGACGGCATGAGACGCTGCCACGGTTACTCGCGGCAAGGCCATGCCCAGCCCGCCTCCATGCGACACGGCCGCTCATGGCGCAATGGACGGTACCCGTCCCGGTGGCGGCGCAAAGCGCGGCTCCCTCGGGAGCACGGTGCAACAACGCCCACGTCGGCAACGGCCGACGCATGGCGGTTTAGTCATCAGGATGCGGCCGCACCCGACACCACGCCTCCCTGCCGGTCCTTCGTGAGGACGCCCTCCGGCGCACGCGGGGCGCAGTTCGCTCTGTCCTTCCATCGAAACGGCGGAAGCCACAGGCGCGGACTCGGCGCCCGGCAAGCCCTTCGCCACCGTGCTGTTCCCCGACAAATCATCCATGGGGAACCTCACGGGAGAAAGAGGATAACCTTATCCCTTCGTCGATTTTCAGTTTAAGCCAATCTATTGCTCTTATTCTCAAATTAGTCTTTCTTTAATATCTGGACCCTCACGCTGACGGAAACTAAAGAATAAGCCGTCTCCTTATTTCGATTTTGCATACTATCAGTTTATCACTGCATTTTACAGATTAATCTTTAGATTTTCTGCACAATGAATAAGCTATCATGCTTACTAAAAAATTGCAGATTAAGCCCTTGGCTATTATCTATATTTGCATTTGAGATCGTCGGATTCTTCTATTTCTTATTCATCATGAGAATGGTTATTCTAGACATGTTTTCAGTAAGCATGTAAGATCAACATACGTATTTTTGTAACATCCTATGACATGTTTCTTAGTGCAACAACTTTAGTTTTGCAATTGAGATTATCTTGTGAAACTAGACATAAATAAATAAATTACGAAGTGTCATACTTATTGAGACCATCCAAATATTATTTGTGAATCACAAGGTATTGGTGGCATCTACTCATATTATTCATCATTACTGTGAGGTCTACATCTTGTCTTTTGATAAGATGACTACCTTCAAGTGCTCTTCCAAAATGTGACTATTCCAAATGTTATTTGTGAATCACAAGGTCTTGGTGGTATCTACTACACCATTTGCAGATTATCCACCACTACTGTGAGGTCTACATCTTGTCATTTTAACAAGATGACTACCTTCGAAGTGCTCTTCTAAATATTAATATTATATTTGACTACCTCAAGATATCATAAGGTAATAGTGGCATCTACTGTAAATTTTTACAGACTATCCACTATTACTGCAAGATCTACATCATGTCACTTTGACAGATGATTACCTTTAAAGTGATTTTATTAAATATAGCATAACATAAGGTAATAGAGATATGAACATCTACTGACAAAAGTCAGGCTGTGTTTTCTATTACTGCGAGATCTACACCGCATCTGGTGACTATCTTCAAAGTGTTATCCTATATAAATTAAGGTCTACACATATGGCTATAAGGCATCAGCCAAATTAAAACTTGCTCCTCCGAAGCATGTATTGTTGTTGTTCACTAAATTTTTACTCTCATAGTAAATATTATTCTTGCACACTTGTTATATGCCGAAATGGTATTTTGTGCTAACATAAACTATTCAAGCCTCACTTTTGCTTGAATATGTGATGGAAAACTATGCAAATATTTGCATATATTAGTGATTACCGTGTACTCCCTCCGTCCCAAAATACTTGTCGGAGAAATTGATAAAAATGGATGTATCTAGAACTAAAATATGTCTAGATGCATCCATTTCTCCGACGAGTATTTCCGGATGGAGGGAGTATTACATTGGTAAAATACATGGCAGTGAAGCCTATGTCACTATTTATAATTATAGTGTTGTCCATCCATCAAGATGAATCTCATAATTATGGTAACGATTGAGTGTCTCAACACTTTTGCAATGTCGACATCACATTGTGGTTATACTTTCACAGTGACTAACAAATGTCAAACATGCAACGTCTATGTTTTTGGCGGTGACTCTAAAGTTGCAACACTTATATGCATTTTATGTGTCCCAACTTCATTTAGTTCTCAAACTAAGTATATAATGGTTGACTTTTTATTCACCCTGAATATTTACCTTAATATAAACATGATCCCTTGAGCACATCGCGAGTGATGACCCATTCTTTTTCAAGACTTCAAGTCTGTCACAGCTCACAATTCTGTCACTTAATCAACTAGATCTCGTGATCAATATTTTCATATGCCTTTAATACACTTTACATCCTCTTATGATGGCACTACAATTTTCCATGATGAAGAAATATAGAATTTTTAAAATCATCAGATCCACCCAACAGGTGATATACCATTATTTGAAATATTTGCTAGTACCGGGAATACTATGCAAATTAGTGGTCACAAAAATGAACCATGAGAAATTCAAAGTAAAGTGTAGGCTAAAAGACAAAATTACCTCTTAATAGGGAATATATCATTTTCAAACGAACACAAAGACAACTTTGAAGCTTGTCAAATGTGTGGTTATACAAAGATTATACCTATGATTACGAAACACTCAAATACATAGTCAAACCACACCACATAATTGGGATAAATTTTAAAATTTGCAAACTTACAACCAGAAAATATTCTGGTAAATGATTGTTCTCAAATCTTCATCAGAAGGTGAGAACCAAAAATCTAGTGCAATAAAAGGATGGTGAATTCCATTGCAACGATGATATGTTTGCGTAATAAATTTTTCAATAATATTGGAGACCTCCTGTAATCTCGTAATTATCCCAAAATATTATTAGCCTATACTTGTTGTACTACAAGTAGTGCGATGTCCCATATCTTATTTCTCGGACATGATATTCGATAAATTTTGAATGTATGAATCAAGTCATACTCAATATTGTTGCATACACAATAATTTTCTAGATCTTAATAAATTAAATATTGGCTTGGTAGCCTTAACCATCATGGTTTGGGGATGATTAGAAAATTATTGACAATCATGTTGGTCACAACTTATCAAGTTACAAAATTTTCCAAATCATCAGACTTTATGTGCACCACATGTGCCATAGGGGAAATAAGTTTTAAGCCACTCTCACCTTAAAATTCTAAGCATGACCACTTTTAAAGAACTGTAAATTTACCAGCCTCTTGCTGGACACGTACGACCTTACACACCGTAAGTATGATCTAAAATCATACCAAATGTATATCATACTACTTTCCCCTTGTAGTAACTAAGTGGAAATCAACAAAGTATTTTCCATCTGTGATAATTCGGTTACATACCGATATCACCACTCCAGCGTACATCAATGGACACTCACAGAAAATTAGGGATCTATGTGAGGAATAAAAATTTGTCCGTCAATCAAAAATATTCAAAGCCCGTATGCTGATTGCATCAGCAATAAGGATATTTTCCGGCATTGGGGGGAGATAAGTACCACAAAGAATGCCAAGAAATAAATTAGAAATGTTATTGACATTCAATCCTTATATCCACGTACTCAAAGAATATGAACTAGAATTTTAGAGAATCATATATTTGCAACACATTGCAAATCTGCCACATACATTTACTGATAACAAGGTGTTACTAAATTCTATATTCCCGCAGTAAAGTGTCAGAAAGAGTGGAGGTACCTGATAAACCACTCTTCTCCCCAAATTAGAGCAAGAGGGGGAGAAAATCTGACAAGACGAGATATAACTTCTCATATGCTTCCGCGGAAACAGAGGAAATCAAATCCTCAACCAGTAAATGTAATTCAACATCACGTTGAAAGACACCTCACTGGATGCTCATAATCCAAAGCCCGACATAAATGTGCACAAAATGTTTTGGTGTTGGGACATAAAAAAACCTTAACTCCATTTGTTGTAGGAAATCACAAGGAGTTAAAAAGGATTAAATATTTTGTCCACAAACTTCATTGATTCCATCAGAATCATATAAACTAAAGACTACATTTGTCGACATATATTTCTTCTCAAATTGTTAAAACCTTTTGGGCCCAGAACCAAAATCCATGGTAGAGTACCTCTTGCACTCATATTGGTTCACATAAAAGGAAGCAAGTAATGAAGAAGAGCACTCGCTCAACAAATGAGTGGTATTTACTGCAGTAATACCTACTCCTCATAAGTATCTTCCGTATGGAATACTAAAAACTTCTCATTCATAGATAAAGTCAATGAGGTGGTGAGAAAGCAAGGCTTGTAGCAAAGGGTTCACGTAGAGACCCGGCATTGATTACGATGTAACATACCCTCTTGGTATAAGTGGAATTATGTTTCGATACTAAATATCATTGGCAATAAATAATAATAATAATATCCATGCAGTTGATGGATGAAGTGGCTACATACTCATATGAGTCAATTATTTCAGAAGTCTCTATTGAAGTCCCTGAAGGGCTTATACTTCCAAATCCAAAAGCAAATCGCAACAGTTTTATGTAAAACTTCATATTCACTCTATGACTTGAAATAGTCGAAAATCATATGGTACTACCGACTAAATGAGTTCCTTCTTCAAAAGGATTACTCGAATAATGATGATTGTTTATGTGTTTTAATAAAGAAATCAGAAATTTTATTTCCTTACATCACCTCAGTGTATATCGATGATTTCGTCATCAATGTCTTGAAAGGACCTAAAAATACATAAAATCATCTCGAGGCGAAAAATTTGGATTCAACCAAATTTAGCTTAAGCTTACAACTTGAGCATTCTCTCAAGAATACATATATCAGTCTACATATATCCAAAACATATACGAGAAGTTCAATGTGGATATATCATATCAATAAAAGACATGTAATATGGTCATACTACCCCTGATAGGGTACAAATCCATCCATACCTAGGCGTGTTAATGAAGTGATATGAGGACGTGAAGTTCTATATCTCACTAATGTCAAAGCACTCATATAATTGCAAACTACGTCAGGCCTGACACTATATTTGCTATCTTTGTTCAGAGTGCAACCCCCAACAAAAGGTATATGGTCGATATAAGAAATATCAGCTTATATCTTAAGCTCACTATAAATCTTGGATATTTCCATCAGGAAATACAAGATATGGCCATGGTGTGATATAATGATATTGGCTCTTTCTTTGATAACAACAATGCCATATCAATGACTGAATTTGCTGGAATAGCCTTCATATGGAAGTCATCTAAATGGGCATTTATGGCTATTTCCAATTATCATTCTGACATAATTTCTTTATGTACAAGCATCGCAAAATATGCATGGCTCGGCAGAATGATAAACCACACTCAAAATCATGTGGTTGAGATTCATGAGAATCACAAAACTTTATTTATCAAGATACTTCCACTTGTGTTACTCAATACCTGCAGGTTACATGAAGAGCAATATCATAAAAACACATTGCTCAAAATTACTTATCCTCACGAACTATAGAAAAGTGAGGAAATAATCCTATAGATTATTCACAATGGCATGATCATGACAATGAAATTGGTATAAGACATCCTTGAGATTTGCAAAGTTCAGAGGGAGTAATCTCCCAAACTATACCTGTTAACAATCATCAGATTGCATATATTGTACTCTTTTTCCCTTCATGAGTTTTCCCTCATGGTTTCTCATATAAGGTTTTTAATG
Organism: Triticum dicoccoides; assembly: GCF_002162155.2. NCBI lineage: Eukaryota > Viridiplantae > Streptophyta > Magnoliopsida > Poales > Poaceae > Triticum > Triticum dicoccoides. Next base: position 393,171,020 of record NC_041383.1, on the reverse strand, counting down.
AGACAATATTGATACAAGTGTTTACATATGTCACATCATTTTCTCCTTATATTTTTCCCATTGGGTTTTAAAGGAGCTTTCAATGACATATCAGATCGCACTCTATTCCTTTATGAGTTTTCTCTCAAAGTTTCTCATAACGGTTTTTAATGAGGCAATATCTTTTTAAGGTTATATGCTATACTTTCAAGTTTTTTTCCCATCGGGTTTTTAGAGGAAAGTATACAAAGCATATTTATTGTTGTCTAAACTCACCAATGAGTTTTCTCCTTCTTTAAAGGTTTTCCTCATATGAGTTATCAAGAGACAATAATCATTATATGTTGCATCAGTTTTCTCCTTATTATTTTCCCACTGGGTTTAAAGGAGTTTTAGCAACATATCTACACTATTCTCCTCATATTTTCCCACAGGGTTTTTGGAGGAGACTTTAAAGATTATACATGGATTTCTCAAGATGAAGATGATGAACATTCTCAAAGGCAAAGACATACAAGGAGTATTATTTATCAAGATGATGCATACTCACAAGGACAAGCATTGATTAGGGGGAGTGTTAGGAATTAATTAATATGTTAATCCCTGCTATATCGGTTGTCTCTTTGACAACTGCCTCTTTTGTAAACCGCCTTTGTACTGGGTATATATACCCCTAATCTTCAATCAATGAGAACACTGTTCATTCCATTCGTTCCCCTCTCTCTTTTCCTCTTTACAACAGGAACACGCAAGGCGATTTATGGCCACAGGACCACCGTGCGCCCTCCTGTCACCATAAGTAGAGTAGACCTAGCAGGCTCGCCATCCAGACAGAGTCGTATACTGAAGGTAAACTACCACGTAATTTTTTTGTCACATACCACATGAGGGCAAATAGGTCTTTTCAGGTGTAATTTAACACCGTTAAAGTTCAAAATGGACGAAAGTGTCATAAAAGGCATAAAATTTAGACACGGTGTTAGATAAGGAAAAAATTCAATGCCAAATAAGGAAACAACATTTAAAACAGTGTTATATAAGGAATTTTCTCTATTTTCTATCACTAGAGATATTAAGCTCCCTTGAAATGAAGCCCGGAGAGAGCTCCTGCATTTTTTTACGAGTGGACCCCATCTGTCACTAAGAGGAATCGGTGTGGCGCCCCAGTACTACCACGCAACCGACGTTCCTGGTTCCTGGGTTTGACTGTGTGTCGGTTTGTTGCGGTTTGGGTCTTCTCGCTCGCGTACTCCAGTCCCCTCCCTCTCCCATCCTTCGCTCTCCCACGTTTCTCGATCTATCCCTGAACCACGACCATGCCAACGGTGCCACTTCGATCTATATAAGGTTAGAATTAAGGGCACTAGAATTAAGGGCGCTGCCTGAAGGAAATATGCCCTAGAGGCAATAATAAAGTTATTATTTACTTCCTTATATCATGATAAATGTTTATTATTCATGCTAGAATTGTATTAACCGGAAACATGATACATGTGTGAATACATAGACAAACATAATGTCACTAGTATGCCTCTACTTGACTAGCTCATTAATCAAAGTTGGTTATGTTTCCTAACCATAGACATGAGTTGTCATTTGATTAACGGGATCACATCATTAGGAGAATGATGTGATTGACCTGACCCATTCTGTTAGCTTAGCAGTTGATCGTTTAGTATGTTGCTATTGCTTTCTTCATGACTTATACATGTTCCTACAACTATGAGATTATGCAACTCCCGTTTACCGGAGGAACACTTTGTGGGCTACCAAACGTCACAACCTAACTGGGTGATTATAAAGGAGCTCTACAGGTGTCTCCAAAGGTACATGTTGAGTTGGCGTATTTCAAGATTAGGTTTTGTCACTCCGATTGTCGGAGAGGTATCTCTGGGCCCTCTCGGTAATGCACATCACTATAAGTCTTGCAAGCAATGTAGCTAATGAGTTAGTTACGGAATGATGCATTACATAACGAGTAAAGATACTTGCCGGTAACGAGATTGAACTAGGTATTGAGATACCGATGATCGAATCTCGGGCAAGTAACATACCGATGACAAAGGGAACAACGTATGTTGTTATGCGATTTGATCGATAAAGATCTTCATAGAATATGTAGGAACCAATATGAGCATCGAGGTTCCGCTATTGGTTATTGACCGGAAACATGTCTCGGTCATGTCTACATAGTTCTCGAACCCGTAGGGTCCGCACGCTTAAAGTTTTAATGACGGTTATATTATGAGTTTATGAGTTTTGATGTACCGAAGGTTGTTCGGAGTCCCGGATGTGATCACGGACATGACGAGGAGTCTCGAAATGGTCGAGACATGAAGATTGATATATTGGAAGCCTATATTTGGATATCGGAAGTGTTCCGGGCGAAATCGGGATTTTACCGAAGTACCGAGGGGTTACCGGAACCCCCCGAGGGCTTAATGGGCCATAGTGGGCCTTAGTGGAGAAGAGGAGAGGCGGCCAGGGCAGGGCCACGCACCCCTCCCCCCTAGTCCGAATACGACAAGGAGAGGGGGGCGGCGCCCCCCCCCCTTTCCTTCCTCTCTCTCCCTCCTCTTTCCCCCCTTCTCCTAGTCCAACAAGGAAAGGAGGGAGTCCTACTCCCGGTGGGAGTAGGACTCCCCATGGCGCACCTCCTCCCTGGCCGGCCGCCCCCTCCCCTCTTGCTCCTTTATATACGGGGGCAGGGGGCACCTCTAGACACAACAACAGATCATTGATCTCTTAGCCATGTGCGGTGCCCCCCTCCACCATAGTCCTCCTCGATAATATTGTAGCGGTGCTTAGGCGAAGCCCTGCGACGGTAGAACATCATCATCATCACCACGCCGTCGTGCTAACGGAACTCTCCCTCGACACTCGGCTGGATCGGAGTTCGAGGGACGTCATCGAGCTAAACGTGTGCCAGAACTCGGAGGTGCCGTGCTTTCGGTGCTTGATCAGTCGGGCCGTGAAGACGTACGACTACATCAACCGCGTTGTTCTAACGCTTCCGCTTTCGGTCTACGAGGAAACGTGGACAACACTCTCCCCTCCCGTTGCTATGCACCACCATGATCATGCGTGTGCGTAGGAATTTTTTTGAAATTACTACGTTCCCCAACAGTGGCATCCGAGCCTAGTTTTATGCGTTGATGTTATATGCATGAGTAGAACACAAGTGAGTTGTGGGCGATACAAGTCATACTGCTTACCAGCATGTCATACTTTGGTTCGGCGATATTGTTGGATGAAGCGGCCCAGACCGACATTACGCGTACGCTTACGTGAGACTGGTTCTACCGACGTGCTTTGCACACAGGTGACTGGCGGGTGTCAATTTCTCCAACTTTAGTTGAACCGAGTGTGGCTACGCCCGGTCCTTGAGAAGGTTAAAACAGCACTAACTTGACGAACTATCGTTGTGGTTTTGATGCGTAGGTAAGAACGGTTCTTGCTCAGCCCGTAGCAGCCACGTAAAATTTGCAACAACAAAGTAGAGGGCGTCTAACTTGTTTTTGCAGGGCATGTTGTGATGTTATATGGTCAAGACGTGATGCTATATTTTATTGTATGAGATGATCATGTTTTGTAACCGAGTTATCGGCAACTGGCAGGAGCCATATGGTTGTCGCTTTATTATATGCAATGCAAACGCCCTGTAATTGATTTACTTTATCACTAAGCGGTAGCGATAGTCGTAGAAGCAATAGGTGGTGAAACGACAACGATACTACGATGGAGATCAAGGTGTCGCGCCGGTGACGATGGTGATCATGACGGTGCTTCAAAGATGTAGATCACAAGCACAAGATGATGATGGCCATATCATATCACTTATATTGATTGCATGTGATGTTTATCTTTTATGCATCTTATTTTTGCTTAGATCGACGGTAGCATTATAAGATGATCTCTCACTAAATTTCAAGGTATAAGTGTTCTCCCTGAGTATGCACCATTGCGAAAGTTCTTCGTGCTAAGACACCACGTGATGATCGGGTGTGATAGGCTCTACTTTCAAATACAATGGGTGCAAAACAGTTGCACACGTGGAATACTCAGGTTAAACTTGAGGAGCCTAGCATATACAGATATGGCCTCGGAACACGAAGACCGAAAGGTCGAACGTGAATCATATAGTAAATATGATCAACATAGTGATGTTCACCATTGAAAATTACTCCATCTCACGTGATGATCGGACATGGTTTAGTTGATTTGGATCACGTGATCACTTAGATGACTAGAGGGATGTCTGTCTAAGTGGGAGTTCTTTAGTAATATGATTAATTGAACTTAAATTTATCATGAACTTAGTACCTGATAGTATTTTGCTTGTCTATGTTTGTTGTAGATAGATGGCTCGTGCTGTTGTTCCGTTGAATTTTAATGCGTTCCTTGAGAAAGCTAAGTTGAAAGATGATGGTAGCAATTACACGGACTGGGTCCGTAACCTGAGGATTATCCTCATTGCTGCACAGAAGAATTACGTCCTGGAAGCACCGCTGGGTGCCAGGCCTACTGCAGATGCAACTGACGATGTTAAGAACGTCTGGCAGAGTAAAGCTGATGACTACTCGATAGTTCAGTGTGCCATGCTTTACGACTTAGAACCGGGACTTCAACGACGTTTTGAACGTCATGGAGCATATGAGATGTTCCAGGAGTTGAAGTTAATATTTCAAGCAAATGCCCGGATTGAGAGATATGAAGTCTCCAATAAGTTCTATAGCTGCAAGATGGAAGAGAATAGTTTTGTCAGTGAACATATACTCAAAATGTCTGGGTATAATAATCACTTGATTCAACTGGGAGTTAATCTTCCTGGTGATAGTGTCATTGACAGAATTCTTCAATCACTGCCACCAAGCTACAAGAGCTTCGTGATGAACTATAGTATGCAAGGGGTGGACAAGACTATTCCCGAGCTCTTCGCAATGCTAAAGGCTGCGGAGGTAGAAATCAAGAAGGAGCATCAAGTGTTGATGGTCAATAAGACCACCAGTTTCAAGAAAAAGGGTAAAGGGAAGAAGAAGGGGAACTTCAAGAAGAACAACAAACAAGTTGCTGCTTAAGAGAAGAAACCCAAATCTGGACCTAAACCTGAGACTGAGTGCTTCTACTACAAGCAGACTGGTCACTGGAAGCGGAACTGCCCCAAGTATTTGGCGGATAAGAAGGATGGCAAGGTGAACAAAGGTATATGTGATATACATGTTATTGATGTGTACCTTACTAATGCTCGTAGTAGTACCTAGGTATTTGATATTGGTTCTGTTGCTAATATTTGCAACTCGAAACATGGACTACAGATTAAGCGAATATTGGCTAAGGACGAGGTGACGATGCGCGTGGGAAATGGTTCCAAAGTTGATGTGATCGCAGTCGGCACGCTATCTCTACATCTACCTTCGGGATTAGTTTTAAACCTGAATAATTGTTATCTGGTGCCAGCGTTGAGCATGAACATTATATCTGGATCTTGTTTGATGCGAGACGGTTATTCATTTAAATCAGAGAATAATGGTTGTTCTATTTATATGAGTAATATCCTTTATGGTCATGCACCCTTGAAGAGTGGTCTATTTTTATTAAATCTCGATAGTAGTGATACACATATTCATAATGTTGAAGCCAAAAGATGCAGAGTTGATAATGATAGGGCAACTTATTTGTGGCACTGCCGTTTGGGTCATATCGGTGTAAAGCGCATGAAGAAACTCCATACTGATGGACTTCTGGAATCACTTGATTATGAATCACTTGGTACTTGCGAACCGTGCCTCATGGGCAAGATGACTAAAACACCGTTCTCCGGAACTATGGAGCGAGCAACTAATTTTTTGGAAATCATACATACTGATGTGTGTGGTCTAATGAATATTGAGGCTCGCGGCGAGTATCGTTATTTTCTCACCTTCACAGATGATTTGAGCAGATATGGGTATATCTACTTAATGAAACACAAGTCTAAAACATTTGAAAAGTTCAAAGAATATCAGAGTGAAGTGGAAAATCATTGTAACAAGAAAATAAAGTTTCTACGAATTGATCGTGGAGGAGAATATTTGAGTTACGAGTTTGGTTTACATTTGAAACAATGCGGAATAGTTTCGCAACTCACGCCACCCGGAACACCACAACGTAATGGTGTGTCCGAACATCGTAATCGTACTTTAGTAGATATGGTACGATCTATGATGTCTCTTACTGATTTACCGCTATCGTTTTGGGGTTATGCTTTAGAGACGACCGCATTCACGTTAAATAGGGCACCATCAAAATCCGTCGAGACGACGCCTTATGAACCGTGGTTTGGCAAGAAACCAAAGTTGTCGCTTCTTAAAGTTTGGGGCTGCGATGCTTATCTGAAGAAACTTCAACCAGATAAGCTCGAACCCAAATCGGAGAAATGTGTCTTCATAGGATACCCAAAAGAGACTATTGGGTACACCTTCTATCACAGATCTGAAGGCAAGACTTTTGTTGCTAAATTCGGATCCTTTCTAGAGAAGGAGTTTCTCTCGAAAGAAGTGAGTGGGAGGAAAGTAGAACTTGATGAGGTAACTATACCTGCTCCCTTATAGGAAAATAGTTCATCACAGGAACCGGTTCCTGTGACGACTACACCAATCAGTGAGGAAGCTAATGATATTGATCATGAAACTTCAGATCAAGTTACTACAGAACCTCGTAGGTCAAGCAGAGTAAGATCCGCTCCAGAGTGGTACGACAATCCTATTCTGGAAGTCATGTTACTTGACCATGGCGAACCTACGAACTATGAGGAAGCGATGATGAGCCCAGATTCCGCAAAATGGCTTGAGGCCATGAAATCTGAGATGGGATCCATGTATGAGAACAAAGTATGAACTTTGGTTGACTTGCCCGATGATCGGCAAGCCATCGAGAATAAATGGATCTTCAAGAAGAAGACTGACGCTAATGGTAATGTAACTATCTAAAAAGCTCAACTTGTTGCGAAAGGTTTTCGACAAGTTCAAGGAGTTGACTATGATGAGACTTTCTCACCCGTAGCGATGCTTAAGTCTGTCCGAATCATGTTAGCAATTGTCGCATTTTATGATTATGAAATATGGCAAATGGATGTCAAAACTGCATTCCTGAATGGATTTATGGAAGAAAAGTTGTATATGATGCAACCAGAAGGTTTTGTCGGTCCAAAAGGTGCTAACAAAGCGTGCAAGCTCCAGCGATCCATTTATGGACTGGTGCAAGCCTCTCGGAGTTGGAATAAATGCTTTGATAGTGTGATCAAAGCATATGGTTTTATACAGACTTATGGAGAAGCCTGTATTTACAAGAAAGTGAGTGGGAGCTCTATAGCATTTCTGATATTATATGTAGACGACATATTGTTAATTGGAAATGATATAGAATTTCTGGATATCATAAAAGGATACTTGAATAAAAGTTTTTCGATGAAAGATCTCGGTGAAGCTGCTTACATATTGGGCATCAAGATCTATAGAGATAGATCAAGACGCTTAATTGGACTTTCACAAAGCACATACCTTGATAAAGTTTTTAAAAAGTTCAAAATGGATCAAGCAAAGAAAGGGTTCTTGCCTGTATTACAAGGTGTGAAGTTGAGTCAGACTCAATGCCCGACCATAACAAAAGATAGAGAGAAAATGAAAGATGTTCCCTATGCTTCAGCCATAGGCTCTATCATGTATGCAATGCTGTGTACCAGACCTGATGTATACTTAGCAATAAGTCTAGCAGGGAGGTACAAAAGTAATCCAGGGGTGGATCACTGGACAGCGGTCAAGAATATCCTGAAATACCTGAAAAGGACTAAGGATATGTTTCTCATTTATGGAGGTGACAAAGAGCTAGTCGTAAATGGTTACGTCGATGCAAGCTTTGACAATGATCCGGACGATTCTAAACCGCAAACCGGATATGTGTTTATATTGAACGGTGGAGCTGTCAGTTGGTGCAGTTCTAAACAAAGCGTCGTGGCGGGATCTACATGTGAAGCGGAATACATAGCTGCTTCAGAAGCAGCAAATGAAGGAGTCTCGATGAAGGAGTTCATTTCCGATCTAGGTGTCAAACCTAGTGCATCGGGACCAATGAAGATCTTCTGTGACAATACTGGTGCAATTGCCTTGGCAAAGGAATCCAGATTTCACAAGAGGACCAAGCACATCAAGAGACGCTTCAATTCCATCCGGGACCAAGTCCAGGTGGGAGACATAGAGATTTACAAGATACATACGGATCTGAATGTTGCAGACCCGTTGACTAAGCCTCTTCCACGAGCAAAACATGATCAACACCAAGGCTCCATGGGTGTTAGAATCATTACTGCGTAATCTAGATTACTGACTCTAGTGCAAGTGGGAGACTGAAGGAAATATGCCCTAGAGGCAATAATAAAGTTATTATTTATTTCCTTATATCATGATAAATGTTTATTATTCATGCTAGAATTGTATTAACCGGAAACATGATACATGTGTGAATACATAGACAAACATAATGTCACTAGTATGCCTCTACTTGACTAGCTCATTAATCAAAGATGGTTATGTTACCTAACCATAGACATGAGTTGTCATTTGATTAACGGGATCACATCATTAGGATAATGATGTGATTGACTTGACCCATTCCGTTAGCTTAGCAGTTGATCATTTAGTATGTTGCTATTGCTTTCTTCATGACTTATACATGTTCCTACAACTATGAGATTATGCAACTCCCGTTTACCGGAGGAACACTTTTGTGGGCTACCAAACGTCACAACGTAACTGGGTGATTATAAAGGAGCTCTACAGGTGTCTCCAAAGGTACATGTTGAGTTGGCGTATTTCGAGATTAGGTTTTGTCACTCCGATTGTCGGAGAGGTATCTCTGGGCCCTCTCGGTAATGCACATCACTATAAGTCTTGCAAGCAATGTAGCTAATGAGTTAGTTACGGAATGATGCATTACTTAACGAGTAAAGAGACTTGCCGGTAACGAGATTGAACTAGGTATTGAGATACCGACGATCGAATCTCGGGCAAGTAACATACCGATGACAAAGGGAACAACGTATGTTGTTATGCGGTTTGACCGATAAATATCTTCGTAGAATATGTAGGAACCAATATGAGCATCCAGGTTCCGCTATTGGTTATTGACCGGAAACGTGTCTCGGTCATGTCTACATAGTTCTCGAACCCGTAGGGTCCGCACGCTTAAAGTTTCAATGACGGTTATATTATGAGTTTATGAGTTTTGATGTACCGAAGGTTCTTTGGAGTCCCGGATGCGATCACGGACATGACGAGGAGTCTTGAAATGGTCGAGACATGAAGATTGATATATTGGAAGCCTATATTTGGATATCAAAAGTGTTCCGGGAGAAATTGGGATTTTACCGGAGTAACGAGGGGTTACCGGAACCCCCCGGGGGCTTAATGGGCCATAGTGGGCCTTAGTGGAGAAGAGGAGAGGCGGTCAGGGCAGGGCCGCACACCCCTCCCCCGCTAGTCC